>NW_004444170.1:1591163-1673156 GCF_000243295.1 Trichechus manatus latirostris | reverse complement strand
GGCTGAGTTCTTTATCTCTTCATTTGATGTTTTAGGGTTTCAGGATTGTTGTATTCTCTGTTCGGCTTAGTTTTTCGGATCTTTGCTGTGGAGGGACGGCGTGGTGCTTCTGCCTAGAGTGCCATTTTGCCGGAACTCCAAAAATATATCAGAGTTTAGTGTAGTCTCAAAGAACCTCAACGCAATATACCTGCTGCCACTGAGTCGATTCCGAATCACAGCAACCTTATAGGACAGGGTAGAACTGCCCCATAGAGTTTCCAAGCTGGTGGATTCTCACTGTCAGTGTTTGGGTTAGCAGCTGAGCTCTTAACCACTGCACCACCAGGGCTCCTCGGCCCAATATAAAGACTGTGTTCTTCATACACTTGTACTTTAGTGTCAGATAGTGAGCACACTAGTGTAAAAATGTGGGCATGCCTAAGCAAAACGCCTGTAAGGATAATTTGCTTTAAATCAGCTGAGTAGTTCAGAAGTGTTTCTTCTTCCAGGCTTCCTAATGTCAGAAAGAATGAGAAACACTGTGTGTCTGTGTGTGTCTGAATGTATCCGCGTGTGACTGTATACGCGTGTCTGTTGGATTATTGGAGAAGGGTGTCACCGGGGGAAAAGAAGCCGAGAACAGCACATATTTTTCCCAATCTCAGTTGTAATGACAACAAGCACTCTGTTTTTAGCTATGGGGTTGTCACTCACTGGTGCCTGGGAAGAATCGGTAACATCCACCTGCGGCATGGTAGGAATAACGAATTTGGATGCAATGCTATTATCTTTTTTCAGCACTTAGCTATCCTAATATGGAAAAGGACTGAAATCTTGCCTCAGAGAGAGCTTTGGAGGACAGCCCTTTGGCTCACTGGTCGTGAGCTGTGGTAATGGCGGCCAGTGCTGGCTGTCAGAGGGCTCTACACCTGTTTATTAACAAACCTCCTGATTATTCCTGTCCACTGTTGCATTTGCACTGGTTCCTGAGCAACCTGACATTTTCATGACAACCTTTGGGCAGAATTATGCACGTGTTGTGGCAAAATCGAAAATGGATGATTCCATTGAGACAAACTGATAAAATAAAAAACCTCAAGCATCAGTTACTGTTCATGGAGTTGAGTGAATTTCTTAACATTTTGTTTTGAATTCTCTCTATTTATAAATGAAAAACAATGAATTCCAACATCCTGCTGTGGAAACTTTCAAGCGTAATTAAATATGGGTTTTTGTTTTAAACTTCATTTTATTGTTGTAGAAATAGAGGCACCACAGCATTTGCTAATTCAACACTATATGGGTTCTTTAACAGTTAAATTTTTAAGCTCTGTATTTTTTAGTGAATTGATTACATTATGAGGAGTAATAATTCTTAGCTTGGAATAAAAATACAGTGAGTCAAATGTAAAAACATCTCTTGGGAAGATTTGCCACATGATTGGAGCTGGTTAATATTAAGAAAGGTCATTTTGAAGCCTTTAGGAAAACAGGGAGCATTGAATGACCTAACTCAAGGACTCAGGGGATAGCTACCTTTTAGTTTTATTGATTATGGCTGAGGTTTAATGGCAGGAGAAAGCCACAATGGCCACTATGGGTTTCCTCTTGCTCTCTGCCAACTCCCAGCTGTGGATTTATGTCTTATCCCCAGTTCTCCCCAACTGACAATAAGATGTAAAAACATTTTAAAAAATGTTTGAAATACAAAGCACAAACAACACAAGAGGCATAGCAGTATTACTCCCTTGAAATAATATATATCTGTTGCTTTCCCATCGATTCAGACTCATAGCAACCCTATAGGACAGAGTAGAACAGCCCTATAGGGTTCCAGCAAGCAGCTGGTGGATTCAAGCTGCTGACCTTTTGGTTAGCAGCTGAAAGCTTAACCATTGTGCTACCAGGGCTCCAAAATAATGTAGAGATGGCTAGAAAAGGCAATTAGTTATTGCAACACTGTATATCATACATCATGATACTTACTGAGCTTTGTTGCTTTCTGCAGCAGAGCTCCATGGCTCTCTCTGAGAGTGGGTAGCCATAGGGTTATCAAATTTTAGGCTTCACCTAGCTGCAACAATCTTGTCAACTCTTCAAAGAAGGTTTTCTGGTTTATTCTTACCAGGTATAACATTTTGGATGGAGGGGAAATTTGGTATCCTAACATCTTAGGTTGGGAAGTGTCTTAGTCATCTAGCGCTGCCATAAAAGAAATACCACAAGTGGATGGTTTTAATGAAGAGAAATTTATTTCCTCACAGTCCAAGTAGGCTGAAAGTCCAAATTCAGGGCGTCAGCTCCAGAGGGAGCCTTTTTCTCTCTGTCGGCCTTCTTCTCTTTGGTGTTCCCCTGGACTGGGAGCATCTCTACGCAGGGACCCCGGCCCAAAAGACACAGTCTGCTCCCGGCATGCTTTCTTGAAGGTATGAGGTACCCCTCTGTCTCTGCTCACTTCTGTCTTTTATACCTCAAGAGATTGCCTCAGGACACAATCCAGTCTTGTAGATCAGGTCCTGCCTTACTAACACAACTGCCACCCATCCTCCCTCATTAACATCATAGAGGCAGGATTTGCAACATATGGGAAAACCACACAGAACCAGGAATCATGGCCCAGCCAAATTGATACACACATTTTTTGGGGGACATAATTCAAGCCATGACAAGAAGAATATTAATTTTCAGTTTTGTCATTACTAACTACACAGATGTAAACTGGAGAGTAAGAAAGATAAATTGTAAAAAAATAAAAATGTATTGAGCATGCTGTAGGTATATGATAGTATGCCAAGGGCTATGGCAGAAAACAAAAAGCAAGTACTATAAATGTCTGTGTGTCTTGTATCTATTTACATAGCTTGCATCTTATTATAAAGATAAACATATATATAAGTAAATCCAATGCAAGACGTTAGGCAAACATAAAGGCTGTATGAAAGCCGCTGAGGTAGGTGCTGAGCGCTAGGACAGAGTGAGATGGGGTATGAGTGTGCCTAGAAAGACGAGTGTGTCTTCATGAGATGGATATGGAAGGAAATGATACTAGACATAAACCAACTGCCTGAAGAAAGGCATGTAAACAGATAAAGCAAAACCTTGTTTGGGAGTTCCTTGAATTTACAGAAAATTGAGTTGTATTGTAGTAATGTAAAGCATGTAAAGAAATGGGAAGTTGTAAAAATAAATAAAATAATATTAGATTTATGAACTATGAAATAAAAAATGGCTTTCAAAATTCCACATTATTATGGAAACACTCCTTAAATTCATCTATGTTATGTTGGTCATTAAAATGACAGATTTAAATATGCTTCATTATATTTTAAATTAAATATTAACTAGTAAATGATTTTAACATGTTGGGTCTTCATTGGATCAGATGTTTGTTAGAGAGAAACTGTACATCAGATGACTGTATTCTAATGCCTCTATTTCTAGTGAAGATGTCTTTGACACTATTCATTGTGAAGTCTTAAATTTAATCAAATGATGACTTTGGAGGTATTGGCTAAAGATTTTCTGCATATAAGCAGTGAAGACAGCAATAAGTATTCTTTAAAAGCTTTGTAAATGTATCTGTTACATGCATCTTTCAATGAATAAGGACAAAATAATTTGTGTTTCAGAATCTCTGCAATTGTTATTCACCATTAAGCACTTCATGGAAATAATGCTTTCAACGTAAGAAATGTTTCAAAGCCATGTAGTCTGCAGGTTTGATACACAGCCTGGACTTACTTGCTACGCAATTTTTATCTATTATGTGATAATTCTCCAGGGGTTGACCAGTAGTCATCACTTATAAAGGAAGACAGATATCTGGAGGCCAAAAGGGATAATAACTATAAAGATAAATAACAGAGTAATATTCTTCTAAATCTGAGAATCCATTACAAAAAAACAAACGGAAAGTAAATACTGCAGAATATCCGCAAAGTTAAAAGAAGGACATTTTATGAGCTTTTGCTATAATTATCCTAGCAAAAATTGCTTAAACTTCTAATTACAGTGTTTTTTTTATTTTATTTTTTAGTCTTCTCTTAAACTCAGTAACTCTTTCTGATAAAACAACAGTGAGGATTTAGCCTTAGTATTGCTCATAAAGCACTTTCAAGTAGAACAAGCATGTAGATTTCCCATTGGAAGAGGAAAGGTAATTTTATTCTTAGTAAACAAGCTATAGATATTTCTAAACAAAGTGACTTTACTTATAAAAGAGCAGGGAACACATTTTACATTTTTGTAAGTCTAAACCAAAACCCGTTTCTATTGAGTTGATTCTAACTCATAGCAACCCTATAGGAAACAGTAGCATTGCCCCACAAGGTTTCCAAGAACACCTGATGGATATGAACTCCCGACCTCTCAGTCAGCAGCTGAACGCTTAACCACCGAGCCACCAGGGCTTCTGTGTAAGTCTACCTTACCTTAAATATGACAATAGAAATTTATACAAATTAAGCAATTGAAACTGTCCAAGCAATGTAAAGTAGAAGGAATAAAAAACGAATCATGTTGTCAAGACATTATGAATGCTGAGAAAAAGCAGTCTTAGACTTACATTTGTCTTAATGGAAGTATGGGGAGGTGCTATTTCCTAGGAAGGAAGAGAATCGCTGTTTCATTGGACAAAACGTTCAGCGTCTCTAGCTCCCTGGGTGGTGAAGATGGTTAATGCGTTTGGCTGCTAATCGAAAGGTGGTAGGTTTGGGTCCATCTGGAGATGCCGCTAAAGAAAGGCTTGGCAATCTACTTCTGAAACAAAACAACCATTAAAAACCTATGCTGCCCAGTTCTACTCTGACACATTTGGGGTCACCATGAGTTGGAGTCCACTTGATGGCAGCTTGTTTAACATCTTGGAATATTTCTTTCTTTCTGCATAAATGGACATAATGACTTATACTTTACATAGTTACTATACTAATCACTTAGCACAGAGGAGGCTGAGTAGCAAACACTCAGTAATGGCTGCTCAGTAATTGTATTCTTTACCAAGAGGATAAAATTTACAAGTAAATGTTACAACAATAGTTTTATTCAACATTAAGATCCCGGTTGGAAATATTCTGGTTACACAAAGGTAGGAAAAAAAAAAGGAAGCAGCGACACAGAATCAAAAGCAAAGGTTTAAAAATAAGTTCTTTACAAAATGTTTTGATTTTCAAATCAAATCTTGCCTTTTGAATACTTACAGAAAAAAATTTTAGCAAGAGGAAAAGTTAAATTTTGTCTTTGTATTAAAATATTTATTTAACACTTTTCTTCTCTAGGTTTCTTGCTACCAAATTTTTATTTATTTATTTTCCTTTTATGATCTGTCTAAACCAAAAATACATTCTATTAACGGTCATTGCATAGTCTTTTTTTCTCCCCTTTCTGGTTTTTATAACGTCTTCGCAGTTCAAATGACAGTGATGAGGACTCAATGGGAAAGCTGAAGCTAAAGTTATGAAAAGCCTGAGACATCACATAGCTATAAATGCAGACAGTGTAGAGAATGGTTCATTACTAGGTTCCCACAGACAGCAACCTGGAGTTTGCAAACAATCTAACTGATTGTGCAAGTGTTCTGTAATTTGCACAATGAAATACGTCAGCCGAGTTTTTCCATTTTCATTAACCTTCCTTTTAACTTCCTGCCTATTTTTTTCTTTTTAAAATTCTTTTTGAAAACAAAAGGAGACAAAAATATAAGAAAAAAAAAAAAGAATAAATGACTATAAAATGGAAATTCATGTTAAAGATAAAAAGATTAAGTTTTATACAAATTATTTAATATATATGTAACTGTGTCATTTCTAAATTACATACAGAAGAACAATGTATGAAATTTCTATGGCATATCAGTGCGGATTGTCAATGATAACAAATGTACAACTGGATTCTTCTCGCCTGCACAGGAATGTGCTGTATCCCATCTCTTACTTGAAACGTTCCTCTCTCTTGGTGTTGACACCATTGATTCTCCCTGGTTCTCCTTTTACCCCTCCCACTTTCCCTCTCAGTTTTCTTCATCGGCTTCTCTTCCTCTGCATGTACTTAAAAAAACAGACATTCTTCAAGTTAATGGATCATAACTTCCTTTCTTGTCCCTGTATACAGTCAATTTGTAGATTAAATATTTTCCAAATTACGCTTTTTGTTGAAGATTCTCAAAGCCACATTTCTGTCTGTGATTGATTTTCTGAATTCCACTCCTATATGTTAACCTTCCACAAAATACTTCCATTAGCTGCTCCATCATCGCCCCAGTTCAGGTTAGCCAAATAGAACCTTTCATCTTGAGTCCAGATCTGTTTTGGTTTTTGAGCAAAGATTTAGCAAATCCTTGTTATTCTGTATTTTCTGTTATTTCTTACTGTCTTCTCAGTAAGGCAGACAGAGAACTTTAGAGACACAACAGGTGGAAGACGATTGGGTGCCTCCAGGGGGAGGGCGCACAAAGGCAGAAGAAGCACTTTATTTGCATAAGAATATGGTACTCTGTCTCATATCGTCCTCCTTTCTATCTCCACTTGCTATTGCCCAATGTCAGACTTTCATGCATTCTTTACTCTTCATGCAGTAGCTCCCTAATTGGTTTTCCCAGCTCTAGATCTACCCTGTAAACCTGAGCACCTCACTGCCATCTTATTTTCTTCGGAAACAATTCTGATCATGACACGCGTCTGATATAGCCAGTCCCTGTGTTTTCAGAGGATGCTGTTCCTGTTCATTCCTATGCCTGAGTCTCCTGCAGTGCATCTGGGTTACTTGAAATTTTCTGTGTTTTTAGGCCAATAGTTCTCAAAATGTTGTCTGCACACCAGCAGCATCAACATCACCAGATAACTTGTTAGAAAAGCAAATGCTCCGGCACAACTCCAAACCTACTGTACCAAAAACTCTGAGGGTGGGACCCATTACTCCGTGTTGTAATAGGCCCTTCTGGTGATTCTGCTCCATGCAGGAGTTTGAGAATTCTGTTGTAGGTCTACAAACTTTGTTCTAAAGCATAGTGGACCAATATCTACAATGTTGTTCCTTCCTGGCAAAGGACACTTCTCTACTGTGGGTTCAAGTGATCATGAAAAGAGAAAGTTGCTCTAACTAACTAAAACCAGAACCAAACCTATTGCTGTGGAGTCGAATCCAACTTACAGTGACACTGTAGGACAGAGTCTAATTAAAGTCTGCACTAAAATCTTACACGTCTATTAAGACCATATTAAAAAAAAATGCTGTCCAGTCGATTCCAACTCATAGCAACCCTATAGGACAGTGTAGAACTGCCCCATAGGATTTCCAAGGAGTGGCTGATGGATTTGAACTGCCAATCTTTTGTTAGCAGCTGTAGCTCTTAACCACTGGGCCACCAGGGCTAAGGGGCCATATATTGAATGTCACCCTCAATTATAGCCATCATTTGGAGTATGCTTTTAGTATTCTACAATATTCTCTAATTTATCAGTGTTTTAAATTGGCTTACTTGGAAGTTTAGAGGACTATAATAGGAAGAACATTCAAGTCTTCCTGGTGTTGAATTCTGTCTATAACTATTAAGGTCAGTACAACCCTCTCTCTGGCCATAGCGATGTGTCTGATTCTTGTTTTAGAATTTTGGTAGGTTTAGGAAACTTCACATGCCTTCAGGTAACCCTTCCTACTATAATAATTGTTTCTTCACAGGTAAAAGTAACAATGCAGGTATTATTTCGGTTGCCAAGGATGTTCATTCCAAGTAGACATGTAGAAATCAAAAGTGAGACATTAACCACAGGAAAAATTTGAGGACCTGCTCTCCTCACATGAAGTGAATTCCATTTTATTTGGATCCCAAGGTCCTTTTTATCCAATTACAATAAACTTTCAATTTTTATTTCTTGAGATAAAACCAAAATAAACCAAAGTTCCTTTCCCATATATTAACGCATATGAATGACAGGGTATATTAGATTTTCCTTAGACCCTCTGAGCTGGATTATCCAGGAACAATGTTTTTCTTTTTTCATCTATATGGTGCTTAGGGCCATATGTGACAACTAACCAGTCTTGTTCTTCCTATATTCATCAGCCATTGAAATTGCCCTACAACAGTGTCAACAAGACCTCATTCTTAGGGGTGGGATTGGGATGGAGAAGGACTGCTCTTTTATTGACACATCATCTGATTAAAAAAAATTTTCAAAAAAAAAAAGGAATTTGAGTAGCAGTTTTACACCTACAAATGATGAACTTTTAGCTGCCTTCCGGGGCGGGTGTGGGGGTGGGAGGATCAAGCTTTTCCCTGCTTTCCTTCCTACCATGGTACTCCAGTCTATCTGATAGCTGCCGCTTCCAATCCTTCCTTGTACTGATCTCTGTGATGGGTGGTTATTCAGGGGTGGAATGCATGGTTAGTACAAAAGAAGAGAAGATGATCTTAGAAGTCACATATTCATGGTTCATGGAAATCATTGAAGATTCATCACACCATTCTCATGACACAGTTTCCTTTCTTTGTTATGTTTTCCTTTCCACTCTCTCCACTTACCCTCTAAAATGTTTGGGATTCTTAGTTGCACGCTAATGGTTTACACAGAAGGAGATTTTTCAGAAGATATTGTTGGTACAGTGACTTGTAAAATCTAAGGTAAGCTTCTAGAAAAGCCTTGTAGAACCACCTAGTGGAAACAGACTATAAAGGGAGCGATTGTCATCATGGTTCCCAGAACTGTGGTGAAGCTGTCAAAGCAGGTGGCTGTATACTCAGCCATACAAGAGACAAATGCAGATTCATAGAAGACCTGCTTTCTCCAAGGGCTTTGCTCAGTTCCTCTATTAGCATGCAAATGGTGTGCCTTCTTGGTAGAAGCTACATTGCAAGCAAAACCCTCAGTACAAGGTACTGTGGGAAAGGTTATTTTAGCTTTCCATCCTATATAGCACAGAGAGTGAAACTACAAGGGGTTGGAGCGGTATGTGTGTGGGGTAGGGGGAGGGATCTGACTGAGCCAATCTGAAATATCTGCATCACTTTGTCTACTTCGTTCTACTTTTTGCTTCTTCTTCTTCTTGATCATAAGTTCTATTATCTCTTGGCTTCTGTTCCTACGTTTTCTCTTTGTCTCTCCTGATTTCTGCCGCACAATTGACTCATTCTCTGGGTATCATGCACTCAAACTCCCTGGAGAGTGGATGTGTTGGTCCAATATAGACCATCCCTACTGGACAGAATCCTCATGCCAAGCAATCTCACAGATCTTGGTCTCACAGACACTCCCCGTCCAATCTTTTGTTTGTTTGTCTGGGATGATTAATCTGAACAAAATGGAATGACCTCTGTATAACGGCATTTTCACATCAAAGAGATGAAGACTATGGCTGTGACAATTGGCAAGGCCCATTAACTAAGTGCAAATTTTGATTTTTTATATGCATACATACACAGACTATGAATGGAGGCACAGACAGAAGACTTGTGTGAGTGCTGGGGAGAGAGACTGATAATCAATGGCATAGTCTTGGATTTTCTTCTAGAGATTAGGAAGTTCATATTTTACTTACTTAGGGTGAAATCTTTAACAGTTATCAAATGTTATTTTATTCTAAATTGAAAAACCATATTCCAATGATTATAATGATCATTGACATTCAAACTTGTGCAAGGATAATAGCAATACCTAGTTTTAATAGATACAGACATTATATACTATCATCAGCAATGTAACTGGATAAAAAATTAGAATTGGTACTCTTTACAGATAGACACAACCAAATTGCAAACTAATATAAATAAAATTAACCCCAAATTTTATATATTGACAAAAGGATTGATTCTGAACCCTATTATGAATCCAAAACATTTATTTAATAACTGCTACAGAATATCAAATATTAAATTCTCAACAACACACTATAGCATTGATTCTTAACCATTTTTTCCTCACCAATACACCTTAAGGATAGGACATATTTTCACCCCTGAAAATGGTTTAAAACTTGATTAAAAAAAATAATAAACAAATATTTACATAGTGCCTGAAATGTATCAGCAACTTTGCTGTAGAAAAGAAAACTTCTGAGGAATCATGAAGCAGGAAGAGAAATGAGTGAAAGCACCCTAAGTGATTCAGCTCTGTCTCCATCAGAGATCTCACACCTCTCTCTCTTAGTTTGCCTTATCCCAGCCTCTAGAAAGAATTGCTGCTCTAAGCTTTCTGCTTTCAGTAAACAAGATAATCTCTCTCTCTCTCTTTCTCTGTGACTAGCGTTTGACTTGAATACCTTGAATCTATCTCTGGAAATTGTAGAAACAGAGAAACAGTTGAGAAAAGCCTCTTATCTCAGCAATTGTAGTGATTTTGAGTGAATCATTTTGGTGGTTTATGGAAATCAGCTATTATGTTATATGGCAGCAGAGATCTACTTCCAGATACTTTTGTTGCCTGAGTTGTATATCCTGGAAGAATGGAAAGAGCAGAGACGGATGTCTCTCTCTCTTCACACTCTCATACTTCCAAACTAGTTAAACTAGACAAGTCATTTTTAAACAGTGTAGTAGAAAAAATGTTGTCCTGCTTACTTCCCTGAATTGTTATGAAAATAAGGTATAACATATTGAGAGTGCTTTATAACCTATGAAATATTAACTAAATGTAAGATATTTAAGGATTATTACTCTGAATTAGAGTAACACACACACACACACATATATATGAAAGACCTGGTGATCTGATCCCATACAGATTACAGCCTAGAAAACTCTCTGGGACAGGTCTACTCTGTCACATGTGGTTGCTGTGAGTCAGAAATTGACACCATGGCACCCAGCAGCAATATATATATGTGTGTATGTATCTTATATAGAGAGAGGGAGGGAGAGAGAGAGAGAGCATCCTAGTGGCACAGTAGTTAAAAGCTTTGCTGCTAACCAAAAGATGGGCAGTTTGAATCCACCAGCTGCTCCTTGGAAACCCTATGCGGTGGTTCTACTCTGTCCTATAAGGTCGCTATGAGTTGGAATCAACTCGACAGAAATGGGTTTGGTTATATATATATTTATATACACACACACACACACACACGCACACACACACACGCAATTATTTTTAAGGCATTTTGACCTAACACTTAAGCAGTCAGAAATAAAATTAATTTACTTTTTTTAAGAAAATATGCTAAGAGTAGCACATGTAAATCTGATTACAACTTTTGCATTTATAGTCAGCTTTGTATCTTGGAAGAATTCCTAAGACATTAGCAAAGTTCAGACTTCTTAGGTATGTATTCAAGAAACTGACTCAATTGAAGTTGCCTTGTATTTTAAGACATCCTCAACTCCTTCCTAACATAAAGCTTTATTTCCTTTAATTTTCCTCTGAACTTTGTCCCTGCCGGAAGCATGCGGGATAGTCTTGCAGGCTAGGCTAGGCGCTGGCCGTTTGCCCGGGGACAATGCTTCCTTCATGTGTAGACATACGCCCTTGGTAAGTCCTCACTAAGAGAGTTGTGCTTTGTTTCATCATGTTGGGTTATATTATGACTTAACTATTACCGTGAGTTAAGTCATTAAAGTAACAGAAAAGGAACCAAAGGATAAGATGAGCCTTCGTCTTTATATCTTATGGTAGAGCTTGAGAATTTCTTCATACTTCTTACATTATAGTGTCAATGGAGACAATCAAAATCCTCCCTCTCAGAGCCCCAATAAGAAAGAAAATGTTCATTGGATAATGTTACCATCAGTCTCCTCTTCTTCCTTGACTTGGAGAGGTCACATCAAGAGTGCAAACAGGAAACATGTTATGTTCATGAGCTTATTAGTAGAGAAAACTGTTTTTTAAATTTATTTGCCACTCTGAAAAGAGGGAGGAGAGTCTCAATTCTGCTTTGAACTTTTAAAAGGTCATGGGTAAAGACCTAAGAGGGCTGCGATATTAGTGGAGGAAAGTTCAATTATTTAGTTATTAAGTGATTTTGTCTTAAATAGAAGCTTATAATAAATTTGTTGCAAAACTCCATGGCAATAAGTGTTGATTTTCAGAAGTTCTGAATCTTTCATTCACTAATGAATGGGATGTATTAATGTGGAGTATGAAAAGGAAAAAGGGGACTCTCCTTACCTTTGGCAAAAATTTCCCTCAGTGTAGCTGTAAGAAGCCAGCCCTGCTGCTGCCACTATGTCCTTGCAGATGCTTCTCTTCCCAACCTGAGTAGGGGCCGAGGGAAGAGGAAGGGGAGAAATCTTCCCTTTTCATGCTGAAGTTCAATTTGTACGCATCCTTCAAGATCCACATTAAGCACTCCCATGTGAAGTCTTGTTTTTATAGCAATTATACTTTATTAAAGAGTTTGACATTCAAACATACACTATATTATATATTTCTACATGGAACTCATGTATGAAAGTTTTGTCTACCTAATGAAGCAATAAGTTTCTCAGAGAATTAATCTATTTCCCCCCTTGGGATTCTCCCACAAAACCATAGACTGTTAGGATAGGAAGAGTACACTGTCTTTGGCTCAGACAAAATTACTGGAAATTCCACTTGTACTACCTAAGGTAGACAACCTTGAATTAAGTTTCTGTAACTTTGGGAGCTCCAGGTTTCCCTGCTGTGAACCAAAGTTCACCTGTTAGAAGTTTTGCGGAATTTAAGTGTGGTGATTTTTAAAAAGCATCTACCAGCACATAGCAAATGCCCAAAAGATAATTCCAACATTTTTCTCTCCTTCCTACAACAAATATTTCCTTATATGACCTATACACCATTCTATTTTATGATATTAAATGTATGTATTGAATGATCTACAGATTATTCTTCACATATGAGATCTTAGCAGGCATGTTCAAACTAGGTATCCTCAAAAGCAGCATGCAAGAAGACCTACAGCGACTGTTAGGTCATTTCCTGCTGACATAAGTGGATTTTCATCTCTTTGAGACTGTCCCTTGAATGTCCAACTAGAGGTATTAACTGGCTTACCCTCAGTCCCACTCTAGTGTGCCAGAAGGAAAGTGGTTTAAAATTTCACAATATATTTTTTTGAGGTTGTTAACTTTTTCCTTTTATTATTCCCTTGGTGGAATAATAGTAGGATAGAAATTAATAGGCAGTTCCAGCTTGCTCCCTGTCTAAGGGACCAGCAGAATGTTGAATTTCTCCATTATCTCCATTGCTATCATAGGAATATATTCATTTGTAGTTTCTTCTCTATGAATTCATGTGAAATCATTTTCTCCTCTGATTTCCACCTCCCCACTACTCATTCCCCCAGCAATCCTTACCTCCCAGGTTAAATTATGGTCTGCTCCTTTGTGCTTTCATAATTATCAATACCAATGGTTGTCATTGGACTCACCGCATGTCATGGCAATTGTATTTTAATACAGCTATTGCCTGCGTGCCAACACAACTGTGAGTTCTTCATTTTTTCATTTGTCTTTTTATCCTTAGAATTTGTAATACAAGTTGACACCTGGAGGATTCTAAATAGATGGTTGTTCAATTACATGTAATTAAATGACCCCGAAAGTTTAAATCATTAAAAATAAAAGTATACATGCGCATGCGTGTCAAAGTGGCTGTGTAAACATCTATCTGTGGCTCAACTTCATCACACTTATATGTTAGTCTGTATAATCGTGTCCGAATGATATCTGTATGTTCTTTATATATACATGTACGTATATATATATATATAATATGTATGTTTTCACTCTATGTCCTGACTAGATATGCATATAAAGTGTGTATAAAGGCAATATCAATATATTTGGTTTTTAGAAGTATAATGTTTGTAATGAGACAATTGACAACTTCATTTCAACTTCCAGATGCATTAATACATTTTCTACACAATTTAAGGAAGCCCTGGTGGTTCAGTGGTTAAAGCACTCGGCTGCTAACCTATTGATTACGGATTGTTTAAACAGCTATTATCCTAGCGTAACTAATGGTCCACGGAACTTGCTTTGAGAAATGCTTGTCTACACAAATGGGACCTAACATTTTATGAAATATGAAAGAAAAAAAGTACAAACTCTAAGTTAAATAGTAATTGGGTGAATTTAAGAGACACAAACTATGAGAATGCCTCTTTGCTTTGGAAACATCAAGATCATGCACACTTATTTAAACGGAACTAGGCTCCTTCCCAAGAGGGCTGCACTAAAATGGGAACACCGTAGGGGAATTTCATACTAACTGAGAGTTTGGCTGCTCAGTGTGAGCCTATGCTTTTACACTTTGTGCGTGTGTGACCTCATGACATATTTTAGCTTAAAAATTAGACAACAGAAAAAACGTATTTATTGTTTTCATTTTTTCACATCTCTAAACTTAAATATTACACATTACAATCATAAGTGTAATCATTACAATTTTGCTATTGTTTATAGCTATCTATATTTTATATTATAATAAAAGCTACAGGTTTACTTTCTTTTTATATTTCCAAAGCATTTGAATGTCTTTTCTAAACAACCTATATATAGATATATATATTTTTATATATGTATATATATAAATTTTTCAAAGGGCTTTCATATCTCACTTGATAAAATAAAATGTTAAATAAAAAAAATCAGTTATTGTATCTGAAGAGGCTGAGTAATTAGTATTAGCAAACTGTTACAGGAAAACCACCTTGAGGTGGTCAGGGACTCATTTACGGTTGCTATCTGATAAATGAGGAAGAAGTTTTGGAAGAGAAAAATATTTGAAATGTGCTATCAACTGCATATGATCAGTATGAGCGTACATACAGATGCATGAATGAGATTAAGAGGTTTGAAATCTGGTCAGTAGGAAAGAGATTGAATTCATAACATACAATGGACAAGGAGCTGGCTTTTTGCTTAAAGATGACAAACTCAGTTTTTGAGATGAATGTTGGACACCAGTGTTTAGAAAAGGAGACTTCATGCAAAACTAAGGCGACCACAACATGAAGGTGATCGGATATTCTTCATCTTGCAAGTCTTCATAATGTGCTGGTGTATACTTATTTTCTATTCCATTTTTGTTTTAACTTTAGCATTTTAACAGTTTGAGTCTAAGGGAAAAAAACAATACAAAGAAAGGAAAATAATACAAATGAGGATAATAAAAAATAAAGCTAATTTTCTTTCTTCTTCAGCTCTATCATCTAATATTCACGGGTGTGGTTGCCTATAGTACCGTAGGCACCATAATGCATTGCTAGTGGCATAATATGTTGATCCAACTGTTTTGGAGGGTTCCTTAGTATTTTATATTGGATGAATTTATTAATGGTTGTAAATTTGAGCAAATAATCTTACTTCTAGGAATTTACCTTATGTAAATTACTCAAAATACTTAAAAACTGTTAACTAATGCACTAACAATCATAATGAGTTGCATGTAATCTAAATGTTGAATAATGTAAATGGTTAAGATAAGTATGGAAAATTCACTGTGTAAAATATTATAAAGCTATTAAAGTAATATATATGAATATAATATAGCAGTCTAGAAATTATTATGCAGTAATAGTAAAAAGACTGAAATTAAAGCATTATGATAATGTTTAAAATTATATGCATATATATACATAAAAAGGAAATTGGAAGGAAATACATAAAAATCATCATGCTATAGTGTTGAGAGCCATTTCTCAGAGTTTGGAATTCCATATATTATTTCCATGATGAAAATTTTATAATGTAGATCAATATCATTATCAGTTTCCAAAGGTGATTCCCAAACATCTATATATGAAAGAGGCTCTTCTTTTTTTCCAGGAATATACATTTTCCATAAATGCATACTCGCAGTGGTTTTAGGATGTCAGTTTATGTCTCCATGAGCCCTTCAAATAAAATGGCCTTAAGTGGATTTTGTATGGAAAGGTTAATTTTTCACTCTTGCCTTTTCATTCTTTCCTTTCCTCATAGAAAGAACACCGGTACTCTGAGGTGTTCTTCAAAACTGCTGTCCTCAGGGAAACCACTGCCTATAAAAGCACATTAATTTTACCGTGATTACAGCTGCCAAGTGGCATGCCTAACTTCAAGTTTAATAAATTGTGCCTTTCACTTAAGCTGATGAAGCAGTGTGCTCATCTCCTGCTGTGGTCACCTCACCGAGAGGTCTTTAGATCTGAGTTCTAGTCACACCCCCATCGCTGCTTCACTTTGTGTATGCATAGTTGTCACGTGTGGGTGATTGTTTCAACTCGGTTCCCAGATGCTGGAAATAGACAATTCGCTAAGCTCTAAAGTTGAGGTGAACTTTGCCCTTCTAGTGTTGGGAATGCGTTTTATAAAAATACTCAACATTTTCGGATTAAAACACTGTTTTTGAAAAAAAGAAAGATTCAAATGCACATCTGTAGGATATAATTTTTCATTTTATCCAGGAGCCAGAGAACCTATTATAACATTACTGTCCTTTAAAACTACTATGAGCCTGTGTTGAAAAGTAGACCTAACTCAGAGAAGTGTATATCTGCCCTGGACCCTACAAGAACAGACAATGGCATTATTATCCACTAATTAGTTAAAAAAAACACCGTAGCCTGATAAATCGCACGCTGTGCCGCTATCTCATCATTAAACAACATAATAAATACTTTTGAAGTATTAAAATGTTCCCCCCCCTTTGGTAAAATAGTTGGTAGAGTAAAGTGAAATAGGGTCTCAAGATAAAGGGTCAAGTAGTTTCCTGAATGATAATCAGGAGACAAAGTGTGCTTTGGGTGAAGTCACTAATTTAATGTACATGTATTTATGGCTGTTTTCTTTTATTAAATGCTTTAATCAGTTCTCCGTATAGAAACATTTATTATCATCAAATTACAGGTGTTTGCTAAGTGATGGGTGATTATTTGTTATGAATGACAATCAGAGGGATGTCAATTCTATGTGTAATGAGGAAATATTATAGAGAAGGAATGTGATATGCAATCAAAGCTTCTAGAATTAAAATAATTTGTGTACCCATGAGCTGAGTGACTCAAGCAATTCATGTAACTGTTTGGAACTCACATTCCCTATCTATAAAATCTGAGTGATAATAATTTCCCTATTTCACAAGATTGAGATAATCAAATGGGATCTGTCTGAGAAATCGATGGAATAGGTAAAAATGAGTATCTTACATAATATATAGTATATTCTACATGGAATATGATACCTATTAAGAAATTATAAAATATTGAACTTGGTCTGCAGAGCCCTTCATAATTAGAGCAAAATAGCTTTAAATATATTTTTCACTAAAACTAGATTATTCCCTCAAATTTGAATTGATTTATTTTCTGATTATTCCAGTCAAAAAAATTCAAACAATGGCTTAAGTAATAGTGGTTTACTTTTATAATATAAGAAGGTGTTGGTTCAAGGGTTGTAATAATGTCATGATTCTCCTGATTCTCCCCCCTGGCCCCCTTCCTTGTTTCTTCATGGGTACAGTCTCAGACATCATGTCCACGATTGAGGAAGGAAGAAGGGAGAGAGAGGTGCTAGCTGGGTTTCCCCTTTTATTAGGAAAGCAAAATATTCCTAGTATACATCACATTGTCCAGAACGTACCACATGGATACCTCTTGCTTCAAGAAGGGCTGAGGAAGAATTTTCTTTATGTAGCATCCTTATGAAAAACAGAGGTAGTAAGAATGTTATGAATGTTCAGAGTCAATATTGGATTAGCCAACTGTAATCATCTGGTACACCTGAATCTGTTTGCCTCAAATATCCACATGTACCCAATATATATTAAAATTATTTTTACCTTTTAAGGGAAAGCACAAATGGGGGACTTATGTGATCCTTTCCCAATATTTTCAGTAAATTATATGCATATATAATTCATGTGTATGAATATATATAATGATATATATAGTTTATATATGTATGCACATATTATATACAACTTTATATATAAAATATAAATTCAAAACCAAAAACCAAACCCATTGCTGTCAAGTCGATTCCAACTCACAGCCACCCTACAGGACAGAGTAGAACTGCCCCATAGGGATTCCAAGGAGCAGCTGGTGGATTCGGACTGCCAGACTTTTGGTTTTTAGCCACAGCTCTTAACCACTACGCCACCAGGGTTTCCATATATAACATACATATATAAATTTTCTCTCATCCCATATATGTATGTACATATATATACATATATGCATATACGCACATTATAATATTTGTTGTATCACATTTTAATTATTTAGTTTTACGTTCACATGCCTGTTAGATATACAGCTTCTCGATGGTGGAAGCCATGAAGTTTCATGTATGTATCCCTACACTTAGCACCATGTATAATATATAGCCACTAAATAAATATAATACTACTGTTATAGACTTAAAGCCACTCTTTGTGATGACATATTTTTATTTTCTATTAAACCTTGGACTACATGAAGAGACAGTTCATTTCTCTGTTAATCCCTGTGACTCCCATCCTGCTTAAGCTGAACGCTGTGGTTATTCCAGAAATCAACAGAATATCTGTTCCATAAAAGGACCATTTATAAAGTTAGTTAAATGAGTGTTATCTGTATAAAATCATGAAAAGAATGAATATTTGCTTCCCTAGCTTTGTATCACTTTGGGAAATATTAGGGAGAAGCGGTAGTGGCTTTTGAAACGCCAGGAAAAAGGGAAAAGTTACTACATTTGAGCAATCTAGGCAAAGTGGCTTATACTAGACTGCGAGAGCATGATGAAAATGTGATATTCATGAAGGATAAACATGTTATACACAGTTGACTCTACTCAAGGTGACAGATTTTGGTTATAGTGCTTTAGAAAGTTTTCCACCAAAGAAGTAGATAATTAAAATTAAGTAGATAAATAAAAAATGCATTGTTTGTAAGAGCAGCCATATTCTGATGCCAGGCACTCCACTGATACTTTTTGACTTGATTCTTGAAAGACTCTGTCTTAGATATAGTCTTCTCATTTTACAGATGATGACAGCGGACTCGTGGAGGTTATCTTACTTGTCTAGGGTCTCATGGCTTAACCAGTGGGGAGTGAAAGGTAAACCCAGGTTTGGCTGGGACACATCCCTCACAGCCAGACTAGAACACTGCACAAAAACCGTAAAAAAATGGATTCTTGGTTAGTTATAAATAAGGTAATAACAATTTCAAATGTAATTTATTTGAAGTTTTTGTATGGTAAGATGGTAATTTGGCTACTAAAAAAAAACGTTTGTTCACTACCTAACTTAGGTAAACGGAATAACTACCTGTCTGTCTGTGTGTGTGTGTTTTCTTCATATATCATGGGAGTGAAAAATATGGTTCTGAATGAGATGGTGCCTCTCTTAGTAGAGGTTATGCTCCTCTGTAAGGTCACAATATAGCTGGACTATATGAAGAAAAGTGCAGCATCAGGACTGGTGGAAGACTCATTAACAACCAGCAATACACAGATGACACACCCTTGCCTGCTGAAAGTGAAGAGGACTTGAAGCACTTATTGAGGAAGATCAAAGACTACAGGCTTCAGTATGGATTACACCTCACCATAAACAAAACAAAAATCCTCACAACTGGACCAATGAGCACCATCATGATAAACGGAGAAAAGACTGAAGTTGTCAAGGATTTCATTTTACTTGGAGCCACAATCAACACCCATGGAAGCACCAGTCAAGAAATGAAATGACACAGTGCATTGGGCAAATCTACTGCAAAAGGCCTCTTTAAAGTGTTAAAAAGCAAAGATGTCACTTTGAGGACTAAGGTGTGCCTACACCCAAGCCATGGTATTTTCAACTGCCTCATATACATGTGAAAGCTAGACAATGAATAAGGAACACCGAAGAAGAATTGATACCTTTGAATTATGGTGTTAGCAAAGAATATTGAATATACCATGGACTACCTGAAGAACGAACAAATCTGTCTTGGAAGAAGTAAAGCCAGAATACTCCTTAGAGCCGGATGGTGAAGACTTCGTCTCACGTACTTTATACATGTTATTAGGAGGGACTAGTCCCTCGAGTAGTACATCATGTTTGGTAAAGAAGAGGGTCAGCTAAAAGGAGGAAGACCCTCAACAAATTGGATGGATACAGCAGCTGCAACAGTGGCCTCAAATATAGCAACGATTGTGAGGATGGCTCAGGACCGGGCAGTATTTTGTCCTGTTGTACATAGGGTGGCTATGAGTTGGAACTGACTACAGAGCACCTAACAACAGTAATATATTTTTTGAAAGAAACTTCTAGTTCCTATGTAGTATCACAATGTTCTACTTTTTGTTCTTTTAGATCATTCACTTTTTTTCAAAATTAATCTTTCATGCCCATTTCCTTTTATCTTTTTTTTTTTCCCAATTGGGTTGAATGGTGAATTGACCTGGGGTCTAACAATTTAACTCAGATCTGCTGCGCAGCCTTGGAAAAGGAAGTATCAGTACAACCCCGGTGGTTTCACTGTCTAGCTTGTTGTATAGAAGCTGATGGTGTCAACTACAGTATATATGGAATCAGTAGGAATTGCCTTTTGTATTCAATGAAGAACTAAATGTTTTACCAAAAGGAGAAGAGCTTTTAAAAGCATTCACATATATGAACCAGCCCAGCAGAGGTTAATGTTCTTGAACACTTATTAGCCATTAGTTTTGATCCTTATGTTGGATAAAACCATGACTGACATAAGCAAGAATCCTTGCCTGATACAATATGTTATAGTGGCTACAAGGTAAAAGACAGGGACTTTGAATCTGTCTTTAAATTTAATTTCCTGCTTCTAAGCATATCATTGTAGTCAAGTGGCTTACATTTTCACAGACTCCTTTTTTTATCCACGGAAGAGGTAATAATCTCACCTTTGTTAAGTGTCAAAATTGGTCACATACACAGAACTCTTAGACTATTGCCTGGAATTTAGTAGCCTCTCAATATATTAACACTATTTATTATTAGTGTTATTATTATTACAGTTATTAGCTAAGAAGTCAAGTAAAATTGTTGCAAAGATTTTTGTTATGTATTTCCCCAGCCAATAACCTGTAACACTAATAGTTTTCTTTGATTTCATCTTCACTACCTTTATTCAGACCTTTATTATTAGGAACCACTTGAATTCTGCCTGGTAATTGAACCCAAGTACATAAATAGCTATTTTATTGGCAACATAGCTTGCTTCTGTTTAATGTGTATGATGGGCTACATTTCCCCTTTTGTATCCATGTATACTAATACGTCAGCTACACAAAGCTCTGCAGTTAACAGATCACTTCAATATACATTCTCTTGGTTGAACACTACTCCACTTCTGTGAGGTAGACAAAAGGGACATTGTTTGCTGTATTTCATCAAGGAAAACTATGAAGTCAAGAGCACTCAGGTGATACTATATAATCAGCAGGTGAACATATGCAGTTGTAAACCAGATATTTTGGCTTCCAGATTCAAAGCCCTGTTTTCTACCCAGACTGCCTCCTATGTACAGACTGCTGAGATTTGCTTTGTACAAAGGAGAGTGATTATAATAGTTATCAACAAACAATGACTGATAATTTTGGGGAAAGTATATGAGATGTGACATGGTAGGAAGATATTGACCAATGTGGACTATATTTCCAAATGTAGAATTTAAGTCCCATGAGAGGGTGAACTTTGTCTTCTTCATTGTGGTATGCTCAGCACTTACAATAGGCCTGGCACACGGTAAGCACTGAGTAAATATCTGTTGCATGAAAGAACCAATGAGTTCCAGTTTTTTAAAAAGACTGTGGGAATTCTGCAATTCACTCAGCCATAGGTCATCACTATTGGTTCTCTGCAAACCATTTTTGACATAAAATATTTCAAGTAAAACTATTCCTTGAACATAATGATTTTTAAAGAACTTTTTTTTTCTCTAGGAGAATAAAAAAATATTATATCTGAATCTTTTAAAGTTAAATATTTTCAATGCCTTCTTTTATTTTCACTTTTTACTTAGAAATTATATGTTCTCTTATACATTCCTTACACCTTTTCGTTCTTTTAGATAAGCATGATCTCTTTGGCAAGTTCTTTTAATAAAGTCTTTTTTCTCTACCCCTTCCCTTCTTCACTTCTGGAATTATGAAAGAAAAGAAGAAAAGAATTGATACTCCCACAGTTTGTTTCCTACTATTATCCAAATCTGCTTTTTTTAATGGCAATTTAATGTTTAGTTCTGCTAAATATTATTTTTAGTCATTGGTCTGTTATACACAAGTTAAAACTGCTTAAGAGTTTTAAGTCCAATTTAAGTATTACAGGAATGTTTGTAAAAACAGTAATTTTTATTATAAACAAGGAGCCTTCTGGTGGCACAGTGATTAAGAGCTCGGCTGATAAAAAAGTTCTGCGGTTCTAACCCACCAGCCACTCTGTGGGGGAAAGATGTGGCAGTGGGCTTCCCTAAAGATTTGCAGCCTGGGAAATCCCATGAGGAAACTCTGCTTTGTCCTATAGGGTTGCTATGAGTCAAAATGGACGCGACTGCAATGGGTTTGGGTTTATTTATTTTTTGTATTATAAACAAAGCTTTCAAAACACTTTTATTTATTCTAAGGCAATAATGTTGCTTTAATATTAATTTCTTAACTCATGATATCTAATAAGAAGCAAATACGTGTTTTAATATCTAGCAGGGAATGAAATACTTTTTTAGAGCTAAATTAAAAGTATGAATTTTTAGGTATAATTGCAGACATGGTTACCAGAGATTTGAATTATTTCGGAAACTTTACTTAATTAAGGTAGATTCCTCAAAATCGTATTTCTCTAGACTTTTCTTCTATAGTGTTGGTTTATCGAGTGTCCCTAGATTGCTGAGGCATTTTCTAGGTACTAATGTCTGTGTTTTCACTACAGAGAGGTTGGCATTTATTTTCACTGATGCTCTATTGTTTTCCATTAAAAAAATCTATTGAAGAGAAAATGATGTTGGATGGATTTTAATAACTCTCTAACTTCCATACTAACTTTTCAGATACTCAGTCATGTGACCTCTTACTTCCCTTTGCTAAGAAAACCTAATTAGATTTTTTTTGGATAATTAGTAAACTTTCTTCATTTATAAAAAAAAGTATAAGGACATTAATAATGTATATACTGATATGCTCAGATGTCAACTAATTTTGTAATTAATTAACTCAAAATTTTTCTGAAGCATAATAGCTCTTACAGCCTGTTGGTTTTTAATGAACTTCCAACATAGAGGGAATAAGAAATGGCTTAAGCTTAATACTAAAACAATAATAGGAAGTGCTTAAATTTGGCTAGCTTACTTTGTTTTTTTTTTTTTTTTAAAGTTAAGTAATTTATTAAGGAAGTAACAGGGTACAACTCAGGATTAGGATCAGGAAGCATGCAGCCAAATTCTCTCTTCAGTGCAGGACAGCTGTCTCAGCTGCTTTTGGTTGTGCAAGCAAGCAGGTCCTTCTCTCTGCCATGCAGGCCTCCTCTTTGCCCCCTCAGGATAGGCTCCTCTTGGCCCTGACCTCTGCCCTGCTCTCAGGCAAGTGTTACAAAGCACTTTGACTCTGCCAACAAGTGCGCAGAGGCATCCTACTCCACCAGGAAGCCTCCTTCCCAAAGCTGCTCAGCCCTCTAGCTCCATGGGTTGGCAGACCTAACCTGCTGGTCCCACGCCCCTACTGTCTCTTGCTGTTTTCAGTGTTACAACTCTCTGTTGTCTCCAGGGTGTAGGAGGTTCTCAGTGCAGAGACCCCAGGTCCAAAAGACACATTCTGCTCCTGGCTCTTCTTGATGGTAGTGAGATCACCCTCCACCTCTGGGATTGGCTCCCTGGCTAGCTTACTTTGGACACGTTATAAGTCTCTAGAGAAAGATATCATGTTTGGTAAAATAGAAGATCACTGAAAATAAGGGAAAAAGTCAATAAGAGGGATTGATACAATAGCCACAACTCCAACATACCAATGATCACGAAATGGCACAGAACCAGGCATCGGTTCCTCCTGTTATACATAAGGTCTCCAAGAGTTGAAGCCAACTAGATGACAATGAACAACAATGTGAATCTGTGATAGAACAAATTGATTTTCAGGCTATCTTAGCTTCACAAGAATTTAAGTCACCTAAGAAGTCATTCAGATAGAACAAGGAGGCACCGTGTGGTTTGAAATTGGAAACGGTGTGTGTCAGGGTTGTATGCTTTCACCTTATGTATTGAATCAGTATGTTGAACAAATAATTCATGAAACGGGACTGTATGAAGAAGAACACAGCATTATGATTGGAGGAAGACTCATTAACAGCCTGCAATATGCAGATGACACAACCTTGCTTGCCCAAAGTGAAGGTGACTTGAAGCACTTACTTATGAACATTGAAGACTAAAGTCTTCAGTATGCATTAAACTTGAATGTAAAGAAAACAAAAATCCTCACAACTGAACTCACAAACAACATCATGATAAATGATGAAGAACTTGAAGTTGTCAAGGATTTCATTCTACTTGGATCAACAATGTCCATGGAATCAAGCAGTCAAAAAATAAAATGACTTATTTCACTGAGAAAATCTGCTGCAAGAGACCTCGTTAAAGTTTTTAAAAAGAAAAGATGCCACTTTGATGACTAAAGTGGACCTGACCCAAGCCATGGTCCTTTCATTTGTATCACGTGCATTTGGGATCTGGACAACGAAAGAGGAAGACAGAAGAATTGATGCATTCAAATTGTGGTGTTGGTGGAGAATATTGAATATATTAGGGACTGCCAGAAGAATGCACAAATCAGTTGTGGAAGAAATACAGCCAGAATGCTCCTTAGAAGTGAGGTTGTTGAGATTTAGTCTTGCTTTCTTTGGACACATAATCAGGAAAAAACAATCACTAGAAAAGGACGTCCTGTTTGGTAAAGGAGAGCATCAGTGAAAGTGAGGGAAACCCTCAGTTAGATGGATTGACACAGTAGCTGCGACAATGGACTCAAACATACCAACAATCGTGAGGATGGCACAGAACAGGGCAACACTTCCTTGTGTTATACATGAGTCAGAGCTGACTTGATAACTACGAACGACAATGACAAAACTCCAAGAACGTCTTTTCTTTTAGCATTGTAAATCCATTGCTTGTAAGAGAGAGGTTTACTTCTCCTTTATAGTACTTACAAAACTGATGTCATGGTTTAGGCAAGCTGAAATAATGCTAAGAGTAAGATATTTTAAAATATGAAATATTTCTGTATATCAGTTAGGGTGCCAGAAGAAAACAGATGGTATACTCAAATTAATACTTCAATTGAGTAATCAAAGAGGATTTAAAATACATATAATTAATTGATTAATTAATATTAATTAATTTCACAAATATGTCGGTAGGAATAAAGGAAACCAGCAAGGAGTCCATGAAACACTCCTGAACTAGAAGAGATGGGCTCCCTACTTCCTTTAGTCTGGATGGGCGAGGGAAGAGACAGTAACTAAGGCTGAGGAAGAGGGCTGTGCAACAAGAGCTGTGTCTTCAGTAGAGTGATGTGCTCAACCTGTGGGACCCCGTAGGAAAGGTGCTAGACAGTTCAGTACCCCAGCCTCAGTACCGTCCCATACACTGCTCTTTCCCCATTGGCTGAGCCACCTTGAAGATTATACTCCAAGAGCACAGACTAATGTAGAGAAGAAAAGAGGGATGTAAATGTTCCTTTTTTACCTGGTGTTTTCAGTATCTCATCAAGTCTCCAAATATTCAAGCTAACCAGGTATTAATAGATTACCACAGCAAACATAAAATAAATGATGGAATTTCTAATACTAGTTGGTGAAGCCCTGGTGGTGCACTAGGTAAGAGCTACGGCTGCTAACCAAAAGGTCAGTACTTCGAATTCACCAGCCGCTCTTTGGAAACCCTACAGAGCAGTTCTACTCTATAAGGTCGCTATGTGTCGGAATCAACTTGACGGCAACGGGTTTGGTTTCTTTTGTTGTTGGTGGTGGAAGAAGTTCTTTCTGGACACCAGTTCGTTGCTCTGCTTTTTAATAAATATCAGAAAATCTTCTACTGTTTGAAGTGAAATAATCATTGACTAGAAAGGCAAATTTAAATTATGATGAATCATTAAATTTTGCACTGTTTAAATGTTTTACATAGGACATATGCCTTAAATGAAGTGTAAACATTAAATATTACTTTTTTTCTCATATATTATCTTTGCTCTCAAACGTAATTAATCTAGTTGTCTTTAACTTTTATCTCCCTGTTTTATTGATTAGGCTGGGTTCCTGCATTCTATCAATAAATGAAGAATTTTTTTACCTTTTAGATAGGAAATATTCTCCAGCTTGAGGCTAATGTATCAGGGAAAAAATCATATGAAAAATGACCACCAAACAGGAATTTTGAATTTTATTTAATCTTTCTAATTTGAAGTTATTTTCTTTTGTAAATAAAAATGTATTATACTTTGTAAAACAATTCTTGGTGAAAATAAAACCTGTGAAAAAACTTCTCTTTTGACTCTGCCCACTCAAGGTTCACCATACTTTAGAGGTTCTGTTCTTATTATGGAGTTTTTGTTGCTGTTTTTTTTAATATACTTATAAAAATAAATGTGTAATTGCTTTTATACTTAACATTGTATCCAATTAAAGGAACATGTTCTTAAGCTAATTATTCTCAGGTTTAATTTTCTTGCCTTTTTAATCTATATTTAATCCCTTCAATTATTCATTTCTTCACCACTTAGCATAAACATATACTCATGAGTACATTATTACCTTAAAGTTTTTCTATTTTTGATTAGAACTCTAATAAAATATTTTGGAGTAACACTAAAGAGAATTTAGATCATCCCCAAACCATATTAATTAAAGGAAGCATAGGCGCCTATTTTAAGAACAGTTAGAAGATGTATTTCCATAAGCAAAATGAAATGTAAAATTCTGTTAACTTCTTGGTTATGTTTTATAAGAGGGTACAATAATAAACTTTTATTTTCACATCATGACATACATTTAACAGATAAGTTATGGAAAGATGAAATCTTCTCCCTCTCAGTTTTAGAGAGGAAGGAATTAGCATAGTTTAGGTGAAGTAAGCTGCTGGAATTATAAAGGAATGAAAATGAAGACTAGGAATTCCCAAGGAACAGAAGAGTGTGTTTCATTTTTC
This sequence comes from Trichechus manatus latirostris, assembly GCF_000243295.1. Taxonomy (NCBI): domain Eukaryota; kingdom Metazoa; phylum Chordata; class Mammalia; order Sirenia; family Trichechidae; genus Trichechus; species Trichechus manatus. The sequence continues at coordinate 1,646,102 of NW_004444170.1, read as the reverse complement.
TTTTAATATTTATTTAAGTGTGAAAATATGTTTACCTGCTACTAGTAAAACTGAACTTACAGCATAGAAACCCTAAATGAAACTATAACCAAAAACCCAAACCCATTGCTGTCACAACAATTCCTGAATTCCAACTCTGAGCAACCCTGTGTAGGACAGAGTAGAACTGTCCCATAGGGTTTCCAAAACTAAGTCTTCACGGAAGCCGATTGTCACATCTTTCTGCTTGGAGCGGCTGGTAGGTTCGAAATGCCCACCTTTTGCTTAGCAGCCCAGCACTTTTAACAACTGCATCAGATATGTAAATAAAGTCAATGAGCATTAGCTGCATTATATGCACTTTCATGTTTTAATTTAAGTTGCTACTTAATTATAAGAATGGATATAATTCTCCCAAGGAAAACTTTCCAAAATATGGCGTGTACCTGTTCTCGGTAAATTGTCTAAAAAGTGAGAGAAAGCAGAGTTACTAGCAATCTTTCTTAATCTTTTTTTTTTGTTTGTTTTTCTGTAACTGTGAGAAGCATCTTTGTCTACCTTTTTTTCAGCTGCTACAAAGAATGCTTTCCCTAGTCCTCAGAAACATTCAAGTTCAAATCTCGAGATAGAAACCTTTGTAACTTGGCTACTCTGTACTCCTTCAGACCACCTCCCCACATTCACCATGTCATGTAGCTATTGTAACTTGCAGGGATTCAAACACACCCAACTCTGATCCTTTGCGTTTGTACTTCTGAGAGGTGAACTCTAGCTTTTCTCTTCACAGTATCGCTCACAGCCACAGACTCATGCATATATTTGCATCTGCATACACACACACTAGCACACATGGCATATTTGTCTAATTCTTTCAAGACTAAACTCTACACCACTTTTCCAAGGAAGTGTCTCCATGCTCTTCCCTCTATTACTGCATTAGATTCCTTTTCTCTGAGTTCTCACTGTAGAATTCTATGCCTTTGCTAAGTGCACTCAAGCAAAATTAAGTTGTTGGTTTATGCATATATTGTCCTAATGAAACCATAGGAACTGCAGTGAGCAGAGTGCCTAGAACATGACACATTCTCCAAAAATAGAAGCTGAATTCTAACTCACAAAAAAAAGACCAGATTTACTAGCCTAAAGGAGACTGGAGAAACCCCGACAGTATGGCCCCCAGACACCCTTTTAGCTCAGTGGTGAAGTTACCTCCGAGGTTCACCGTTCAGCCTGGGAGTGGACAGCCCCGTAAAACCAAATGGGACTAACGAGGTACAGGAGTCCAGTGACAAGGGCCAGAAGGCAGAAGGGGACAAGGAAGCTGGTGATAGGGAACCCAGGGTTGAGTAAGGATATTGTTGATGTGTTGTGAGATTGTTAACCATTGTCATAGGGCAGCATTTGTAGTAACTGTTAAATGAGAAACTATTTTGTTTTGTAAGCCTTCATCTTAAGTGAGAATAACAGCACAGTTGGAAGAGCGTAGTCAATGTCACTGAACTGTGTATGTAGAAATTTTTGAAACAGCGTAACTTTGGCTATGTGTGTTTTCACCAAAAAAAAAAAAGGTTGAGAATTTAGAGGGTTAATATGTTGTGGGGTTGTTAACCAATGTCATAAAACAACATGTGTGCTACTGTTTCATGAGAAACTATTTGTTCTGTAAGCCTTCACCTGAAGTACAATAAAATATAAAAAATAAAAAAAAATAGAAGCTGAATGAAAGAATGAAGCCACTTTTAAGAAGAGGTCAATAAATAATTTTCCTATTTACTGATCGAGACTCAAAGTCATTGTTTGATTCATTCAGACTTCCATTTCCTTTTTGTAGCAAGTACTGTTTGAGTACCTACTCTAGGCCAGGCGTTAGATTAGTCTCAGGACACACGGTAGCAAAAGCAGGCATGCTGTCTTCCCTACGGAGCTTCCAGTCTGATAGGAGGTGAGTTAGTCACAGTATGGGACTGCTGTGGTAAAATCTCAGTGGCTTAATAAGAGAAAGCTGAAGTTTTTGCTCCTGTCATCGTCCAATGAGAGTCAGGAAAATGGAGAGGGGATTTCTGATTGTTCCCTGCAGTCGTTCAGATATCCAGGTCTTTTCATTGTGCTGCCACCATTTTCAACCACGGCTTCACTGTCACTGCAGGACCGGAAAAAACTGTGAAGGATTCTGCACAGGACACTCTCATACAGCAGATCTGGAAGTGATGCACACCATTTCTGCTGACATCGTGGTGCCCTTGAGTCAAGTCCAACTCCTGGTGACACCATGTGTGCAGAGTAGACCTAACTGATCCACAGGATTTTCAGGGTGCAACCTTTCAGAAGCCGATCTCCAGACCCGTCTTCTGAGGCACCTCTGGGTGGGTTCAAACTGTCAACCTTTCATTTAGTAGTAGGGAGCTTGAAAATGTAGTTTAGGGCATTCACATAAAAAAGAGGAGAATCCCTGACATTAGTGAGCAGTAACTTTAGGGAAGAAGGACATTAATCAATAAAATGTAATATATAAGAGAGATAAATATATTTTAAAATGTATGAGACTTATAATGTAAGCATGTATACTGGGTGGATATAATGTAGGTAAATTGACCTGGGGAGGCTCCCTGTGGAAATGGTAGTTAAGTTACAATATGGAGAACGAGTGAGCCTTGTCTAGAAACTGGGATGGAGGGATATACATTCCACAAGCTAAGAAGTATATAATGGTACATATTTCCCTAGAATGGGTGTCAGGAGAATGGGGACTAATTTATTCAATGTGTTCAGCAGAATTTTCCTTCTGCTGTTATACCAGATATAAGTGGTTTTATTTTCCTCCATATGTGCATTATTTATATCCTAAGTATAGCAGTTAATTCTTGAGCAAATAAAAGATGGTACTATATTTTAAATTTATTTTACGTATATGTTGCCATTTTTATATCTGCCACCCAATCTGTGTAGCTTAATGTTACACATGGACTAGAGATTTGAAAATGCTTGTTAAGAAATTAATGTTTATACTTAGAGTAATTCTGAGCATATCTGTGTCCTAGTCTGGTGCTTATTTTATTTTTGAGCTTGGTTTTTTTTAAATATTTTATTTATTTTTCTGTTGTTGTTGAGTATATATGCAGCAAAACATACAACAATTCAACAGTTTCTACATGTACAATTCAGTGACATTGATTGCATTCTTTAAATTGTGCAACAATTCTCACCCTCCTTTTCTGAGTGGTCCTCCCTCATTAACATAAACTCACCTCTAAGGCTTCCATCTAATCTCTCAAGTTGCCATTGTCAATTTGATTCCATATAGATAGTCCTTAAAACAGCAAAATGCTCAAGACAGATCTTTTTTACTAGTTAAGCTAAACTACTGTTTGGTTTTAAGATGACTTCAGAAGATTTTTGGTTTAAGTTTTAAAGATTATCTCAGGGCAATAGTTTCAGGGGTTCATCTACCCTCCATGGATCCAGAAAGTCTAGAGTTCCTTAGAACTTTAATTTCTGTTCTACATTTTCCCCCTTTTGATCAGGATTACTCTATGGAATCTTTGATCAAAATATTCGGTAACGGTAGCTGGGCACCAACCAGTTCTTCTGGTCTCATGGCAAAGGAGGCAGTTGTTCATGGAGGCAATTAGCCGCACATTCCAAATCCTCCTCCTATTCCTGACTCTCCTTCTTCCTCTGTTGCTCCAGGTGAATAGAGATCAATTGTTGGATGGCTGCTTGCAAGATTTTAAGACCCTAGGCACTATGCAACAAACTAAGAGGTAGAACAGAAGCACTAATCATGTTATGAAGCCAACTAATTGAGATATCCCTAGAAACCAAAACCCTAAATCTCCAAACCAAGGAACAAAATCCCATGAGGAGTTTGGTTGTACATAAGCAGCTTCATCTAGACTGGTACTTGATGACATAATGGAACTTGAACTTACTGAATTTTAGCTGAGCATTCCATAGTAACTGATAACCTTTCCTTTTCTTACCCCCACTTCAGTACTGGAGGAGCCGGAAAGAACAGTTAGCAAAATGGGGTAAAATTAAGATACAATAAGGAAACTGATTATATTCCCTTTAATGCATCATTCTGCTTTTTTATGACCCCTGTCTTAGTCATCTAGTGCTGCTCTAACAGAAATACCACAACTGGATGGCTTTCACAAAGAGAAATTTATTTTCTCACAGTCTAGTAGGCTAGAAGTCCAACTTCAGGGCGTCAGCTCCAGGGGAAGGGTTTCTCTCTCTGTCGGCTCTGGAGAAAGGTCCTCGTCATCATCAGTCTTTCCCCAGACTAGGAGCTTCTCTGCGCAGGAACCTCGGGTCCAAAGGACATGCTCTGCTCCCAGTGCTTCTTATTTGGTGGTATGAGGTTCCCCCGTTCTCTGCTTGCTTCCCTTTCCTTTTATCTCTTGAGAGATAAAAGATGGTGCAGGCCACACCCCAGGGAAACTCCCTTTACATTGGATCAGGGATGTGACCTGGGTAAGGGTGGTGTTACAATCCCACCCTAATCCTCTTTAACATAAAATTACAATCACAAAATGGAGGCCAACCACACAATTCCGGGAATCATGGCCCAACCAAATTGATACATTTTTGGGGGGACATAATTCAAACCATGACAACCCCCTGCTGGGAAATGCAACAAGGTTAACTTTAGATCAAGTCCTAAGTTTGATTGCTATGTGTTCTGGACATTTTGATATTGGGGGAAAGGCAGTATTTGCAAGTGAAAATGACCATAGGATATTTTCTTACTTAAGAGAGAGCTGAAAAGTCCTGAGATGGCCATAAATTTCTCCCAGGGGCAGACAAAGTACTTCCCCTGGGAATACATGAAGTGGGCCAGTGAGTAGTCAGAGGAAAGATGTCATGGGTCATGCTTGCTCAGCTGAGTGGTTGTCCTTCTAATGACTATTTGTGCGACCTTGTGTAACTTACTTAACCTCAGTGACTTTCAGATAATCCACCGGTAAAAAGGAGCACGATAATACCTATTTCACATGCTGCAGTTGAAAAAGTAATTAAATTTCTCTGAAGTATTTACCCTGGTCCCTGCAATGTAATTGGAACTTAAAAATGTACCTTTCTCTTGATTCGATAGAATGATAATGGGGAAGCTGCTGCATGAATGGTCTTCATATTTAGTCTTACATTCTAAGTATGTTTACATGTTAAGCATGCCACTTACTGTTGTTGGTAGTTGCCATCAAGTTGGCTGTGAGTTATGGAGACCCCACATACAACATAATGCAACTTCGCCAGGCCCTGGGCCATTATCAGTTTGTTGGCATGTTTGAGTCTACTATTGTGGCCATTGTGTATCTGGAGTACCTTCCAACCTAGGTGGCTCATTTTCCATATGATACCAGATAATATTCTTTTATTATCCATAGAGTTTTTATTGGCTAATTTTCAGAAGTGGGTCTTCAGGACTTTCTTCCTAGTCTATCGTAGTCCGGAAGCTCCGCTGAAACCTGTCCACCGTAAGTAACCCTGCTGGTATTTGAAAGACCAGTGGCGTAGCTTCCACCATCACAGCAACACACAAGCCACCATAGTATGACAAACTGACAGACAATGGATGGATTTATAATATTAGTAATTCAACACATAGGGTCAGCAATGAGAGTTAGAAAACTTTTGTCATTGAACGTCATGATTCTTTTTCACTATATTGTTCTTTGGAATTATGTGTGTTTCATTAAAGGCTTCACTAAAGTAACTTCTTCAAATGTTCTTGATTTATCTGGCAATGAAGTGATACATAGAAACACTAATTATATTCAAGGAAAGTCAAGGGAGAATTAGAGAACTTTCCAGGAAATAGATCCAGACATCTAATTGAGCAATGTAAGTAAAATTATGCATTTAGTTCTAAATCACGCAAAATTAGTCATATAATTCCAAATTAACAGAACTAAGTGTTGAATAACTCAGGTCCTTTTAATTTTTGTGTTAAAGTAGACTAAAATTATTCCTTCTCAAATTACTAAACCTTAGTGTACGATCATTCCCTTAATCAAATCTTCCATTTTTCAAGTGAAATTTAGCCATTTATAATTTCTTGGAACTAATGTCAGGCTCACAGAGATGCATGTGTGGGGTTTTCTTGTTCATTATCAATGATAAAAAATTAAATAAAATATAAAACCGGTTGTCATCAAGTCAGTTCCGACTCATTGTGACCACATGTGTGTCCGAGTATAACCGTGCTCCAGAGGGTTTTTAATGGCTGATTTTTCAGAAGTAGATCGCCAGGCCTTTCTGTTGAGATGTCTCCTTTTGGAATCGAATCCCCAACCTTTAGGTTAGGATGCTGCAGCTGAGTATGTTAACCATATGCACCACAAAGGAACTCCTTATCAATGATAAAGCTGATCTATTTGATTGTACTCCTGAGCACTGAAATTCAGTGAGTCAGTGTACATTCAGTGCGTATTTTGTAACAATAAACAACATCAGCAACCGGAAGATGATTTTTTCCTTTCCAAGGAAACTTTTTCAGCCAAACAGATGATGGGAAAGAGTGCGGATATTTAGTAAGTGTCATATGCCAGGGACTATACTAAACGCTTTGCACATATTCTCTCATTTATTCCTCAAAGCAGCCCTCTGAAATAGGCATCATTGCTGTCCCATTTTACAGAGAGGTCTGGGGACTTTCTCAGGGTCACAAAGCTAACAAATGATGCCCTGATGATCTCAGCTGTGCTGATTATAAAGCCCAGGCTCTTAATGACTATACTGCACTATCCCAGAGGTTCATTTTGCTGCCTAAGTCACAACTGTCCTATATAAACAAAGAGACGGAATCATCAGCTAATATCACAAGCAACAAATGTAATCTCTGCTATGTTTCTCCTTACATATTAACTGCAGCCCTTGGTAGATGTGGTGGTTAAGGTTGTGTGTCAGCTTTGCTGGGCTATGATTCTCTGTGGTTCGGCAGCCATGATGTGGTTTGGCAGCTTTTTAAGGATGTAATCGCCTTTACAATGAGATCGGATACGATGTGATCACCTCCATAATGAGATCTGTTGTGAAAAGCCAATCTGTGGAAAGGGAGTTTCCTTGGGAGTATGGCCTGCATCCAATATAAGTGGACTTTCTGGCAAGAGTTGCTGGTTTTTGCTCACTCTGGATTCTGCAGCTAGCTCCTGTTCGTCTGGCCCCAGGTTCTTGGGACTTGAGCTAGCAGCTTACCTGGTGTCTTACCTGCTGATCTTGGGATTCATCGGCCTCCACAGCCTGTGAGCCTGAAGCCTCCTGTCTGACCTGCAGATCTTGGATTCGCCAGCATGTTCAGCTATATGAGTCAGGAGAAGCCTTGAGCCTGACCCACAAACTTGGGACTTTCCAGCCTCTACAGCCACGTGAACCATTTCCTTTATGTAAGTCTCTCTCTGTATATATTTATACACTGCACTAGTTTTGCTTCTTTCGAGAACCCAGCCTAAGACCATAGAGGACCTCAGTTTTGAACTACCACAAACATCAGGATGTTCTAGAGCCACAAAGACGGCGGTCAGAAAGACAACAGTACGCATTCTATGACAACAGCCCGAAACATAACACATGGCATGTAGATGCAACTAAATTTAGCAAGAGGGAAATACAGAGCATGAAATCAGAAAACACACACACACACCTCCTACTGATTTTATCTGTCGGAATCAGGAAGAACTTAAGAATTTATCTATGCACTTCATTGATATAACCAACAATCACATACATGGAATATTAGGCCAGCAGTGTGTCCAGCTTAGGAATATAACTATGAGTTCTTCACAAGCCAAGACAGACACAGCTTGGTAAAAACCTACTCCACTTCAGAGACGGAGGTGACTCTTTGCATCCATGTACTTCTATTGTTGTAGATTTAGTATAAAAACAAAACAACAACAACAAAAACTCATTGCTGTTGAATCCATTCTTACTCACCAATAGGACAGAGTAGAACAGCCCCCATAGGGTTTCCAAGGCTATAAGCTTTATGGGAGCAGACTGCCACATCTTTCTCCCGCGGAGCAGCTGGTTAGAAGTCAAGTGCTTTAACGACTAGGCCACCAGGGCTCCTTTAGGTATAGTCAGATAAAATCATAAAACATATAAAATGATTGGTGAAGATTGTATTTAAAATATTTCAGTTGGATTACATGTAGGTAAGGAGAGACTGCAATTAGATTATGTTCCTGATTAAAACAGACAAGGCTACACACTCCTATACAAAACGAGATGGTCACACTGAGAAGGAGCAGATGCACCCCATCTCAGCAAAGGTATTTTGGCCTCCAGAGTCCCTAACAGGAACAAGCAGAAGCCAATGGCCCTGACTGTCTTGCTAGATCTGGAAAGGTTCAGTCTTCCTACGCCACTGCCATTCACGAAAAACATACACTAGCCCTCTGCTATTCCGTTTAGGGAAATGTTTACGAAATCAGGTTCTTCAGTTTCTTGATCCAGAATCAGCATTAGCAAGCCCCCGCCTTCATCCAACAAGAGAAAGCAAAATCGGTGCCAAGATATCCTTAATTTTCCATTTATTTAGAAAACCAATTTTACCTTGATCACCCATAACTCTGAATAAATACAGATATTAATAAGTTAATACAATTCACAGTCATGGTGTCTGTAGATTTGCAGAAGGCTTATGACGAAAATGTGTGTAAATACATTGGAGAAGAGTGGGGTTTTATAGGTGAATAAAAATGGATGCTTTCTTTTTATTCCCCTTTTGTTCATGTCTGAAATTTTGGTATCAGAAAATATTCATATATTCTTTCTGTAATTAAAAAATATGAAGTGTGTGCTTCTCAAAATCTAAGATGAGTTCACAGAAGCCGAGGTGTGCCTGTGTGCTGCTGCCATTGGCTAATCGTGTACCTTTGAGACGGTCACCTGGGCCTCAGCCGCCTAATCTGTATGTGGGAGATTTTGTACTAGATATACACCTATATGTCTATAAAATAGCTACTCTTAGGTATGGATATTGGGCAGAAAACCAGGAAAATATATTTTTACACAGTGGGAGGAAAAATGCAAAAGATGATTTCCGTTTGGAAAGCCTGTTCTAAAACGTAAAGAATCTCTTTTGATAACGAATTCAGTTCATGATATACCTGTACTTTTTAGATGGCAAAGATGTTTGCATTTGCGCATGACAAGACTAAAGAAGAATTCAAGCTGCAAAGAAATCAACAAAATCAGATACAGGTCAGAGGTGGAGAATTTGCATTAAAATTTCCCATCTAAACTGTTTATAAAAGAAAAGCTGTACCTCAAAAATAAATATAGAAAAAAAAATCACTTTGAGAAATAGTGTAGCCTATAATGTTTTTAAAAGACTCTCAACATACTTGCACTAAGCCAGCAATTTAGCATTTTCATCCATAATTACTGGTAGAGACTTTAAAAGTCTGCTAAAAACAGGATATTTCCATTAAAAACATCTGTTTCTAGGTATCAGGCACCTTTAAAAAGGAAATAGAGTCAAAGGAGTGGGATAAGGGGAAAATTACTACTCTGCAGTAGAAAAAGTATGGAATATTTGAAATTAAAATGTTTATACAGCAAACAATGAACCGTAGTAAGTTCAAACATTAATGTAAAATATAATTATGATTTTTAGAAAACGAAAATGCCTGTCAGGTTCTGAGTGATGTTTCATTGCCTCTGTTACATACCTGACTCCATTATGAAGTGTAATTACCACAAAAAGCCCTCAAAATATTACCATTTAAACAAATTATCCCTGTACGTAATTAAAAGTGCCTCCCTTACACAGATTAAAAATGAGTTGTTATGACGCTGTCACACATGGAATTCAAATAAGTGAAACTGGAAGATGAATACCAACAATGCACTCACTTATCTCTCTTTGATTATAATCATCTTGATCAACACATTCAATGTAATTTTTACAGTGCTACATAGAAAAATGCACTGGTTTCTTCACTAACACAAAGCCGTAAGCAAGGAGCTCACCATGTCAAACTAAGTAAGATAAACAAAGAATTTGCCGTATTTCACCCTCCAGAACGGGGAACTTGCTCAGAGTAGGGCATCCTTGAGACAGAGAGATGTGCTCGTTAAGTCCAAGAAAACTGGGAGGAAAGCATTCTGGTCTTGCTGTCAGGAGAGCTGTATTCTGACCCGGCTCTTGGGTATACCAGCATGTTCCTGAGCCTCACTTGCTCTGTAAAATGGCAAGTCAAAATAACTCAAATTTATGTTTCTATACAGTTCTGAAATTTTACCTTTCTATCTATTTTTACTTCATCAGCAAATCATTCCTAGGGTCCTATTGATCAAATACACAACATTGAAAAATGCTATCTATTTTGAAATAGTGTTGGGACACTATTTTATAACCTTTAAAAATTAAAAGTGCACTTGGACGAATGCAAGAATATTTCCCCGTGGCTGCTACAGCCTGGAAAAAGTGTTTGTAATAAAGGCTAACAGTGTTTTAAGAAAACATGTGCTCAACCTTGCTATTTTGAATGTGTTTTGCAGTTGGAAGACCCGAATCAAGCCTAAATACCACATTGACTAACTTGCTCTACCTTTAATGGTCACTTAACCTTGATAAGCATTTACTTCATCATTTGCTACACAAGTTATTTTATGCATGTGAAGCGTGCTTTTGAGGTAGTTGTACACAAGCAGGAAATTAACATTTCAGAATTTTAATAAGATTAAAATGAAATTTTAATAAGATTGTCACTTCATTTCTCCATTATGTGTTTTGAAAACAAAGTAGACATTTAGTGTTATTGTATTTGATGTTAGTACTTAGACATTACATATATATATGTTGTTATATAAAATTACATGACTGTAAGAAAATCCAATAAATGAATTATAAGCTTGAACTTTTGCCTTTATATAATGATTGGATTAAAATAATTGAGTGAAAAATAAACTCTAACATTTTTTGAGTAAAACATTTAAAAGGTAGTTAATGGGAGCTTTCATGTGAACTATGTTCCATTTCAACAATCTTCACATGTACAGTTTAGTGACATCAACAATGTTCATCGTGTTGCTCAACTATGACCTTAACCGTTCCCAGATATTTCCATCGCCATTAACGGAAGCTCAGTGTCCCTGAAGCATTGTGTACTTGATTCCATTATTGTTGAACTGTATTTGGAAAAGTCTGGGTATGCGTAGCTAACTTTTCAATGTTACGCTTTATGAAATCTAAATGCAAATCAAGTATTTCTGAGGAAAAATAGATGTGATGTAAGTGTATACTGGGTACAAAAATGAATGTAAAATACATCATTAATGTTTTTCATATTGATTGTATGTTGAAATAACTATTTTGTATATAGTGAGTTAGATAAACTGTAATTAAAAGAACTTCACTGTTTCCCAGCTTTTTTAATGTGACTACCAGAAAATTATATGTGTGACTGACACTGTATTTCTGTAGGACAGCACTGGTTTAGACAGTCTTAGTCTTTTGTGACCCATTAGCTTCACAAGAAGCCTGATGATTTATCTACAATGCTGTTATCAACATATTTTTACCTTCCCACAGAACCCACTTTTCCAGCATAGCTGCAGTTCGAGGTGCTAATGGAATATGTGCAAACTTAATCACTTTAAATAATTTGCTTGTATATTTTGTCCCTCTAAGACATGTAGAGCATCATAAAGTATTAATATATAAGGAATGCAAAAGCTCAAATTGGTATCCGCTTTCAGTTACATTTCCACATTAAAGTTTGATTTCATTTTCCAGTTCTTGAGTACTGCAGAAAAATTGTGCATTCCATGTCTCTTCAATTGGTATTTACTGAAAGCTATTTTTTTTTTGTAGAATGCAACAGTATATCCACTATTTTAAAAGACTTCTCGTTATTTGTTAAATTAATAAAAAGTGTAATAATATCAAATATTATAAGGTGCGGAGCTAAATATGTGTCAAAAGAGAGAAAGCAATCTCTAACTGGTAACTCTTGTTTAGGAAATAACAAGAGTATCCTAAGTTCTTCCTTTAAGCATATTTCTAAATAATGCATAAGAGTATTACAATTTACCTTCTTGGTAAAATAAGGAGAGCATACAGAACAAAGTTATTCATTTTTAACACATAAGTGAACACTCGATTTCCTTGCTTAGAGAGCATAGCATTCTAGATAGGGGAGAGGTGCATCTGATAAGCCCATATGTATTGGAATGTAATAACGAAATTCTTTGATGTGTTCTGCCCCTACATACTTTTCTCGAGATCCATGTCTTTGCTTAATAAAAAATGTATAGGACTCAAGCTGTTGATGCTTTGGCATCTGTTTCAGATTCGTTTTTACTGACAGCAAGCTGCTGCTGGCAAACACTCAGGCTTTTTATCGTTCAAAATACACAGCCTGGCACTCCTGGCCTCCTTCTCTAGCTTCTACTGGAGTTTGTTTTTTTCATTAAAATGCTGCATTGAAATCTGCTGAGAATGACAAATAGAATAAAATGTTTATTCAAAGTTGCCTAATTGTAATTTCAATAGCGTTAAGATACTTGAACAAGTTACCATGTCCAAAGTTGTACATGTAACCTCTCAGTTCATATATTTGTTGAGGATATTAGAACCCTCTTTGCAGAGCAAGGAATGAGAAGATGCTGAGCACAAGTTGTGCTTATTATACCATATTTACACTGAGTAATAAACACAACATTTCTGCTTATGAAGAAATGCTATTAAATATAGAGCGCTAAACTTGCCATGCTAACCAAAGGATAATACTGTCAAGAATTTCAGAAATCCCCGTTTAACTGTGAGAAACAGGAAGAAATCTGACATTTTGTTAAAATGCCTGTTTGCACTTTGTATTTTTCTGGTCCTGTGTGTGTGTTTCTTTCTGATATGTTGGAAACAATTGTCTTTTTCCACTTTATTTAAGGAAATGCTTAAAAGTGTGTGGTTTGTGTATTTGTAGCATTGTGTTTTTAATTGTGTGTGTGTGTGTTCATGCCTGGTGTCAAACCAAAAAAAAATAAAACAAAGAAACCCATTGCCCTGGAGTCAGTTCTGACTCACAGCCACCCTACAGAACAAAGTAGAACTGCCCCGTAGGGTTCCCAAGGCTATAAACTTTAAGGAAGCAGATTCCCACATCTTTCTTCTGCAGAGCTCCTGGTGGGTTTGACTTTTCAGTTAGCAGCTGAGTACTTTAACCACTGTACCACCAGGGTGCTTTGTGCAGATACAGGCAGTAAAGAGAGAGAGCTAGGGACTTGGTAATATCAAATAATTTCTTTTTCACGGCTGAAGTGAGACACTCTGAAGTTTGATGATATGTTTGCTCTTTTTAAATAATTTGTTATGCATGGGTGAAACTGGAGGACATTATGCTGAGTGAAATAAGTCAATCACAAAAGGACAAATATTGTATGAGACCTCTACTGTAAAAACTCGTGTAAAAGTTTATACACAAAAAGACACAATCTTTGTTGGTTACAAGGGATGGGAGGGGTGGGGGGGAACTAAATAGACAATAGATAAGTGGTAACTTTGGTGAAGGGTAAGACAGTACACAATACTGGGGAAGCCAGCACAACTTGTATAAGGAAAGGTCATGGAAGCTCCATAGACACATCCAAACTCCCTGAGGGCCTGAATTGCTGGGCAGAGGGCTATGGGGACCATGCTCTCGGGGGCAATATAGCTCAACTGGCATAACACAGTTTATAAAGACAATGTTCTACAGTCTACCTTGGTGAGTAGTGTCTTGGGTTTAAAAGCCAGTGAGCAGCCATCTAAGATACTCCACTGGTCTCACCCTTCAGGAGCAAGGGAGAATGAAGAGAACAGGATACAAGGAAAAGATTAGTCCAAAGGAATAATGGACGATGGCCTCCACCAGACTGAGTCCTGTACAGCTAGATGGTGCCTGGCTACCACCACTGACTACTCTGTCTGGGATCACAACACAGGGTCCTGGGCAGAGCTGGAGAAGGAAGTAGAACAAAATTCTAACTCACAAAAGAAGACCAGATTTACTGGTCTGACAGACTGGAGAAACCCCGAGAGTATGGCTGCCGGACACCTTTTTAGCTCAGAGGTGAAGTCACTCCCGAGGTTCACCATTCAGCCAGGTATTAGACAGTCCCATAAAACAAAATGGGATTAGTGAGGCACAGCAGTCCAGGGACAAGGACTAGAAGGCAGGAGGGGATAAGAAAGCTAGTGATAGGGAACCCAAGGTTGAGAAGGGACAGCGTTGACATGTCATGAGGTTGTTAACCATTGTCATAAGGCAATATGTGTACTAACTGTTTAATGAGAAACTATTTGTTCTGTAAACCTTCATCTAAGGTACAAAAACAAAACAAAACAAAACAAAAAAAAGAATTATCTATGTGAGATCAAATTGACAAGAGCAACTCAAAAGGTTTGATGGGAAGCCTAGGGGCCAGTGAGTTGAAGATAATGGTGATGGAATAATTTGGAAGAGGATAGTGAGTATAGCAGCACAACTGGAAGAATGTAATCGATGTCACTGAATTGTACATGTAGTAATTTCTGAAATGGTGTATCTTTGACCATGTATATTTTCACCAAAAAAAAAAAAGGTCCTCCAAGATTGAGAAGTTGACATGTTGTGGGGTTGTTAACCAATGTCATAAAATAATATGTGTACTGACTGTTTAATGAGAAACTATTTGTTCTGTAAACCTTCACCTAAAGTAGAATTTTAAAAAAATAAATAAATAAATAATTTGTTATGAAAATGAGCAAACATTAAAAAAAAATAGAGATATAAAGAAAAGAACATACAGAAACGCAGCGTCAACAATCCTCACTGTATGATGATATTAGTATATCAGTCTCATTTCACACATTGCCAGATCTTCGTACAGACCAGAACATGTGCCTTTAAGTGAGTGTTGTCGCTCACACGGTAGTTATATTAGGGGATTCTCTTTATTCTAATTGTACTGAAGTTGAAAATGTGTTTAAAGTGTTTTATCTTAGAAACACTGTGAGGGCCAGTTTGTAAGCACGAAAGGAAATACGTCACACAATCATCTCACCTTGTGCCCTTCTTCAGTGTCCGGTAACAATCCCCCCAAGATAATGAATGTCATGAAGTTTCTGATCGATGATGAGTTAGACGGCTTTAGAAGTCTCTTGGGTGGTTCAGTAATTTAATAAGTGCTACACTATTCATCCACGGTTATAAGGCACTTGGGATTTCTCACTTTTGAATTTATTTCACCTTATTCTAAAAAATGCCTGTATTTTATCTGATACAAACCCTAATTACACATTTACTAACAATATAAGCTTTCATTTTTCTAAAACTTATATTTTGATATATCTATAGCTGCATTTCAATTCCATTTTGTGAGCAAATATTCATGTTCTGTATACTTTGTAATTTTATAGATCAATTTACTTACTAATTATGGATCACATATTAGCCGTATTGTGAATTAATATAAATTATCACCATCTTTTTAACACTTCTGAACCGTCAAGCTCCATCCATGGGAAATAAAACTGAATTTAAAATATTACGCATATATTGAAAACTGACTGAGCTTAGAGTCTATTAAACATGGTTATGACGCATAAATTATGAAACACAGTCTGAACTTTCAGAATACATGATAGCCTTTGGGGAGCAAATGGGCATAAAAAAAATCAGAACCATTTAGGATTATATAATGTAAGATTTTAATTTTTCTGGTTAGAATTAGTAATAGCTATGGTATAATTAATGATCACAGCACTTTAAAAGGTTTTTCTTGGAATTTGTCACTCGTGGTTAAATAGATGCATGCTACAAATAATGTCTCCCAATAGATATTTTCAATAAGATTAATTATATGGTATAATCCCCTGATGACAAATTTCATGTTTTAGCAGGTGTGAGGCTATACATTTATTTATAATAGCGAGTGAATTCTCTGGATATAAAAGGAAAACATGGCACAAGGAAGAATGATATAAATACTCTTGTTTAAAACAGCACGTTTAAGTTGGTGATAGACAGGGTGATTCAAAACATAATGGAAAGACATTTCAGGTACAAAAATAAAAGGATGGAACTGGCTGAATCGTACATGTTCAGACGGAGAGAGACGAGGCAAGAGCAGAGGAGTAAAAAGTTTAAAAGCCCAAGGAAGATCTGCATTCTTTAAATTATCAACTAAGTCTATTCATTGTCTGCTCTTATTCACAGTCACTTACTTTTCAATTTTTTTTTTCATTTATTTGTTCAGGATGCAATTTAATTTTATAAAAATTGTTTTAAAAATATAATTTTGGATATATAGGTGTGTATACATTATTTAAAATTAAAGTAAAACTTTTCATATAGTAAGGCTTATAAAGGAAATAATTTTTAAAGTAGTGCCAATATTACCACATAAAATGCTTTAAATGAATCTTTCTATGGCAAAAGTAATAATTACTATACTATTGCAGCTACTTTTTTAAATATATGATTTTACAGAATACACTCTCCTTGACTCTCATCTTAAATTTTAAATAAAGGGCATTGTATTGTACAAATGAATCAATATATTTATGCTTCTTTGTCCTTTCATTTAAAACTTTAAAGATAATGCCTTAAATATTGGCCTAGAATTTTTTTCTAACGATAAAACATCATAGAAGCCTGCATCTTCTAACCTTTTTATAGCTATTTTCTATAAAATATATAGAGAGAAATGATGTCACTTTAACTTCTATATTTACTTATCAACAGCATCAATAAAAAAGTAAAGTAGATCAGGATTTATCTTAAAAACTCTAGAGGAAAAAATCCAAGAAAATATAGCTATGCTATAAAACCCACTCTTTTATTGAATATAATCTGTTATCTTTATAAGGCGAAGAACTTTTCATGTGTTACATCTTACATCACTAATCTTTTTGTTTTAGGAAGAATAAGTGTAAGTATTTTTATATAACCCAGTGGCAAACTCTATTAATCCACTATTTATGACTAGCATTCTACAGGCCTGTTTGACGATGCTATCATCAAGAAAATATGGGTGTGACCAACACAGAGAGATCAGTTGGTTTCCCAAATTCGCGAGCCAACCTCTAGGTCATTTTAGTCTGGTAAAGATAAAAACAGGAATATTGTTCTCAAAGCAAAACAAATATAGATTTCAGTGAGTGTTGCAATATTTTTCCAATTGGTAACAGGTTCTAATAAACTCCAGTATCATGATAACAAGGAAGTTAAGAAGCACAAGCGATGAAATACGTTATATATGTTGACTCCACACTGTATGTGACTCCAAGAAATGCTAGATTAAATTTCAGGAGGATTCAGAGGAGGAAGACATATTAACACTTGTCCATATTAAAGAAAAAGTGACAAAACAGAAGATCTTCCCTGTAAACATAAACTTAATACTGTTGTTAGGTGCCATCAGTCAGTTCCGACTCATAGCCACTCTGCATACAACAGAATGAAACACTGCCCAATCCTGTGCCATCCTCACAATCGTTGTTATGTTTGAGCCCATCTTTGCAGCCACTGTGTCAATCCATCTCGTTGAGAGTCTTTCTCTTTTTTGCTGACCTTCTACTTTACCAATCATGATGTTCTTATCCAAGGACTGGTCCCTCCAAACTTAATATTAGAATTTGTGAAATAAACAAACCTTCAGGAGCAGTTATTTGCTTGTATGTTTCAGTCAACGTCATTAAAACCATCCTCAGAATTCATCAGTGATGAATGAGATTTGTAGCTGTCGGATCAGAGACAATTTTGCGTATATTGAGCATTTTTTAAATCCTACCTTTATGCTCACTGGTTAGAAAACTGAAACATGTGAAAAATGTACCTCTTTCCCAAGTATACCAGTTAGGAAATATTTGATGATAGATATCTGATGGTAGCAGCTAGGAGATTTAAAGTACTAGCATAAACCAAAAACAAAAAAATAAAAACCACTGCCATTGAATCGATTCCGACTCATAGCGACCCTATAGCGATCCTCTGGACCTCAGAATTCTTCTCAACTATTTTTGTCGATAGTCCTATTTTGGCACCTAATTTAACTGTTCAAAAAATATACTTGAAGGTATTAGAGAAACTTAGAATACAACAGTGGAGGAGGGACTATTTAATATTTTCTATTTAGAGTGAAATGTATACTAAATGAGGTGCATACTAAAATCATGGTTTTATACGTTCATTCTGTAATTTTTTAAAAGTGACATATGCAGTATAATTGCAAAACGTGTTCAGTTGTCTCTAACGGTGGTGTAAGTCTCATTGTAAGCACACCCAGTGCAATTGAAAACCCTTATTTATATAAAAGCGAAACGATGATGATGATAGCTAACACTTACTGAACTCTTACACTTTGCTAAGCACTCAATATGTTTTATCAATTCATCTTCACAACAACCTTTGGAAGAAGGTACTAATATTATTCCTCTCCGTCCCATGAGCAAACAGAAGCTTAGAGAGATTAAATCATCTGGCCGAGGTGTCACGGCTGGTGGAGGCAGTATTTGGACTCAGGCGGCCTGGCCCCAAATCACACCTATTTACTGAATACTGGTAGAGCATGTTCCCGTAATAAACCATTTTTTCATGAATTTTTACCGTTTAATCACTTGTCTAAACATTTAGTACATCCAGTTAAATTTAAATTTAGATAAGCATGAATGAGACAACATATAACACAAATATTTTCGTTCTTTACCTAATATGCAAATTTATCTGGGCATCCTCTATTTTTATTTGCTACTAAACTCTCAAAATAAGCCCATCAGGCAATTATTATAATCTCCCTAGTAAAGATTAAGAGGTTGAAGGTGAAATAAATAACTGACCTACCTGGAGACACAACGACAGTAAATTCCAAGAGTGAGCACCGCTTATCCCTTGTGAAATCCAGAAATTTAGTCCTAAGTATCAGTCAGTTATTGCTGAATATCAGTCACTGGAACAGTGCTATTTAATGACATTTGAAAAAAAGAGGAAAAGCGGAAAATGCACACATACTCTCATGTATTTGTGCTCTAACAGACACAGGATCTCATTGCGTGTTTGCAGACTTTCCTTTTTGGTGAAAGATGTTCATTTTGTTTTCAAGATTCTGTCCTTCCAACAAGCCTGTTATTAACATAACCTCACTTTTACGAGATAAAGTTGAGAGTATATCATAATTTTCTCTTATCATATCATTTTGTTTATATATTGCATTCCTCTTCTTGGCCAAATAAAATAATGGCAACATTGTGATCACCAGTTTTTTAAAAAACAATTGGTAATATTTAGAAATCTCAGTGGCACTGCACTACAGTGCAATAGGCTTCTATAGGCTGTTGCTTTATAATGAAAAATATCACTATGTACTATTTTTATCTCTTACAAATTCTTACCTTTAACTTGTTCTCTGTGAAGATCTGGGGTCTCATCTCATTCATTTTATATATATGTGTATATATATACATGCATAATAAGTATATGTATTATGTATATATATATATTTGTTATATACTTGTGTGTGTGACTGACTATTCATTAAGACTGATGTGAACAGGAATATATAATAGTGAGTTTAGGTTAAGGACATTTCCTAGTAATCTCATTTGCTCTACTGAGAGATTATTGGGGAATTTCAGATAGAAAATTTAATTTTACCCAAATTAATTTTATGTGGCTCTGTAATAGTTTTGAAGTGTTAGGAAGAGTATATTTATTTCCGACCTAATTTAGTTAAAACATAATAAAGCACCATGCCTCCAATAAGATATTCTATAAGTGAATAACCAATATTAATACATTGAAACAAATTATTTAGGATGCATCTGGATTCTATGTGTTATTTTAAGAAACAGTATAGTTCTGTATTACTTGCATCTGGGCTTATAGCTTATATACTCATTGAAGTCTGGTTTTACTTTTTTTCTGACACATAATAAAATATACTACTAGTACTAGGGATGGAAAAGCAAGACTGTGTGTCTGTTCACGCTCATATTCACAGAGGACTATGGAGCTGTTTCTATTTTGAGAATGGCCCTTCCAGTACCTAGGAATGGCATAGATGGTTACAGCTAGGAAGAGAATAAGGAACTATTATCAATTTGTATTAAAATATTGTTTTTGAGTTTTAGCTGGGGAACTGTGGGAAAATATTACTCCCTTGTATTCCTTCAACGCTTTTAAGATTGAACTTAACAATAATATTCTCTTACTAGAATTTTACTCCCCTATACTTTTTTTTTTTTTTTTTCTGGAATCTAAACAACTTAAGAACAGAGACCGTGTCTTTTTTATTGCTTCAGGACTGTCACACATATGATATTATATAACTACTGCAGATTGTCATTGTTGTTGTTAGGTGCCATCGAGTTGGTTCCGACCCATAACGACCCCGTGTGCAACAGAATGAAACACTGCCTGGTCCTGCATCATCCTCACAATCATTGTTATGCTTGAGCCCATTGTTGCAGCCACTGTGTCAATCCATCTCGTTGAGGGTCTTCCTCTTTTTCACTGACCCTCTACTGTACCAAGTAGATTCAGACACTGAAAAATATTCTCTTCATCAGAAAAAATCTTCAGGAAGTTTAGACGATTCTACCTGCTGTTTGTGTAATTTACCTATGTCTACATTTCTCAGCCATTTGTGCTCTTTTTGATTTCATAAGAAGATTGTCCAACTCTCTTAGCTTTGAAAAGTCATCCTTGAGTCATGCCCATCATTTCGGCTGACTCACCTCTCTTCTCTGGACACAGATGAAAACACAGCTGGTTAGTAGTAGTTGCTCAATTAATATTAAATATTTAAAAAATAAATCAATACATTAATATCTCACCATTGAAGTCTGATTGTGGTGCTCTTCTCTCTCAGAAGTTGGAGTTGAATTTTATGATATTGAATATTAATATATGTGCTGTACATCTCCTCAAAAGTCTGACTTGGAGAAGATTTACTACCTTAGCTTTCAAAAAGTTTTGTTGTTGTTTCAGAGTATTATAAAAGTGAAAAACAAACAAGACAAACCCATTGCCATCGAGTCGATTCCAACTCATAGTGACCCTATAGGACAGAATAGAACTGCCCCACAGGGTTTCCAAGTAACAGCTCGTGGATTCGAACTGCCAGCCTTTTGGTTAGCGGCCACAGCTCTTAACCACTATAAAACTGAAGGACTCTTAAAATTCTGTTTTAATTTCTGAAGCTTTAATGCATTAATAATACATAAACTTGTGCGTTAGTGGTGAGATACCTTTAATATATTAATATATCTCTGAATTGTGATTTTTAGCTTATATTCAAGGTAGTTTACTATTACTATTTCTTTTCTTCCCCTTTTTTTTAAGATTCATAAAAGAGCTAAATTTTCAAGCCCATCAGATTTTTTTCCCCTCTCTTTTCAAATATTAATTTAAAAGTAATGTTTTACTGCTGGTGCTCATTTTGGATTACCTGAATTCTATTCAGGTTTTTATTTTCCCTCTATGGAAAATTTATTGACTTGTATTAAATTTTACTCCAGTGGACTATAAAATATTCTACAGCACTTCAAATATTTTATCAGTAAAAAATATCTAAGAGGTTTTATTATTATTATTATTTTACATTTCCCAAGCCCAGCTAGTGTTTCTTACCAATGAACATACTATAAACACTACTGAACTGTCTTCTAGAAGGTGCTGGTAATGAGTCCTGTGAGAGTACATGCAATTTAATGGTTATCAGATAAAGTACACTGAGCCCTGATAACATATGTATGACAAAGGAGAAAAGATATTTGCAGTTTGTAAAAATGTAATCTTTCTATCCGAGATGAAAAGATGTGTAGTGCAACTGATGTCAGGAGCAATTTAATTCAGAGTCAGCTGTAGACAAATTATGAAATGATACAAGTAGCTCATTTGATTCCTTCAACTCTCTCAACCTTCCAAACTGGTTCCGCTTTCTACTTTGGGACACTGTCTTGCTTTTTTCTCAGGTCCCTCTCCATTGGGACCTACTCTCACAATAGAGTTTAAAACTCAATCTCCGTAAAGAGTAAATGCCTGATGATAGTTTAAAGTGTTATTCTCTCTAGGGGAGTTTCATTTTTAACAGAGACAGGACCTTAAGCCGAAGGAATAAAGCCGTTACAGTGGAATTTCAGGCATCAGTGAGTAAGTGGGTGAGCTGTGTTGGCAGATAGAGAGGAAACTTTCTAGGTGGAGGGAAGTCACGAAAATCTAGGTGGTCCCATGAAGACTATGAGTGAGACTTGTTGACGCACGATTTTTCTATTTTCAAATTTTAAGTAAAATTAAGAATGAGAAGCTTTCAATGTAAGAAAGAGCAAAGGAAAACAGCCAACTTGGCAGATATGCGATTCTCTATTGAGGAGCAGGTTCCTTTCTACCAGAGTCAAAATAATTTGGACAAGAAGTAGGATTAAAAAATGTACAGTGATCAGCGATAATGTGATTCAAGCTGCAGTTGTCACAGCTGGGTATCAGAAGAGGACAAGACTTGGATAAGCCTGGAGATATGTCCACACATAGAGAATAAATACTGTGAAGGCTTCCTTGGAAATGCCTTACTGGTGCCACCAAAGAGGATGCTCCAGAAAGTAGACGAAGAAATGCAAAGGGGTTCACAGAAGATAAATGGATGGAGGGGAGATGAAGGAATGATGAGAGTGAAATAAAATCTAAAATTGTGGCTTAATAATAAAATTCAGCTTTATAATTAAAAAAAATGAAAAAAAAGTTAACTGAATTGAATAAAATAAAAATGGGAGAATACTCCTGAGAGAAATGGGAAAGAAATGTATGGCATGTGTTATAGCAATGGACCTGCTAGTTCCATAGCTTCCTAACTGATCACCTCCCCCTTCTCTCTTCTGCCTCCTCCATCCTCAACCACCACCACCACAGCCTATAATCAGAAATAGATTTCTGAAACATTGATCTGATCATGTTTATTTCCCACATAAAGTTGTCAATAGTTCCTTGTTGACAATATAATAATAACCAAATACGTTGTGGAATTCAAGGTCATCCAACATTTGGCCCCACTCTTTTCCTAGATTTCTCCCAGGTCACTGTTCTCTCCATTCCCTTGAACACTGTCTTCTGTCATTTAGTCTATTTGCTGCTCCTCAGATAGATCACTATTTACTTTCTCCATCTTGGCTCATATGTTTCCATTTCTTGAACTGACCTTCCTCTCTCCTCCATCTGTAATAAAATGCTATGATATAAACTCAAGTAATGATGCCATAATTTTGATGAATTACCTTGAGGAAAAATAGATTGACATTATTTGCAATTTAGGAGACTTGATTGGACATTGCCTGTCTATAACTTGGATACTCTACATTTTATTAAGATGAATATTGCAGTATTTTAATTAGAATATAAATATTGTAGTTTAAACATCTCTTGGTAAATTGCTAAACTTAGATCAAATTGATAAACTCAAAAGAAGCAATTTTCTGATAGCATTTGATATTGGACCAGTCATTTAACACTGACAACAAGGCGTACAACATGATAAAGCTACACACATTATTTAGAACACATTTATGAAAAAAAATGAGGTTAGCTACACTATACAAAGGATACTTTAAATAGACCCAAAAAAGGAACATACTGCCAGTTAACTGAGTTATCCTCAGATTTTTTAGACATAGATAAAACACACTTCCTGTATTCAAAAAGGTCATAGATAAAGAGTACAAGAACTCCTATAAAAATACACTATTAAACCTGAAAGAGCAAACTCTCAATCAATAAAAAAAGCAACATAGCCTAAGAAAAATGGTTCAAAGTACAATGAATATGAAGAGATATCTGGAGAAAAATATACCTAATCAGCTATTTCATTTTGAAATCAGGAAATACGTTAAGAAAATATTTTTTCATATATTGAATAAATTAATGAAATGAAGCAGTGGAATGAGACATTAATTCTTATTCTAACACACAGCAAGAATCATGCTGAAAATATGTAATATGAATTAACATTTGATAAAGAAAGAGATTTATATCAGTAAAGTTACATGAGCATGGCAGTTTTTGCCACGTTAGTACGAGGCAGTTAACAGTTTAACAAACTTTTTCCACCTAACACTATGCAGTTTGCAGATATTAATTTTTCTGGCAATTTAATTGAAGTAAGTGTGGGCAGTTGATTACCACCTAATACTATGCAGTTTGCAGATATTAATTTTTCTGGCAATTTAATTGAAGTAAGTGTGGGCAGTTGATTATGTAACTTAAAAAAAAAAAGAAAATTAGCTTTACATGTGTATCTAACCTTTTGGGGAGCCCTGGTGGCATAGTAGTTAAGAGCTAGGGCTGCTAACCAAAAAGTTGGCAGTTCGAATCCACCAACTGCTCCTTGGAAACCCTACTGGGCAGTTCTACTCTGTCCTATAGGGTCGCTATGAGTCAGAATTGATTCAACAGTAATGGGTTTGGGTTTTTTTTGGTATTTGTGGCTTGGAGATATTTTTAGGTTTTCTGTGAACTTGGTGTACACTTACACAACTACTCTTTTAAAAATAGCCTTTTAAAATAATGAAAACTTTCTTCAGTCTTTCAAGTAAATTAAATATTTTTAAAATCACTGTACATGTTTCCCTAAGTATTATAAAATATTTATATATGTATTTTAAGTAGCAATATCACCTTTGAGTCTCAGACCCACTATGGGGTTTGGGCAATCAATGGAATCTGCTGACAATAATTACTTTCTCTAGAGAGAATTAACAAAGCATATTGACTCAAAAGGAAAATATTATCCGAGAAGAATCTAATTCATATTTACTTCAGGTTATAATTGTTTTACACATAGCTGTAGTAATCAAAGTCTTCAAATATAGAAACTCAATTAGAATTTCAATGACATGTTTTCCTCACCTTTCCATTATTCTCTTTTAGTATAATGATAATCCCTTATGATGATTTGATACAAAAAATAATCCAAATTGTTTTGTTGTAAAACATGTTGTGCATTTAAATATGTTCTTAATAAGGAGGTCATTGTTCTTGGATTTGGGTATTTTTTTGTAACAGTGTTTTCTATTTTGGGGTTGCATAAATTCCAAAATTATGATCATAGTTTTCAGGAATGATCATACATCTGTTGTTTTCTTCTCTCTGTTCTTCATCATTTCAAATTTGCATTTACTATGGAGGACACATTGAAAATGACTTATGAATAATGTCAAGCATGAAGGAGTAAATCATTTTTTTATTTCATCCATTACAATACCTAGAATATTGTTAATATTTAATTTGGAAGCATATAACAACCACAATTAATATTGCATACTTATAAAAACATTGAACAATATTTTTTAAATATTTTATTGTCTTTTAGCTGAAAGTTTACATAGCAAATTAATTTTCCAATCAATAATTCTTACACAAATTTTTTCATGATGTTGGTTGCAGTCTTCGCAACGTGTCAACTCTCTCTCCATTTCCTCCCTGGGTTTCTCATTTCCATTAGTCTGGTTTCCCTGTCCCTCCCTTTCTTCTGATCTTTGGTTTTGGCCAAATGTCACCCTTTTGGTCTCTTATAGTCAATTGTTCTAAGGAGCACATTCTTCACTAACGTTATTGTTGATTGTATATCCCTAAGGCAATAGTCTCTGGGGTTCCTCCAGTCTCTTTCAGACCAGTAAGTCTGGTCTTTTCTTTTCTTTTTTTTTTATTTTGTTCCACATTTTTTACCCATTCTACCTGGAACCGTCTATGAACAACATTTTTTTTTGTGATCATTGTTAATATTTGACATTAAATTCATGTTTGTATTTCATATTGTGTATATTTACAGTGCACAGTTTGTTTATATACCACTATAAATTAAAAATACATATACTTTCTGATATTGAGTAACTGCTAACAATTGAAAATGTCTTCAGAACCTAGTGTGTTAATGATATCAAAGCAGGTAAGACACAAAAGAGGAGTAAGGCTATGGTTAAAACTAAAGTCTACATACCAACCATGAGGAGACCCATATTTAATTTTTAATATTTTATTTAAAAATACATCGTGTTCGCCAAACAAAGATGCTACCTATTATGGTAGCACAGTGATAATTGCTATATCTATTGTAATTGGGGAGCTCTGGGGGCACAGTGGTTAAGAGCTATGGCTGCTAACCAAAAGGTCAGCTGTTCGAATCCACCAGGTGCCCCTTGGTGACCCTACGGGATGTTCTACTCTGTCCTATAGGGTCAGTACGAGTCGGAATTGACTCAACGGCAACAAGTTTGGTTTTTTAGTTTTTATTACAGTTGGAGGCATGGTACTGTGGCCATTAATATATATTTAAGATGTGGCAATTTTTTCTTAATCTATTGATCTATCTCATTTACTTAAACCTTGTATGTTCTTTGGAGACCTGGTGGCACAGTGGTTAAGAGCTCGGCTGCCAACCAAAAGGTCAGCAGTTTGAATCCACTAGCCGCTGCTTGGAAACACTATGGGGGCAGTTTTACTCTGTCCTATAGGGTCGGCAACGGTTTTTACTGGTATGTTCTTCAGTACAGTTTCATGATGTTCTTCACATAGATCTTTTACGGTTCTTAAAATTTATTCCTAAGATTTTGTATAAATCTCGATTGCTACTTTTTAATCTTTATTGTTATTGCATAAAATTTTACCATTACATTTCCTAAATGGTTTGCTGATATATGGTATTTTAAAATGACTATGGTTTATTCTCTAACTATCAAATTTGTTGAACTGTCTTCCATTTAAAAATTGACGTTAATTCTTTTTTAAAAAAATATGTATCTTCTGGAGATGAAGATTATTTTGTTTTCTTTTTCAGTCTTTTATCTAATTGTATTAGAGAGCACATTCAGAAAAATAAAAGCTACATAACAGCGAAAACGGCACCGTAGCCTTGGGCCTTTTTTAGGAATGCTTTATTTTTTCATTATTAGGTTAAATGCTAGCTTTTGTTTTGTTTTGTGAAAATTGCATAATAATGTTATCTTCTTTTGTTCCTAAATTTGTTGAATTTAATCAAGAATGGATGCTGTATTTTACTGAATGTATATCATTTTATCGTTTGTTTTTCATTTATCACTTTGTTTTTCTCCTTCACTATATTAACGTGGTAAATTAATGTATTTCCAAATGTTTAATCATATTTTCAGTTTTGGAATAAATGTAACTTGATGATGATGTATTATTCAATTTTCTTTTGGATTCTTTGTGCTAATATTTGAATAATTTAAGCATTGTTAAATGCTTCATAAAAAGATTGTTTTTAAAACTTTTTGCAATGATTTTTCTCTCAAGTTATAATATCATTGTTAGTTCATAAGATGATGACAAAATATTCAAATGCAGGTCAGGTTATTTGAAGGTTCACAGTGAGAAATACATACATATATTTTATTATATATAAATATAATTGTGGTATATTTCTTTAATATTGATATTCATAAGGAAGGATATGAGGCTTAAGTGATTTATTTTTTAAATTTATCAGAATTATAAATCTCTATCTTTGGCTACTTCCTTAACCTAACATCATTATAACATTCTATAACCTGTTGCTGTCAAGTCGATTCCAATTCATAGCGACCCTATAGGTCAGAGTAGAACTGCCCCATAGGGTTTCCAAGGAGCAGCTGGTGGATTCGAACTGCCAACCTTTTGCCACTTAAGCACTTAACCACTATGCCACCAGTGTCCCGCAGCATTCTGTAGTATAATGAAATAAAAAAATAGAGTACAAATGAATTTATATTAAAAATTTCAAGTTTACTGCTTATTACACTAGAATTAATTATTTTCTTCAAAATCAGTTGTTTTTAAGATTGAGGTAGTTTTCTTTAAATAGTACAGGAATTTTATAAAACTTTTCTATGGCATTAAATTTTTCATGTCCATTTTATGGGAAGTTGTTACTGCTCTATTCATGAAATGTGATGTGAAGAGCCTTCAGTTTGTTGAGAAAAACTCTTTATTTTTGGTGCTTTGAGTAGCTTAGGGAAAAAAGCGATCATTTAAATTAACTCTGAATAATCAGTGCTAGCTTATACATGAACAAATTCAAATGGAGACAGTGAATTTGAGATGGACTGATAACAAACACACACACATACACAACACACACTAAATATTGTAAAGATAAACACCACACACCCTCTATTACCTAGGTCTACAGAGACGAGGGCTACCACTTCAAATTTTATTTTGAATTTGTATGGGACTCCTTATTTGTAGGGGGATTGTGGATGTATATTAATAGCTGGCTTTTAGGATAACTAATGTGGTATATAAGGGCTCTGGTGATGCAATGGTAAAGTGCTGCGCTGCTAACCGAAGGGTCAGCAGTTTGAACCCACCAACTCCTTTGCCAACGAAAGATGTGGCAGTCTGCTTCCATAAAGATTACAGCCTTGGAAATCCTATGAGGCAGCTCTGTTCTGTCCTGTAGGGTCGCTATGAGTTGGTATTGACTCCATGGTAGCAGATTTGGTTTTAATGTGGTGTATAAAGGGAATGAATTTATAAAAATTATTAATGCATTAGGAAACCTAAAGAATGCCTTACTCTGTTTAACATTTTCAAACAAATTACATGTTCTATTAACTATTTTGTATTCCTAACATGTCTCTCGATAGTTTCCAGCTGCTTGGTCAGCCATTCGAATGCAGACATTAGAAGTCTTTTTTCTAAAAATGCTCACACTTATCTCATTATTTCTAATTATTATTATTGTTTATGTTTTATATTATGTATAATGTAAAGTACATACATATAATTCCTACATAAATATAATTTTGGAATTTTGCCATTTCTTTTTTAACTAATGGTGGTCAAATTAATTTGGAGATACAATTTTCAGATGGCGTATAGATGTCTAAAATCTATGATGCTGTGATTCTAGATATGAGTTCATCAAGCTTTAATTCAAGGAAGAAATGAAAGAATACTCAAAGCTTCTATACCAGCTAGCCTGGAGTCAGTTCTGACTCATGGCAACCCCATGTGTGTCAGAGTAGAACTGGGCTCCATAATGTTTTCAATGACTCATTTTTCTGAATGAGATCACTTAGTTTAGTCTATAAAACCCATTGCCATGGAGTTGATTCTGACTCATAGTGATCTTATAGGACAGAGTAGAACTGCTTCATAGGGTTCCCAAGGCTGTAAAGGACTAAGGTGTGTCTGACCCAGGTCCTGGTTTTTTCAATCGCCTCATTGCATCTGAAAGCTGGACAATGAATAAGGAAGATCAAAGAAGAATCAATGCGTTTGAATTAAGGTGTTGGCGAAGAATATTGACTATACCATGGACTGCCAGAAGAACGAACAAATCTGTCTCAGAAGAAGTACAGCTAGAATGCTCCTTAGAAGCGAGGATGGCAAAACTTCATCTCACGTAATTTGGACATGTTGTCATGAGGGACCAGTTGCTGGAGAAGGACATCATACTTGGTAAAGTAGAGGGTCAGGGAAAAAGAGGAAAACCGTCAACAAGGTATATCGATACAGTGGCTGCAACAATGGGCTGAAGCATAACAACGATTGTGAGGATGGTGCAGGACCGGGCAGTGTTTTGTTCTATTGTACTCAGGGTCGCTAAGAGTTGGAACTAACTCAAAGGCACCTAACAACAACACATCTTTATGGAAGCAAACTGCCACATTTTTTTCCCAATGAATGTTGGTGGGTTTGAACCGCTGACCTGTTGGTTAGCAGCCGAAAGCTTTAACCTCTGTGCCACTAGGGTTCCTTGCTTAGTCTATAGTGCAACCTATTTTGGAAATAGGTTTCCAGGCCTTCTTTCTGGGTGCCTCTGGATAGACTCAAATCACCAAGCTTTTGGTTAGCAGTTGAGCATGATATCTGTTGTACCACCTAGGGACTTCTTAAAAAAAAAAAAAACAACTTAAATGAACACCTATTTATGTATCCAGAACAAAACGGTGGATAAAATATGAACCTATTGTCACTCAGATACTTTTTGCTTTGTCTATCCTGCACTAAAAGTACCTGAGTGACAATAGGTTCATATATTAGTCACCATTTTGTTCTGGGCACATAAATAGGTGTTCATTAAGGTTAAGCTATTTTTTAAGAAGTCCCTGAGTGGTGCAAACAGCTATCCTGCTCAGCTGCTAACCAAAGCTTGGTGATTTGAGTCCACCCAGAGGCACCCAGGAAAAAGGCCTAGAAATCTATTTCCAAAAAATCAGCAACCTAAATGCCCAGCAACAGATGAATGGATAAACAAAATGTGGTACATACCTACAAGGCAATACTACTCAGCTGGTAGGAAAAATAAAGTCTTGATACATGCTACAACATGGATGGAGCTGGAAGACTGAGTGAAAGGAGTCAATCACAAAAGGAAAAATATTGTATGATCTCACTAATATAAAAAGACAAGAGAAAGCAAATGTACAGAGAACAAAGTTTATCAAGTGCTTTCCAGGGGCAAGAGGGAGAGAAGCTAGAGATGGAAATATCAATCACGTTGATGAAGTATAGGACTCAGAGCCGATTATTGGAATTGCTCTTGATAAGTTGTACACCTGTAAAAAGTTAAATTGTGCGATAGAGATATTTACAACAACAACAAAAACTAAAGAGTAGCCACTGAGGCTGCTTATGTACAACCAAAAACCTTCTTGGATTTTGTTTCTTGGTGTGGAGTTTTAGGGTTCTGATTTCATGGGATATCCTAGTTACTTGGCCTAATAACGTGTTCAGCACTCCTGTTCTACCTCCTAGTTCATTGTGTAGTGCCTGAGGTCTTTAAAGCTTGCAAGTAGCCATCCAAGGCATAGCAATTGGTCTCTCTATTTGCCTGGAGCAACAAAGGCCTGTTGATCTGCATCCATAAAGATTACAGCCAAGAAAGCCTTATGGAGCAGTTCTACTCTGTAACACATTGGAATTGACTGGGTGACAATAGGTTTTATGTATTATTTACAAGAGACATAAGACAATCAGAAATTTAATGCCAATAAATGGAAAACAAATTAACAAGATAAAAAACAACTAAAATATATGTGGTGTTCCTATATTAATAAAAAACAACACGGATTTTAAGATGCATTTTTAAGGAAACATGATTATAAGGGAATAAGAGAGTCAAGTAAAATTTAAAAGTACAATCCTTGAAGAAGAGATGATAATATTTAAGTTGTAACCTCTGCTAATTTAACCCTAATTATTTAAAGCATAAATTGATACAATCATAAGATGGTTGATAAACCAACAATAAAAGTAGGAAATTTTAATATGCCTCTTGCAAAAACTGAAATATCAAGGCAGAAATCCTTTCCAAGTAGATTAAAAATCTAAACAAAATTCTAAGATTTAAGAAAAACCAGATGGATACATTTACTTCTGTACATAGAAAGATTTCTTAAACAATACACAAAAGTACAGATCATAAGCTTAAGATAGAACCAATCAAATTTGTTAAGAAAATGGATAAAAAAACTATGTTATTATAAAATAGAATATGATGAGATCACAAAAAATAAATGAACTTGAGCTATATGTTGGATAAAAATTAAGAAAATATAATATTGAGCAAAGCATGTTAAATAGTGGGTACCTATTCTACCATATACGAATTTTTAAAATATGCAAAGATATGGTACATGTTTATTATTTATATGTAAATATTTTATAAAATTATTAAAACATGCATTTGAATGATGAATGGAAAATTCAGGAAAGGGCATTTTGAGGGGCAGGAATATCATGTTTTAGGTGAGAAGTTCAATGATATTTGTCACGTTTCGAAGCTTATTAAAAAAATCTAGATTGATAGTGTTACTTTGTAAAATCCATTAAAAATGAATGAAAACTTTTTTTTTCACTTTAAGGTTTGTTGGAGAAAGGATATATTGGACATAAAATATTTAGGAAAAGTTAATTCGTAGGCAAAAAAACTTGAGACAATTTTGTAAGTCTAATATATAATTGATGATTCCTAATACATTGTCAAATAGCGCTCGATTGAGGGTTTCTAATGTCTTCTTTCTTTGGGATCCAATTGCTTACTCATACTGAGGAGTAGAGGAAAACATTGTTGAAACTCAGTTCAAAATGTCACCCAGGGACTGGAATTCCATATTTAGAGCAAACTAGGTTGTATTCCATATTCTGTCTGTACTTTGAAATCCCTGTTAGCTAGAATGTAACTCTAGGGTGGAGGGCATTTAGCGTCATGGGTGAAATACGTTGAAGGTATATCTATTTAACTCTGATAGCTTAAATACTAAATTTCAGAGTTTAAATGAGGTCTAGGAATCATCAATCCCAGAGCTCAAACAAATCTTTGCCCATGTTCCCCTATAAAGTGAAGTATTTCCCAAAAAACCTATATTTCCATGGGAAATTTCTTTAAATCTTTACTTAAAGCTTTACTGCACCACCAGGGCTCTTTAAAACCTTAGCATATTACATATATAAAATAAGCTTTTCATTAGCTTAGTCCTAGAGCTAAACAAATTATAAACACATGGCATGACCAAGCAGTAATTAGAACTTTTTAGTCCATATCTCTAGAGGAAGGTGCTCTTTATCTTTTCTGCTTGCTGTGCTATCAGTCATCTTCAAATTTTTCAGTTGAGTAATCCTTCTTCATGTATTTCTCCCTTTGATGATTTTAAAAAATACTATTATTTTCAAAGCGCTTGTTCTTGTTAGCCTAGACATAATGAAGGCAACAAAATGATTAGTACACCACAATGAATAATGATAATATATTTATTGCAGGCTTACTATGTGCATGCAATCTCATGAACATTTAAAGCTAATGACAGTCCTATGAGGTAAATACTATTATTATCCTCAGGGGAATAAATGAAGAAACCAAGGCGTTGAGATATACAGTATCTACCAATAGAGATATTAGGATTCAGACCTGAGATTGCTTAACTCCTAAGCCTATGCTTCTAGCTGCAATGCTACATTTTCTGAAATAATAGGACAACTATTTTCACCTAATTTTCTTATCCAGCAGGAATAGATTTTTATGTCTCTTATTTCTAATTAAAAAAAAAATGTAATTGAAAACACTTTATGCAAAACTGTCATGAAAAAGGGCTAAGAAATATTTAAATTACCAGAAATGTATGCATTCTTAAAACTATTAGAGAAGGAACTGTTAATCAATTTAAAGAGAGAGAAAGTGCAAATCCATAATTATACATGAGATGAAGAAAAATGGTAATATGTAATTTGCTAAAGGAGAAAATTATTCAACCCTTGAATGAATGGTTAAAAATAGTTATCATTTAAAATTGTATTGTAAAATAATAAGCCATAACAGAAAGGGTACAGTAAAACTAGTGTAATAAAATTAAAATACATGGCAGAATAATATTAGTCTCTTTCCATAAAACTTCTCATGCTTAAAAGCATAGTACCATAATTTATAACTCAAGGTCAAACTTTTAGTAATTTGCCCTAAGTTACAAATGTGGTAGATATGACTCACATAGAGATGGAGAACATGGTATTAAAAAGTTCTAAGAAGAGATGATCAATTTTACAATGATGATACAGGCAAATTTCCTAAATGGCTTGGTACCAATAGTTTGCATCATTTGGAAATTACATACCTCGTCCAGATTGAATACCTGCGGCCTGTGATCAGAGGTCAGCAGACCGAAGAAGAGGAGTGAGACAAAAATAAATTTCAGAAACTCTTTCCTGTCTGCTTCATCCAGTGTTGACTGCTCCCTCTTTATCTGACTGTGGCTCTTACAGTTACAGCTATCCTTTCTCGTAAGTCTACTTTATTTAAAGGTACTAACTCCTCAGCTATATTTCAAGTTCCCTGAGAGCAGAAGCTCATCCCTTTATCTCTTTTTATCCATCCATACCTGGCATCTCGCCCTGCACAGTGCCCTGCTTGTCTCCTTTCTTTTTTTTCTTTCTTTCTGCAGTCACATCAGCCCATCAGGAGCACGGATACCCCTGCCGTTGGTGTCACTGATCCTCTGTGTTGTTTTAACGAAAGTGGTAGGTGGGGTGGGGAAGACTGGTTAACACCCTTCCCAAAGGGTTTTTGAGGTTAAAGTTAATGGTATTTTTATGTTCAACTGACACGCTTACTCCCATTTATTTATTTTCAAATTGTGATGAAAATATGCATAAAAAAAGATGCCAACTCAACAACTTCTAGCTGCTGATTCAGTGACATTGAATCAAGTGAAACTATTCTTCTTAAACATTTTCCAAATCATTCCACTACCATTACCATAAAGTCAATGCTCCCTAATCAAAAACATCCCCCATTTCCCTTCCACCCAGCCCTGGTAACCACTAATAATCTTTGGTTTCTACGTATTTGCTTATTTCATATAAGTGAGATCATACAATATTTGACCTTTTGCAACTGACTTACTGCACTCAGCATGTTATTTTTATAGTTCATTCCTGTTGTAGCATGCATCAAGACTTTACTTGTCTTTATGGCTGAGTAATATTCCATTGTGCATACATACCACATTTTGTTTGTCCATTCATCTGTTTTGGTTGTTAACACCTTTTGGCTGTTGTAGAAAGTACTGCAATAAACATTGGTGTACAGGTCTCTGTCTGCATCCCTGCCTTCACTTCTCCAGGGTATATACCTAGCAGTGAGATTGCCGGGTCATATGGTAGTTCTATGTTTAACTTTTTGTGGAACCACCAAACTGTGTTCTACAGTGGCTGTACCATTTTAAGTTCCTA
Source organism: Trichechus manatus latirostris (assembly GCF_000243295.1). Taxonomy (NCBI): domain Eukaryota; kingdom Metazoa; phylum Chordata; class Mammalia; order Sirenia; family Trichechidae; genus Trichechus; species Trichechus manatus. The sequence goes on along the minus strand of NW_004444170.1, from coordinate 1,611,435 downwards.
CCAGCAATGGATGAGAGTTCTAGTTTCTCTACAACCTCTCCAAACGCCCGTCCTTATTTTTAATCATTGCCATTGTAATAGGGGCGAGGTAGCATATCATTGTAGTTTTTCTCTGCACCTCTCTAATGTCTAACGATGTTGAACATCTTTCCGTGTGTGTGTGTGTGTGTGTGTGTGTGTTTTGGACATTTACTCCTATTTATGTTTTAAATGACTGATCATCTACTATTTGAAAGTTCTGGGTTAAGCTGTTTCTACACTGGGTTAAGCTGTTCCTACACATCGCCTCTTAATACTGGCAATTCTACCTCATTTTCAGAGGAGGGAATGGGGACTCAGAGGGTTTAAATAATTGGACCGTGATCATTCAATTAAGGCCAAAAGTAAGAGATAGAACTCAGTCTGTCTTCTAAACTGTTTTACATTTTACTCTACAATCTTCCTGTAGTTAATCATAGAGCATGAGATCAAAGCATAGACTGAACGTTAATTTTAGCAATTATACACTTAATTTGAATAATGACAAATCGGAAAAAAAAATGCAATGAAATTTTGCATAAGAAACGCCAATGGCCTATATGTCCCTTGTGTTGATTACTACTGATAAAGGAACATTTAGTAGAAATCTACTAAGCATGCCTCAAATCCATGGAAAATACATAATCTTTGCACTTAAAAAGTAGCGTTCTTTGCATTCTACATTTATAAAGTAATTCTTACTAACCTGAGTATATTTATGTTATCAGCAAAGCTTTATTGGATGCGATGCTACACTGTGAGGATACAATGACAAACAAAATAAACCTTGTAACTGGCCTGATGGGTTTACCTTTAGTGGAAAGGAAAGTCTATAAAGGGAGCTAGGAGAAATAGGCAAGGAAAAGATCACACAGGACCTCGAAGTCCATGACAAGGAGATCGGGTTTTATTTAAATATGTGTTAATTACTAGTCTATGCCCATAATTAGTACAAGTAACTTACAATGTCTAAGACAATTCCACCATTGTATTCTTAATGCTTTTATTCATATTAATTGCAAAGTCCAAGATAAATGATGCAGTATGATTTTATGTTTAACAAAATCAGATATGAACACAAAAAGCTTTCTAAGTAACTTACAGAATCTAGAATACAAAAACAATAAAGGTTGATATTTTTAACCAATTTGAAGATGGAATCTTCTATATTGAGAAAATCTACATAGAATAATTTTAATATTATTACTTCAAATTAAGTAAAAAACGGTCAACTTTTACATTCTTCATTTTATGCTCTAATTGTCTTGCTTACATTTGTATTACCATTGGTGGTAGGCTTAAGATCAATGACTGCATATACCAACAGCTCTCTCCGTCAGTTTATAAAAATGAGAGGCCCTCAATAAATTCAGAGTGATAAAGCACACATGCACAGGAATAAAAATTAAAATAACACCTATTAGGAATAAATATATATTTTTTGAAAATTGATTGAGACTTCCATAATTTCCTCAGCACTGCTAAGGTTTACCCTAGACAACGCATCTGTGAAGTTAAGGGATTGGATTAAAATGACCCATAGTGACCATCCAGGTCTAGCACTCCATTGAACTCAAGGATTACGAAGTCCAAGACTTCCGTATACAAGTATACAGTCTTGGCTGAATTAATTTTACCAAGAAGCTAATTCCCCTTTTTGTGTTCTTTAGGAAATAACACACACAGGTATTAACCGATTTTTTTAGGCCAGCAAAGAGAAAGCTGAAGATGATATAGCATTATCACATGCTTGCTGGTAGCCTAAATGTTGAATATTCCTTTATAGAAAAGACCAGGAGGATATTCTGTGTCTTCATTGAGCTTCTTTCTGGATATTCTGTCCTTCACTGAAAGTGGTGTATTGAAGTCTTCTACTATTATTGCTGAGCTTTCTGTCTCTCTTTTCAATGCTGTTAGAGTTTGTTTTATGTATTTTGGAGCCCTGTTGTTGGGTGCATAAATATTGATTATGGTTATGTCCTCCTGGTGTATTGACACTTTAATCATTATATAGTGTCCTTCCTTATACTTTGTGGTGGATTTTACTTTAAAGTCTGTTTTGTCAGAGATTAATATTGCCCCTCCTGCTCTTTTTTGAGTGTTGTTGCTTGATGTATTCTTTTCCATCCTTTGAGTTTTAGTTTGTTTGTGTCTTTAAGTCTAAGGTGTGTTTCTTGTAGGCAGCATAGAAATGGATAGTGTTTTTTATCCATTCTGCCACTCTCTGTCTCTTTATTGGTGCATTTAGGCCATTTACAAGAGCATAATTATTGATAGATATGAGTTTAGTGCTGTCATTTTGATGTCTTTTTTGTGTGTGTGTTTTTGACAGTTTATTTGTTCCACTTAATTCTCTGTGCTGTCATTTTTCTCTATGTATTTGATTTTCATCTTTTTCATTATTGTTGATTTTGTATTTGCTGAGTCTTTATGTTTTTCTTGTTTTTTAGTTTGATGTGTAGGATTGTTAGTTTCCTTTGTGGTTATCTTAATATTTATCCCTATTTTTCTAAGTTAAAACCAATCATTTATTTCTTTATATCACCTTGACTTCGTCTCCATATGAAAGATCTATGCCTACATTTTTTAGACCCCCTTTTTTATTTTAGTGTTGTCATCTTTTACATATTGATGCCTTTGGTTCCCTATTTTCAGCATTTTAGCTTTGATTTATTTTTGTGACTTCCCTATCTGGGTTTATACCTGGGTACCCTGACTTGTGTTCTAGTCTTGGGTTGTTATCTGATCTTATTGACTTTCTAACTGGAGGACTTCCTTTAGTATTTCTTGTAATTTTAGTTTGGTTTTGCACATTCCCTAAACTTCTGTTTATCTGGAAATGCCCTGAATTCACCATCATATTGGAGAGTCAGTTTTGCTGAACATATTAATTCTTGGCTGGCAGTTTTTTTTTCCTTCAAGGCTTTATGTATGTCATCCCATTGCGTTCTTTTCCTCATGATTTCTGCTGAGTAGTCTGAGCTTAGTCTTATTGACTCTCCTTTGTAGATGACTTTTCGTTTAACCCTAGTCGCTCTTAAAATTCTCTCTTTATTTTTGGTTTTGGCAAGTTTGATTAAAATATGTGTTGGTGACTTTCTTTTGGGATCTACCTTGTGTGGGGTTTGATGAGCATCTTGGATAGATAGCTTCTCTTCTTTCATGTTATCAGGGAAGTTTTCTGCCAAAAATCTTCAACAATTCTCTCTGTATTTTCTGTTATCTCCCCCTGTTGTGGTACTCCAATCATTCGTAGGTTATTCCTCTTGATAGAGTCCCACATAATTCTTAGAGTTTCTTCATTTTTTTAAATCGTTTTATCTGATTTTTCCTCAAATGAGTTGGTGTCAAGTGCTTTATCTTCAGTGTCACTAATTCTGACTTCCGTTGCCTCAATTCTGCTGCTATGACTTTCTATTAAGTTGTCTAATTCTGAAACGTTATTGCTAATCTTCTGGATTTCTGCTTGCTGCCTCTCTTTGGATTCTTATAAACTGTTAAATTTGTCATTGGGCTCTTTTGTAATCTTCTTAAGTTTCTCTATTTCTTTGTCTGTGGGTTCCTCAGCATGATCTACATTTTGCATGATCTCCTTTCTGATCTGTTGAAGAGTTCTGTATATTAATCTTTTGTATTCTACCTCTGGTAATTCCAAGAAATTATCTTCCTCCAGAAGATTTCCTGATTCTTTGGTTTGGGAGTTTGCTGAAGCCATCATGATCTGCCTCTTTATGTGATTTGATATTGACTGGTGTCTCCGAGCCATCAATAAGTTATTATATTTATTTATTTTATGTTTGCTTACTGTATCCCAGCTTCCTGTTTTGTTTTGTTTTGATATGCCCAAACAGGCTGCTCCAGTGAGCTAGTTTGATTATTGGCACCTTTGAAGCTCTAACATCCTGTCACCAGGTGGTTGGATCTGTTGCTAGGTATGTGAGCCCAGGAGTCCGTTTACTTTTCCTGTATGGGTTCAGCTCAGGTAGTTGGTGTCCAGGTAGTCGGTCACCAAGTGTGTGGTATGGGCTCTCACCTACAGTCCTAGACAGGCAGGGTTGATTGGAGTAGGCACAGGTATCTGGCTGAATTAGAGGGTCATGTGCTGAGCAAGGCAGGGGGCTGACGGCTGCCCCTGAGTGTCTGGGAGGAAAGCGTGTCTCTGTTCCCTAGAGTGCATAGGTGGGTGGGTTTTGCAGCCAGACTATGGGCACCCAGTGCTGTTGGCTATAAGGACTGGGAGGCACCACTTATTCTTGGACCCCTGTTGCAGGAGGCTAGGTCACATGGGTGGAGCCACCAGTTCTCAGGCCCCTGATGTGGGTAGGTGAGGACCCTGCTTAATGGGCAGAGCAGTGTCAAATGTCACAAACCTGCCACTTCACCATACAGCTGATACAGTTGAAGTTAGGCTTCATGTATATACCCAATTGTACTGTGCTAATGAGGGCCTGCACTGTTGAAATTGGCTGACATAGGTCTATGCAGGGGTGAGAGACATTCAAAGTCTGTGGACCCCTTGTGCCTGTGCCTAGGGAGCTGTGCCTGTCCCGAGTTCCCAGCTCAGGGGAGCTGGCAAATTATTTTTTCCCATTTGTTAATTTGTTTCCTCTCTAAGGCAGGGAGAATGGCTCAGGGTACATCACAGGTCCAGCTAGGCCAGGACCTGGTGGAGAGCGGGGAGGGAGCCGGTAAATCGGAGACAGGTTCTTCCCAAATGAGGTGTTTTTTAACGCGTGAGGTAGGTTAGATACAGGTACTTATTTTTTGCCAATTGAGTGCCACTTTTCACTGGTTCTAGAGGCCTGAGTAGATTCCATTGCTTGATCTCTCCCAGTGCGGAAGATGCATCCTGAACGCCGCTGCTTGCCTCACCGGGCATGCCAAGCTATCCAGCCTGCAAGGTGCCAGTTCCTGCTGGGTCACATCTGGCAACTACTGGCTGCTTCTGAACCGTGTCTCCCTCCCCCTGACACTCAGTCCAATTCCTGAACTTTGCCTTTGATGTTCAGGGCTCCTAGATTGTCTTATATAATCGATTCACTTGTTTCTTTGGGGCTTTGCTGTTAAAGGGACCACCTGAAGCATTTGACCACTCTGCCATCTTGGCCTCACCTCCCGATGGGATTTTTTTTTTTTTTTGACAATATAATCTGTTTTTATTTTTATTTTTATTTTTTTTATTGTGCTTCAGGTGAAGGCTTACAGAACAAATAGTTTCTCATGAAACAGAAGTACACATGTTGTTTTATGACATTGGTTAACAACCCCACAACATGTCAACCCTCTAACTTCTCAACGTTTTTTTTTTTTGGTGAAAATACACATAGCCAAAGATATACCATTTCAAAAATTTCTACATGCACAGTTCAGTGACATTGACTACGCTCTTCCAACTGTGTTGTTATTCTCACTTAAGATGAAGGCTTACAGAACAAAATAGTTTCTCATTGAACAGTTACTACAAATGTTGCCCTATGACAATGGTTAACAATCTCACAACACATCAACAATGTCCTTACTCAACCCTGGGTTCCCTATCACCAGCTTCCTTGTCCCCTTCTGCCTTCTGGCCCTTGTCACTGGACTCCTGTACCTCATTAATCTCATTTGGTTTTACGGGGCTGTCCACTCCCAGGCTGAACAGTGAACCTTGGAGGTAACTTCACCACTGAGCTAAAAGGGTGTCTGGGGGCCATACTCTTGAGGTTTCTCCAGTCTCCTTTAGGCCAGTAAATCTGGTCTTTTTTTTTTTTTTTTTTGTGGGTTAGAATTATGCTCTACACCCTTCTCCAGCTCTGTCCAGAATCCTCTGTTATGATCCTGGTCAGAGCAGTCAGTGGTGGTAGCCGGGCACCATCTAGCTGTACTGGACTCAGTAGTGGAGGCCTTGGTAGCTGTGGACAATTAGTCCTTCAGACTAATCTTTTCCTTGTATCCTGTTCTCTTCATTCTCCCTTGCTCCTGAAGGGATGATACCAGTGAAGTATCTTAGATAACTGCTCACAGGTTTTTAAGACCCCAGACACTACTCACCAAGGTAGAATGTAGGGCATTGTCTTTATAAGCTGTGTCATGCCAATTAAGCTAGATGTTCCCCGAGACCAGTGGGATATTTTTTAATGTCTCATTTGGCAAAGCAGTCTACATGGGAGTCTGATCAGTTTTTAAGTGGGGTATTGCTTCCAGAAACTGTATATGGGTTTTGTTATTCAAGAAGACTTTTAAAACTGAATATTAGATAGGCAATAAGACATTCCTGCCAGGGAGGTTAAACTATAAGGAGCATTTTATGCTTCTGGCTTGTCAAAACAGTAGAAAAGTATTAGTCTCTTTTACATTTTCTAAAAAAGCTCCCCTATAGTTTTATTTTTTCTTAATCTCAATTTTTGTTTTAAAAACTGGTTAAGAAAATATTAAAAATATACCTAACAAAAGCATCAGCATCTTACGTACTCCATTATAGAAATACCTCACTGGATAGGTTTGAGTGTGTGTGCACATACAGTGTTTCCAGAAGACAGTTTAGAAACAAGACTTGTGGAAGACTTGTAAAGTGAAAGGCAAGAAAGGAAAGGGCAAAGTTTGTGTCTATATATTTCAGCTTATTTTAAGCTTTTATACCCTTCTTCCCTCCAGCTTTCTCTCTCTCTCTCTCTCTCTCTATATATATATATATATATATATATATATATGCTAACGGAACAGAAAATAATAAAAAAAAAATGTACCTTTTGGTTGTCCTCTATCTTCTGGATGATTCACTTATCCATCAACTTTAATTTAATTTCTGTTGACAATCTTTTAGTTCTTAAAGAGCTTTGAATAAGAACAACTCATAAATTAATAAAATTCTCAGTGGTTAAAATCTACTCTCTAACTTCCATCAAATCTCTCTCTTTTTTTTCTCTTCCTAACCCTCTCTTACTCATAGTCTCAAAATCTCACCAAGACAACTTACACATGCATTTATCTATCCAAGTTCCTCGCTCCCTGCCAATCCCAGACCACTAAATGAGAAAATCACCATGATTTGGTTGACAATTTCTGGCATCTAAAGAAAGCTGTTTCACTTTGGCGGTGAACTAAAGAATCAAATTTGGAATACATACATAATTAAACTTTTAAGAGGCTTCTGAATGTTTATTTTAATACAACAATTATATCTTTTGTGTTGTTACATGAACTCCTTGAACATTGGGGATGGAAGCCATCATTTCCTTAGAAATTTCTTGCTCTCAGAATTACCACTGAGTTTTATAGGAAGACCTTAAAATATTTAAAATTAATCCTTACATGTTCTTATGTTATATTGCTAAAATAAATATGGTATAATGTAAATAATAGTATGTGTTTTTAATAATATGCTTTTAACAGAAAAAAAAAAAATCCTGCCACATACCCTTGTGAATGGAGGGGAGAAGTTCCGTTTGGGGCTGTTAAAGCTTTCATTTGTTATAAACTCATTCACTTTTTTTTTTTTTCCTATTATATTTCCTTCTCTGCTGGCCATTTAAACCATTTTTCTTTTCTTTCATTCTTTTAATTGATTTATAGGTAGACTTCTGAAAATTGGCAGAGAAATTGTGAGTACAGCTTCTCACAAGCACTTTCATAGTACTGTCTTGAATCTGTGTCCAATGGCTAAAAATATGCTTGTCATTAGCTGTGGTTTAAGAACTATCAGTGTCTAATCAATTCAATCACTAGCGTTCAGGGAAAGATGTCATCTAAAGAAAAAGCTGAGCCGTGATTAAGACTCATTGTTTGAGAGGTGTTCTGCATCAGGGTAGTAAGTACGTCCTGTAAATAGTGACAGAGTGTTGGCATATTCTAAAAATTTTTCCACCCAGTACAATAAAGCCTTTTAACAGAGAAAAAGAATATTTGCGTTACTGGTATAGTTATACATATTTACGGTTTTATCTTCTCAAACTTTCTTTAGAATTGCTCAAGAAAGAGAATTGTGTTGAAAAAAAAATATTTTACTGGGATCCAAAATTAGAAATATTAAGAATAATAGAATCAAACATGATATAGTAGGGGATAAATTACCATTTTAGTAGATCTGTGGATTATAAAACCATAAATTTCCATATTGAAAGGAACTTAGTCTTCCAATCTAAACTCTTGAGGTTTGGTATCACATGGGGTATATGCAGTTCTACCAAGTAGTTACTACACCACTCAGAATACTGGGCCATATGGACCCAAATATGACTGATGTGTTACCTATGTTCCCTAGGAAGAGTGCCTACAGTATTGTGTCTTTGATCAGCTTCCTACCATAGGGATTGTGTATATGTGTCCAAGCTACCAGCTTGGACAGCTGTTCCAAATTCCATCTGAACTTCTAAACTGATTTGGATCATTTATGTCACTTGAAGACATTTTTTGCCCTGGTTCCATAAAACCTAAATGAAAGCAGGTCTACATTGATACTACATTGTTTGTTTCCCTGAGTCTCACTGTTTATAGACTCCTTTTTCCAATATTGATCCTGCATGCAGTACAGACTGAGCCTTTGAGTTCTCTTGCTACACTAGCAGCAGAAGAGAGCCTGGAGGTCATAGGACTCAAGCAGTGCTCCTCAGATGTGTTCAGCAGAACAACAGTCTTCAATGCTGTTTTACCAAATTTGGTTGCAAGGTAGAAAGGTTGGAGCAACTAGGTTAGATACATGATATCCCTCTTGAAGCATCAGGGTACATATTAGTGTACGACAACCTCTGTGAATTTCTGTATTAAAGAAAATATTTAACCTTATTTAACCAAGCATTTTCCAAACTTATTTGATCATGGGACCTCTTTTACTAATACTTATTATAGTTACATTCTGAGGAATATGCTGCATGAAACATCTATAGAACAAAGATTGCTTTATCTGTTTCTCCTCCACAGCGAGCAGCTATTGCTAGTCCATCTCAAATTTACAATCCACATCACTGGAAGTAAAAGGCAGAAACATAAGAGAAATATTTGGTCTTTTTCACAACTCTTACAAAAATTCACCCTATGTTGGCACCATTATGTCTTAGAGAATTCCACCTTTTTCCTAATCCTTTAAAGTTATCCCGCCATCCCACCCCCACCAAAGATTAATGTCACTAGCATAGATTGTAAACTCTCTAGCAGGTATAGATAATGCCATCACCATCAAAGGTTAATAATAATTTCACTGAAAATTTACTATATTGCTGCCACTGTTGTAAGTTCCTTAAAAACATACTTATGTAGGGTATGTTTATCTTCTGATTTGTTATATGAAAAGTAACCTTACGCTATTAAGCATCTGTGAGAGTTAAACAGTATTTCTCAGGCAATATGTATAAACAGAATTTTTCTCAACAAATAAACATTAAGTGCCCACTATTAAGATTCCTATAGGGCTGCTATAAGTTGGAATCGACTTAATGGCAATGAGTTCGGGTTCACGTGTACTATTAACAGGAAGACCCTCAATGAGATGGATCGACATAGTGGCTGTAACAATGGGCTCAAGCATAATGATAATTGTGAGGAAGGCGCAGGACAGGGCAGTGTTTCATTCTGTTGTACACAGAGTCACTATGAGTCAAAACTGGCTTGATGGCACCTAACAACAACAACACTGTGTACTAAGTATTGTTCTAGAATGTTGAGACACATTAACGACCAAAACAGTCAAAGATTCCTGTGTCACATTCTACTGGGGGAAGCAGACAATAAACAATGAATTTAAAAAGTAATTTTTATAGTATGTTAACAGTTGATAGATATGCAAAAAGAATGGGATCAGGATAAGAAAGTTAGTAATATCTAGAGTAGGGTATATTCTCTAGCACAAATGGTTTGTACTTGACTACGAACCTAAAGGTTGACGATTTGAACCCATCCAGTAACACCAGAGTCCCCATGAGTCATAATGGACTCAAGGTCAGTGTTTTTTGTTTTATATGATAGGGTGTGTGGGGTGGGACAAGTGGTGGCTAGCAGTGACACTACAAAATAGGTAGGTAGGTCTTATTGAGAAAGTAATATTTGAGCAAAAAGTTGAAGGAGGTTAGGGAGCTAGCCAGGTGAGAGAGAATGTGTGTACAGGAAAACATAAAAATGTCTGGTTTGAAGGAGTGATATAGTCAAGAAGCTTCAAAATTATACGTAACTAAATATTCAGAATATTGCTTTTTTATGGTGGTGAGTACATATATGTATATAAAACAAAAACTTTGCCATTTCAACATTTTTTACATGTACAATTCAGTGACCATAATTACTTTCACCATTTATTCATTATTCCATTTATTCAACTATTATTAACAAGCCTAAGTCATAAATCTACATACCATTACAGAGAGCCAACTATAACTAAAGATTGGCTGAAGCAATTTCTAAAAGATGCTTTAAAATTATGAATATTTAATTAAGGTATATATGTAATGCTAATATATGAGTGGGAGCCCTGGTGGTACAATAATTAAGAGCTCAGCTGCTAACCAAAAGGTTAGCAGTCCGAATCCACCAGCCGCTCCTTGGAAACACTACTGGGCAGGTCTCCTCTGTCCTACAGGTTCACTATGAGTCGAAATTGACTCGATGGCAGTGGGTTTGGGTTTTTTTTTTGTTAATATGTGAATGGAAAATAATTGAGTCACTAGTTTTCAAGTTTCTCCCTCAAGGGAAAGAAGAAAATATATGCATTATTTTGTATAATAATGTGATAAAATTTAATGACATCAGTAAATGAGGTTATGGGCTTTTTACCATCTTACAGTGTTTTCAGTTTCTGTGTTAAGTCTTTAGGCTTCCAAATCTTAGCAGTCATTATAACACATTTTCAAGAGGTCATTATAGTAAATGTACCAATATGAACAATGCAAAAGAAAATACATTATAATAATAACTTTTGCATGTTAAGCAGATATTAATTTATTTGAATTCTGCTTTTAATTAGGTATCTAGGAACCTCTTTTTCACTTTTACTGAATTGTTGTTAAGATTCCTATTCAAACCCTGTTCTGGGACATACAGGGGTGTGGAAGGGAAAGTAATTTTTCTTCTTTATTGATGTTTTCCTCACTAGATTGTATGGTCCTTGGGGACAGAACCCTTGTCTGTGTTGTTCACGTCAATATTCCTAGGCTTAGAATAATACTTGGCATCTGGTTTGTACCCAGTCAGTATTTGGTAGATGAAATATTAATTCCTTACTTCGAACAAAGAATTTCTATATTTTTCAGTCGTGTGTAATGTTCTCTCCTGTAAGGCTCTTTGAAGAAAGCTCTCCCCACTGAAGATGGTTGCAAATCACTCTTCTAGATGATTTCTAGCATGGGGTCCAGCTCTGAAACTATGACTATTTGTCTAAAAGTAACATGTTCTATGTCCCTTTTCTTTTACATTGCCGAATTTCATGACTATTCTTGTTTCTGTATTCATCCAATAATGTTTTCATCAATAATCTCTTGTTTTCACACTTGTATTATAATGTTAGAAAATAGTCCTACTCTAATCTGGTTTCTTGTGGTTCATACTGGTGAATTCATTAACATTTGATTTTAAAACTCCTTTTCATCTGCTTTAATAGATTGCTTATTATTTCCCCTCTCTTAAAAAAAAAAAAGGATTGATTTATTCTGTTGCATTTTTTCCCTTATCTTTTGTAGTAATTTGTTCCTACTACACAAACTTAGACCGTCATACTCTAAAAGACATTTCTAAAAAAAAAAAAAGAAAATTCTCACAAAACATTTTAAGTGAAAATTTCAAGTTTCAAAACAGCATTACAATTTTATTATGAAAGAAATAAAAATCCTGTCTTCATAACCAGGAGCAGCCACATAATTTTTGAGGACCAGTACAAAAATGAACATGCAGAATCCCTTGTTAAAAAAAAATATTACAAATTTCAAAAGAGCAGTAGCTGAACATTAAATGAACACAAAGGAATCCTGGTGGCACATTGGTAAAGTGCTCAGCTGCTAACAGAAAGGTTGGCAGTTCAAACTCACCCAGCATCTCTGAGAAAGAAAGACCTGGTAATTTGTTCCCGTAAAAATTATAGCCAAGAAAACCCTACGGGGAAGTTTTACTCTGTCACATGGAGTTGCTATGTATTGGAAGAGTTAAATTTTCTTATATCTGGTATCATCTCAATTGGTTATTTAGGTGGCATAAACCATTAAGCACTCACTATTAACTCAGAGATGCCTCACAGTTGACTCAATGGCACCCAATAACAACAACAAACCAACATAGGGACACTCTAAGGATAGGCGGAGATCACACACCCATGAAGCCAGTCCTGTTTGTAACTCTGATGGATAGTGTTGTTCTGAAAGGAAATTATTGTGAACCAATATGGCCTCTGCCTGTGCACCATTTGGCATTACAGCACAGAAAGTTCATGTCCTGGGAACACCAGGCCTTAGGCTCTCTATAAAAAGCTTTTGTTAGTTAACCTGGCTTTCTGGTGACCTAACTTGTTCTCTAGGTGCCCATGGGTGGTGCAAGTGGTTAATACGCTCAGCTGCTATTATGGATTGAACTGTGTCCCCAAAATGTGTGTCAGCTTGGCTAGGCCATGATTCCCAGTATTGTGTAGTTGTCTACCATTTTGTCATCTGATGTGATTTTCCTATGTGTTGTAAATCCTACCTCTGTGACGTTAATGAGGCAGGACTAGAGACAGTTATGTTAATGAGGCAAGACTCAATCTACAAGATTAGGTTGTGTCTTAAATCAATCTCTTTTGAGACGTAAAACAGAGAAGCAAGCAGAGAGACATGGCGACCTCCTGCTACCAAGAAAGCAGAGCCAGGAGCAGAGCACGTCCTTTGGATCTGGGGTCCCTGTGCTGAGAAGCTCCTAGAACAGGGGGAAAGAGTCCTTCCTTCCAGAGCTTTCCTCCAGAGCCCACAGAAAGAGAAAGCCTTCCTCTGGAGCTGGTGCCCTGAATTCAGACTTCTAGCCTCCTAAACTGTGAGAGAATAAATTTCTGTTTTTAAAAGCCATCCACTTGTGGCATTTCTGTTATAGCAGCACTAGAAACTAAGACAGCTGCTAACCAAAAGGTTGGAGGTTTGAGTCCACCCAGAGGCTCCTGGGAAGAAAGGCCTAAAGATCTACTTGAGGACAATCAGCCACTGAAAACCCTATGGAGCACGGTTCTACTCTGACACACATGGGGTCTCCATGAGTTAGAATCAACTCGAAGGCAGCTGGTTTGATTTTGAAATTGTTCACCCCACCCCTACCCCTGACCACTACCAAAATGATCAAGCTGCCAGAAAAGGTAGGCTCTGGCTCTCTACTCGTTCTCTCTGTCTCCCTCTGACTCTCTGTCTGTCTGTCTGTCTCTCTCTCTCACACACACACTCATTCTTATTATTCTTATATAGTAACTTGCTTAAGTAATTTCAGAGCCCACTGCTAGTAAGTTGTGCAACCAGGATTTTAACCTAGGCATTCAAATTTGAGTGCTTTATGTGAAATACATACTGGAAACTTGGATTGTCATGAATCATTCCAGAAAGATAGAAAAAATTCTTACAATGCAAAATTTTTAGTATAAAGAATGTTGGTTTTATATTTCACATGTATATGGGAGATTTATGTAGTTTATAAGTTTATTTTCCCTCCAAGTTTTTGATTATATTAAAGTTATTCAGGTCTTAAGCCACATTGTCAATAAATTGAAAGAGTTAAATTTTCTTATAGGTGGTATCAAATCAATCAGGCATTTAGGTGACATAAACTATTAGGCACTCGACTACTAACCAAAAGACTGGCAGTTCCAGAGCACCCAGAAGTGCCTCAGAAGACAGCCCTCATGATCTGCTTTTGAAAGAAAACAGCCTTGAAAATTCTCTGGAGCAGTTCTACTCTGCAGCACATGGGGTCACCACGAGTTGGAATTGACTCCATGGCAATGGATTAGGGAATCTACGTCTGATGGTCCTAGGAGGAGTTTGAGATTTCTTCTAGAACCTGACGTTCTTTAAGAATGAGTTGTGATTAGAAGAAACATAATTCTTTTCATTCTTTTTAACTAATAAAACTGTTCAGTTTTTAAAAAACTGTCCTCAAGGTAGCTCAGCTTTCTAGAAGTAGATAGATGATGTGCAAAAATAAGAGGCACATGTCATAAAACAATGTGTGTACTGACTGTTTAATGAGAAACTATTTGTTCTGTAAACCTTCACCTAAAGTACAATAAAAAAAAAAAAAAAAGGCACAAGTTAAACTTGTCTTTTCAAAAATCCTATTTTTTTTTTTTTTTTGTATGGAGAATATGTGATTTTTTAGTACAATGTTCTGGGAGGAAATATATAGTTGTTGATATTTATGTGACACATTGTATGCTATTAGGTGGCAGATGTATTTTTGAAATACCCAAACTCATATAGCCATGGCCTTTTTTTTTTTTTGTATTTTACAAGAACGTAAAGATCCACTTATCCAGTAGCTTCTCAGTTTATTAATGAGTTCTTTATTTCATAATTGCTTTTATCTATTAGAATTGCAGAGCCCTGGTGGCGCAGTGGTGAAGAGCTACAGTGTGCTATGGCTGCTAACCAAAAGGTTGGTGGTTTGACCCACCAGCTGCTCCTTGGAAACCATATGGAGCAGTTCTACGCTGTCTTGTAGGGTCATTATGAGTTGAAATCAACTTGACAGCAGCGGGTTTGGTTTATTAGAATCACAGTCCTTGGAGGCTCCAGTTATCATGGGAAGCATGATTACAGTGATCCTTGTTATAGTACCCTTCCCAAAGACACAGGCAACAGTCCTTTCAGTGCCGATGTTGTTGGCTGAACATTTAACGTCAATTGTTAATGCTGCAATCTCTTGGTCTACCTAAGCTACAGCCATAGATTGCAGAGCTGCCTGTAACACCAAATCCACTTTGCAAAGACCTACCTGTCCTCTTCAAATGCACCGGGCAGCTTATGCAAGCGTTCTTGAGCTTCATGTGCCTACCAAGAATTTAGAACTCTTGATAAGATGCAGATACTCATTCAATAACTCTGGAGTGAGGCCTCATAGTCTTCATTTCTAACAAGTTCCCAAGAGATACTGATGCTGTCAGTTAGAGGAAATCATTTTGGGTAGCAAAAACCATCACTACCATTGTGTGTTTATGGGAAGAAAACAATGACAGTTCAAAGCAATAACAAAAGTCTTACTGTTCCCTAGCCCATCTTCACTTGATTGCAAAGACGGCCTTGTTTTGATTCATTATTGTTTGTTTCCTCACTGGATGATAAATAGAATCATGAGGTGGAGACATAGGCAGTCATGTCCGTGAACTCAGGTTATGAAGTTATCATAGAATGAGATGGGAATTGAATCAAAAGTTAATCAGGTTGCAACGTAACACATGCGATTGCTGTAATAATTTTCAGTGTTTCCTGTGGCTAAAGACGATATATTTGAGTAAGACAGATGATTTATTTACCATATATTCATTTAGGGGGTATTTTTCCCTTTATTTTCTCTTGTTGCAAGTATAATACAAGCTCACAGTTTAAAATTAGAGAATTACAGCATTGAGTAGACAGTACTGATTAACAATCATAACCAGAGAGGAAATCTGACGTACAGAGGGAGGGAAAAGCAATAAATCGAGTTAGTGAAGGAATGAATCTCTCTCTGAGTCTACCTCTGTTCCTTGGACTCCTGAAGTGGCCTGCACTTTAGAGAATCTCCTGCAGCTACTTCAGTCTGGGTCCATACTCTTCTCTTCTCATGAGCCATACCTAGGTCATGAGGCCACATGCGAAAGACTCCACACGTGTTCTCTACTTTCCTGTTGGTCGATAAGTTTGCCACTCTTCCTTCAGTCAAGAGCACAAGACTTCGTGTAAGCTCTCCCTCTGTCCCATGCAAATTACCCAATTCCTCTGAATCCCCACAGTGAATATGTCCTATATTCAAAATCTAAATCCTCAATACAAGGAAGAAGAAATACCCCAACCTTTCCACCGAAGAAAACACACAAACAGAACAACAACAACAACAAAAAAACTGCAATTTTGGTCTTTTTAATCCCATGCATTTTAACACATTACTGATTGTATTACATATACAAGTTTGTATTCTGCCTTTGCATTCAGCATTATATGTTGATTATTTTTCGGCCTTTAAAAACCCTTTAAAATATCATTTTCATAATTATAAAATATGTTATCATAATGCTTTACTGTAATCTACCTAATGGATTCACTAATGTTCAGATATAGATGATAACTGAGGGTTTGAAGGTGGTTGTTTTGTTTTCCACAAAGGACCAAATTATCATCTTAGTGTCCAGGCTGCAGCATAAGGCTGCGCCTCTTGGCGTCTGCAACAGCGCCCCCAACAGAGCAGCAGCACGTGCTCTCCTCGCTGAGGGGTACCCCTGGGGTTGAGGTGCGTCCACCGGGAGGAAGGGGACAATCACATAAAGATGCCATATGAACCAGAAAACCCCCAGAATAACCCGTTGCCATCGAGTTGATTCCGACTCATAGTGACCCTACAGGACAGAGTGGAACTGCCCCATCGGGTTTCCAGGGAGCGGCTGGTGGATTCGAACTGCCGACGTTTGTGGTTAGCAGCTGAGCTCTTAACCACTGCTCCTCTAGAGGCCCTGGTTTATGTATGTCTTCACTCACATTTCTGCGTCCTTAAGACAAATTATTAGAAAGAAGGGGAAATACTGGTTAAAAAAACTTTTTCCAGGTATGTAATTAAATATTGGAAAATTGCTTTCCAGGAATCTGTACTAAATTATTCTCACTACAATTATCCTATTAAAGCTTGAAGTATTATGATAGATTTTATTCTTTGCTTATTTGCTAGGGGTAAAAGTGTTTTGTTGTTTAATTTACAGCTTCCTGATTACTAGGGAGGCTGAACATTTTCATGCTTACTGATCATTTATAATTACATAATCATGAATTTTCTAATCTGCCCTTTGCCCTAATATATTCACAGTATGATATTTATAGGGACTGGCAATTTTATCTAATTTCTTTGAAAAATCTCAGTTCTTTGACTACAAGTTTTTTTTAATTTATCATTTTGTAAAGGTAATCTAATTTGAGAGACTTCTATTAATAAATACTTGTATAATTGTTACTGCGCTCTAGAATTCACCCACTGTTACGAAAAATTTCCTTGGCTATGCAAGTTAGTTCACCCTCTTTCAGATAGAGAGGTAGAAAGTGTGAAAAGAAGGGAAAATATATCATTTGTCTTAGAGGCCTGTTTTGCATTTCAATTCCTATGACAACTTTAGTTGTAATTAGTCAACAGGTAGGACATGAAAACATAGATTTTGTGATGGATGACAGATCCATTTATTTATTGCATTCTCTCTTTCTTTCTTCCCCTTTAAGAAACCATCTTCAATTCTATTTTTTGTTTTTAATCTGGAAGGAAGAAACACCACTGTTCTTTGTAGAATCTGTAGCAGTGAATTATTTCTTCCCTGGATGACAATGCTCTAAACTGTTTCAAGAATTTAAGACCTGTTTGGTGCCAACCATTGTCTTAAGCTCTAGGGATGCAGTGGTGAGCAAGGGACCACTTCCTTCCCTTGGAGGACAGACCATTAAAAGGTAGATCAGGACCACGTATAGATGTCCTTACAGAGGAGACTGCTCTGAAAGAAAATTACAAAGTGCTATGAGAAAGTGTAACAAAGGGCATCAGTTAATTGAAGGATGCAGGGAACATTTCCCTGAGAACCTGATATTCAAGATGAGAACCAAAGAAAAAGTTAGGCAAAAGTATAAGAGGGGCAAGTTTCAGGGGGTGACAACAACTAATGGGAAATAATTGAGATAAAGTTATTTAGGTACCTCGAGCCCTGGTGGCATAGTGGTTAAGAGTTTGGCTGCTAACAAAAGGTTGGCAGTTCAAATCCACCAGCCCCTACTTGGAAACCTTGTGGGGCAGTTCTGCTCTGTCCTAAAGTGTCACTATGAGTTGGAATCCTCTCGACAGCAATGGTTTTTGGTTTGGTTGGCTATGTTAGGAGCCCTGGTTGCACAGTGGTTAAGAGTTTGGCTGCTAACCAAAAGGTCAGCAGTTCGAATCCACCAGCTGCTCCTTGGAAACCCTAAGGGCATTTCTACTCTGTCCTATAGGGTTGTTATGAGTTGCAATCGTCTCCATGGCAACAGGTTTGTTTTTTTTTCTTTTTCTTTTTTAGGCTGTATTAGGAACCCTAGTGATACAGTGGTTAAGAGCTCAGCTGCTAACCCAAAGGCTGGCAGTTCAAATCCACCAGCAGCTCCTTGGAAACACTGTGGAGCAGTTCTAGCCTGTCCTATAGGGTCACTATGAGTGGGAATTGACCAGACGGCGACGGGTTTGGTTTTGGTTTTTTGGGCTGTATCAAGGGTGTTGGACTTTATTCTATGTGCAATGAAAGGCAGCCATGGGTTTTGAATGGAAGCCTACGGTCAGGATTTTATTTAGAAAAATGGGCTGCAGTTCTGGCAATGAACTCTAAGCGATAATTGATTAAAAGACCAGTTAGGGGGCAGTGACAACCAACCAGATGAATTTTCACTGAGATATTGGAGGGAGAGATATGAACAGAACCAACATATATCTAGAAGGAATTACTGGCAGAGCTTTGTGATGGATAAAATAATTTTATGCTATTTTTCTTCATTGTACCACAAACTTTAATGAATTAATCACTGAATATAAACAAATGGCCACTCCCCAAATACATACTCCCGATCAAAATTTAGCAATATATAAAACTTCTATATCCTAGAATGTTTGAATAAATTTTGTTTCTTACTTACTTTATAAGATAAAATTTAAATATAAAGAACACACAAAAAAATGAAGGGTAAAGTTATTATATGTGTATATGTACATATGTGTGAATACATACATATATATATATACACACACATACATATATATAACCCCCCCCAAAAAAAAACCTGTTGCCATCGAATTGATTCCAAATCATCGTGACCCTATAGGACAGAGGAGAACTGCCCCATTGGGTTTCCAACGAGCAGCTGGTGGATTCAAACGGCCGACCTTTTGGTGAGCAGCTGTAGCTCTTAACCATTGTGCCACCTGGGCTCCGTGTGTGTGTGTGTGTGTGTGTGTGTGTGTGTTTAAAGTAGGTATACATTAGGAGATTTAAGCCAGAACTGTATAAAGTTAGAATTTGTTGAAAGGTACTGAAAATGGAGTTTGATGCCTATTCTCAGTGTTAAGGTATTTCCTTTTTGAGCTAAGGAAAAACTAAAAAGGCAGCCAGGTAGAAACTTCTAAGAAAACCCTGTAATTAAGTTAGCTTGCTAGATCCTTACTGCAGGCTTGGCTTCATTTCTTCCCATCTTAGAGTGTTATCTAAGACGTGGGAGAGAGCTGACAAGTGAGACTTGAAATGTGAAGGGAAAAGAACAGCTAAGGTGCTAAATTGTGATGCTCATCTGATGGGGAATGGCCAAAGTGGAGGAGTTTTCTTTTCAGCAAAAATGTAGCAACGCCGGAAATATAAATGTTCAGGATTTTAAGGGTCAGAACAATTTGAGGCTTCTCAATTAAAAATGTGTTAGCAGATCATGGAATAAGTCTGCAGATTCTACCACAGGGAAAATTTTCAAATTCTGGACCATATCAATAAGTTCTAATGAATCAAGTTGTTGCAAAAACACGTATTAACTAAAAAGCAGAAGAACAACAGTTAACTTTGACTAAGTCATTTTGATTTCTTAAAAATCTTGACTGAAATAATATTTCTCTTAATTTTAATAATATATATAACCAATAGTCACATTACTATTTAAATAGAAGTCTGTATTTAAAACTTAATCAAGTAGTAAAACTGCTTGCTTTTATCAGAGACATCTAGCCCTTTCTGATAAAGAGAACACTCAATCAATATTTCTAATTAAGAAATCACTGGTAAAAGATTTCTGGAATTAAAGTTGTACTTTACCCAGTCAACCTTATTTTACTTATGTAAAAGGTTAACACCACAAAGGGTAATCTTTCTTTGTCTTTCTTTATTCCCAAAGGTTGTATAGACAAATTCATTAGAAATTTTGTAAATATCTTTATTCTTCTCTGTGAATAGGGACTAATATAAATAAAAGAGCTTTGCCATTGTTAAGTAACCATCTCCTTTCCCTTAAAGCAGCTGTTTTCCAAGAGTAATTGTCTTAGGCTAGGTTCTCTAGAGAAGTAAAACCAGTGGAATGTGTATATATACATATACATATACATATATATATATGTATATATATATATA
>NW_004444170.1:1536245-1591063 GCF_000243295.1 Trichechus manatus latirostris | reverse complement strand
TAGAGAGAGAGAGAGAGAGAGGTTTATATCCAGAAAATGGCTCACTTGGTTGTAGAGGCTGGAAAGTCCCAAGTCTCTAGATCAGGCTGGAGGCTTCTCCTGACTCATGTTGCTGCAGGACTGATGCACCCAGGATCAGCAGGTCAGACGGCAGGCCCCTGGCTCACAGTTTATGGAGGCCAACAAATTCCAAGATCGATAGGCAAGATACAGGTAAGCTGCTAGCCCAAGTCCCAAGAACTGGAGGTCAGATACAGGATCCAGAGCAAGCAAAATCCCACGAGCTTTGCCAAAATGTCCCAACGTATTGACGCAGGCCACACCCACAAGGAAACTTCCTTTCAACTTATTGGCTGCTCATAGCAGATCTCATCATGGAGGTGATCACATTATAGAAGATCTCATTATGGAGGTGATTACAACACCACATAGCTTCCAAACTACATCATAACTGCCAAACCATTAAGATTCATGGCCCAGCCAAGTTGACACAAAACCTTAACCATCACAGTGATGTACCGAAGAAAAAAAAAAAAAAAAGATCGTGTCACCAATAAATGCGTGTATGAGTTAGGGTTCTCCATTACAAGCAAAGGAAACTTAATTTTAATTAATGCAAGTGGAAAGGGAGTTTATTGGAAAGGTACAGGCAATGCTGAAGCAACTGAAGAACCAGGCTTAGAAAGGACAGTAGCCAGCTTTGAGGATCCAGGTGGGAGGCTCAGCTGCTGTGAGGAATGAACTGCTTTCCTCCTCCTGTTGACGTCTTATGGTTCAAGGTCCTAAGAGGTAGAAAGGGACTGGCCAGCTGTGGGTAAGTGCCCATACCTGAGCCAGTGGAGAGTACAGCTCCACTGATAGTTCCACAAAGACTGAAAGGCAGATGAATAATTTCCTAAAATATAGTTTGTCCTGTTTCCAAGAAAGGGAAATAAATGCTAGGCAGAATCCAAAACCACATCAGTATCCACTATCCTGACATCCTTGGTTTGATAATGTGTTATTCCTGAAACTAAGTCCTATTTCAAATTTAAGAAAATTATTCACAAGCTTCTTGTTGTAAAACTAATGATTTTAGTTGGGGAATAATTTGTTAAAATCCAAATAATCTCCCAGAAGAAAATACTACATGATATAAGCTTAAACTTTTTAACTAATTAAAATTAATTTTAATTAGGAATTTGTGATACTTTGGTAAAACCAGACTTTAGAGCCACTGACCTGGAATATCACCTCATCCTGTTAGCCATAGGGATGTGAGGTAGAGAAACCATATTCTTAACCCTCTAAATTTTACAGGAACTCTGTAATGCAAACTATGTTTAGGGCATTTAATAAATCCAACATAGAAGCTTTAAAGTATACCTGCTGTTGATTTGGCCTATTTCCCCATCAGTATGACTTTGACTGTGGCCCAAAGCATTTATGTAAATTATTCCCAAGTCTTCTTTACAAAACAGGGAAAAACCAAACAAACCCAACTCATAGTAAATGTAATGGAAATCAAAACTGTGGTTGTGGACAGAAGGGTGCTCTCTGATTGCTCAAAACGGCTCACATTTATTGAGGGCTAACAACATGCCAAGCACTCTAGCCTTTATGACACATGCGTTGTCTGATTCATTTATTACTCTCCATTTTATAAATGCAAAACTCACCTCCTTTAGAGAGATGGAATAATTTGGGCACAATCACTTAACCAAAAATCGTCACAGGCAGAGTCAGCTCCAAATGTGTCTGATACAAATGCCCATCCTCTTCATTACTATTTCTTACTCTGCAATAATTTAAGGTACTGCTACCACACCTTTTCCAAAGTGAAAATAATAATGATTACATGCAGCACTAGGTAAACTGATAACTGGCCCATGTGGGAGCTCACAGCCTTGCTGCCCTGGGTCTCCCTGGCAGCCTGGGGAATGAGAGGATCACCATCTCAGCACACCTGTTACACACCATCACACAGCTTTGTGCCCTGACACACCTTAGGGGAGCTGTAACGAGAGGATCACCATCTCAGCACACCTGTTACACACCATCACACAGCTTTGTGCCCTGACACACTTTAGGGGAGCTGTAACGACTGCATAAACCAAATCAGTTGCCTTTGAGTCGATTCTGACTCATGGTGACCCCGTGTGTGTCAAAGTAGAACTGTGCTCCATAAGGTTTTCAGTGACTGATTCTTCAGAAGTAGATCACCAGGCCTTTCTTCTGAGGCACCTCTGGATGCAACCAGACTGCCAAATCTCTGCTAGCAGCTGAGCACATTAATTCTTTGCTCCACCCAGGGACTCCACTGAAGAGTAATCTTTGGAGTGTTAGAAGCACATTGACTTTATTTCTTATAGGAATAAGCAAAGGACCTGGCACATAGAAGACACTTAACCCATTTTATAAAGTAGGAGTGTATTAATATCTACATGCTTTGCATCTTAAGAGATCCTTTGAGCTTCCAAGGGTGGTTTTAACAAATATTTTTAGAGTAGGGGCAAAAATGATTTATAAACTTTGTCTAAATCTTAAAATCTTTAAAATCTCTTGAGGCCTCCTAGTCTGGAAACGGGGAGAGGTGCTGGGGAAAGTGAGTATGCTATGCCATTTTCTCTGTCTTAAAAGACCTGTGCATTATAACTGTGCATGCCCTCTGTCACTCTGAACCACTCAATGGGCAATTTTTGAGGACCTCCATTTCTTCAGATGGGAGTGAGAGAACTCTAAAACAGTTACTATATACCGGGGATTTACTGATGAATACTTAGACTCTTTCCCTAAAAAAAATCAAGGTATAGTCCAGGAAAAAAAAGATCTATATCTACCTACCAACCTACCTACCTACCTGCCTACCTACCTACCTACCTATCTGTCTTTCATCTATCTACCTACCTACCTACCTACCTATGTATCTATATAATGCAAAGCTTAACTTTTCATTCAATTGTTACTGAATGTAGTATAGCATAAAGTTGAAGAGTGAAGGCTGTAAAGACTTGTTGCTTGGCTTTACTTTCCACTTTGTCATTTACCAGTTAAGGTGACCATGGGCATATTACTTAATTCCATTATTTTAAGATTCTTTATTTGTAAGACAAGTATAATAATGGTCCCTGCTTCATAGGGCTATTTTGAAGATTTAACAGATATTTAGTGTAGTATCTGTCTTATAGTAAGTTCCCAATAACCCAAAAACCCGTTGCCGTCAAGTCGATTCCAACTCATAACAACCCTATAGGATGGAATAGAAATTCCCCATAGAATTTGCAAGGGGCACATGGTGGATTCAAACTGCCAACCTTTTGGTTAGCAGCTGTAGCACTTAACCACTAAGCCAACAGGGTTTCCAAGTTCTCAGCAGTTCTTGCTGTTTCTTAATCTTCCTGATCCTGCTAAAATACAATATTAAGACAGACATGGTTGCTGACTTCAAAGAGCTACCACTTAGGGAGGGTATACATATTTGATGTTCTCAATAAATCTCCCATATATACATACATACATACATACATATATACATATACATACATACCTATATATATATATATAAGCGCATTTCATATACGAGGAAACCGAGTTTTCAAATTAAAGCTTTCTATTGAATTATTAGTTAATAACTGCTTAAGAAATTAGTCTTTCCTATAAATATTTGCTTCTTGATAAGAAACTCCTCCACTGAATCTCTTCAGGTTCCAAAGAGCAGAACATCTACGTTTGAAATTAATTGAACACTGACTTGCAAAGTTGATGCAGAAAAGCTCTTTACCAACAACTGTTACATATCTTCTTATTTTTGTCTCGTGAGACACAGCAGAACTAGAACAGCAATGGGAAAGGTGGAGAAGGGTGAGTTCATGCTGTTACCAAGGCAGCAAAGTCTGGTGTTAGTGAGTGGGGAGAAAATGCAACTGAAACATCGAGAATGTCTTTAAGGCTTATGTGCAAAGTAGCTACTTGGTGATGGGAGAAGTGAAAAATAAAAGATGTGCTCCCTGACCTTAGGGAGGTTATATTTTTACCAGGGCAGCACACAAGTCTATGGAACAGTTGGATAGCAATTTAAGAAAGTGTATGTGTAAGAAAATAATTGGTCGATAGTGTAGCTGCTTCATAAGGAAATAGAACTTGGACTTGTTTCTGAGTAAAATTTTAGCTAGTCACCTGGAATTGTAATTTATACTCTGGCTAGTTATAATGAATTAAGGTTTTTTCCTCTTATATTTAGTGAATTATGCATTTGTAAAGGAACATAGACTTATTAATTACAGCTAAAATTTAACAAGTGTCCACTTTGTAAAAGGTACTATGCTAAACACTTTAAATCCAGCAGGCTTCGAAGGCAAGATTATTATTACCATTTTACAGACAAAGAAACTAAAGCTTGAAGAGTTTAAATAAGCACATCTCATTCATTAATTTAGCATTAATTTTGGATGAATTACTTTCTTAACCAGTTTTAAACCCTGAAATTCAATTTGGAGGCATATTTAATCTTGAAAATGATGTATCACATCGAGTTTTATAAATCACACAATCACCCTAACTTTTCAACAAATTATCTCAGATACCTATTCTAGCCCATAAATATATAGCCGGTTTTATTTTATTTGTAAATGCCACGATGTTTCCCTACATGAAGGAAAGAAATTCTCTGGTGGCTATGCCTGTCACCTCCTACCACTCCTCCACCTTTCCCAGAGTAGGGATTAGAACTTGTTGGTGTGACTTGTATACTAACTACTATACTCTGTTCTCTCCATCCTGGTCTGTGTGAGAATTCAGATCACTGTGCCAATTACAATAAAGCCCCTAAGGAAGAAAGATACTGAGATGAATTGTAGAAATCTGAATGCCAACACATGTACATCGTGTTTTGACCAGGGTGTTAAACGGTACCTGAAGGAAGAGCTTACTGCTAACAGATGGTGTTTATCATCAAATCACACCATTCTGGACTATGTACTGGTTCTAAAGAGCACTTTCAAAAAAACAAAAAGGAATAAAAAGAAAGTAATATTCATTAAACTCTTTGCTCAGAGTCATTATCACAAATCAGTTGCTAGGTTGCGTTTCATTTTACTTTGTATTTTGGCAACCAGGTTAATTTCACAGTAAACACAAATGGCTTGTTGAAGTGTGCTGCTGAGCATCTCAGTCTCTCAGGCTGTTCAGCTGGTTGTCAGTTAGAATAAAAAGATGACAGGACTTATTTCCTCCATATCTACGAGAGCTCTTAAGTTACAAAAACAAACGCTTAGGGAAAAAAAAGAATGGGACGGGGACATTTTTATTTTGCTTCTTACTTGCATTTGATGTTTTAAATGTCTCAAGAATAATTAAAATGCTGGTTAGGAGAATATTGGGAATAAGGCTGATCTCATTTTAGAAAGGATTTATGCACTTTCATGTCTGTGTCATGTCTATTAGTTACACACGCCCCAGAGTGCTGTGAATTAATCCTGCAGGGGAAGACTAGATGAACTTCCTTTTTAAACATGTAAGAAACATATTATCTTGAGTATTTTTCAGTAGGCTTATTTATATAGAATTATTTAGAAAATGCTTTCTTAAAAACAAACAAATGGGTTAGTTTTCCAAATTCTCAATACCAGATGTGTGCGGAGCTGGGCATATTACATGGGTTTGGGGGATTAAATGTGCTAAGCACACAGCATACAAAGTGATGCACATTTTCTAAAATGGTGTCTAAGACGTCAATGGAACTGAAGGACTTTATAAATTAAAAAATATATATATTTTCTTATTTTCAATGCTTTTTTTGCATGCTGGTTTTATAAAATTTCATATGGAATCTGAAAAATAAAAATAATTTACTGTCTTGCATCTTTGGGTCCATTCTAGATTGTACAAGGCAAGATATGCGTTTAAGAAGTGAGTCCTGGGCAGGAAACAGAATGAGTTTTAGTCATAGGATAGAGTGAGAATTTTTCTGTTCCTGTAGTCTCTAGCTACAGACTATTCTCTTCTCAACATGTGGCTGAGGTACCAACCTCTGACTGAAACAAAGACGCTAGTGACCTTGCTCTTGAGCTGGCTCTTAAAGAGTATGCCAATGCATTTCAGCTGAAGATCTCATGTTAACGAGCTGTTCATACTGGGAGTCCAGGCCTTCAGAGCGTTAGATGGCGTTGGGAAAGAGCGGCTTGCCCTTCTGTCCTCTGCAGCACCTGAGCGGGGATGGCGGTGAGCTCTGAGGTCGCTAAAGCACAGTCCACAAAGGGCAGAAACTGCCCTTGGCTCTCCAGCCCCCAGGCTTTAGCGATGATGTGTGCCTGGGCTGGCACAGATGCTCTGGAGGTGGGGAGCAGCTCCTCGGGAGATGCTGGAATTCCTGTTTCCGTCAGCCGTGTCACTGTTCAGCAATCACATCGGTCATGCTTTCGTTCAACAAGTTTTTATTTAACGCCTGCTATGCATCGGGTACTACCTCATATGTTGTAGAGTAAAATGGGGAATAAGACTAAAATGTCAATAACGATCAATTTAAATACATAATTCAATGAAAAACTCAATACAAAATGTTACTGACAATGCAAAGAGATGATACGAGAACATTACAACTGGCATCCTAGCATACTGCTGGGGACGGGTGAGGCTTTCAGACAAGGCGCTGTCTGAGCTTACGCCTCAAGGAAGAGTAGGTCTTAGCCAGTCATGCAGAGAGGTGAGTGGTAGTCTTGGCAGACCATGTACCTTCCGAGAAAGCCTAGAGAACAGGATAGAGTGGGGCCGTTAAGGATGGTCAGTGGCCGTGACACAGTCTATGACAGGTGTGCAGAAGTTTCCCACTATCCAGTAGGAGCCCAGCTTTCTGAATGTCTACATGTGGTCTACACCCCCACAGATCAGTCACATCGGACCACTCCCTTATCCCTGAGCAGACTTGATGGCTCGCAGCACCGCGCTTTAGGCCAACACCTGCCTTTGCCTGGTGACGTCCTTTCTATTCATCCTTCCTGGTCTACTTCCAGTGTTACCTCCTCAGAATCTGTGCTCACCTGGAGAATAACTGCTCTTTTCATTGAACTCCTATAGTCCTTGATGGTCCCCTCTAAGTTGCTACTTATCCCAGAATTAATTGTTGACACATCTGCTTCTATGACTGATGCTAGAACTCCTCAGACACAGGTGTCCCCAGGGACCGGTAATGTAATACACACTTAGTTTGATGAATTGGTTCAAGTTTTCAACTTGAGACAAAATTAATAGGCAAAATTTATGTTTGACATCTCCCATTTTAAGACCCTTCTCCTTTCGACCCTACAGTGCCAGGATATTTTCCCTCGCTTCTTACCTCATATCCTTCAAACTGTTGATTTCAGCAGATTAAGACATTTTAGGTTAACATGGGTTCATGCAAATACCCAGGGCTTATTGAAACTATGGTTTCTGCTTGAAATTCTCTAGGGCTAGTTTCTCGCTACATATATAGCCAAATAGTCCCTAGGTGACACAAATAGTTTGCACTGGACTACTAACCTCAAGGCTAATGGTTCAGATTTCCCCAGCAGTGCTACCCAGCCGAAAAAAGACCTGGAAATCTACTTTCATAAGATTGCAGCCATTGAAAACCCTATGGAATGCAGTTTTACCCTGACACATATGGGATCGCCATGAATTGGAATTGACTCAAAGGCAATGAGTTTTGTTTTTGGTATTAGCCAACCCAACCTAATGAACTATCACAGGGAGTCCCAAATGTGCTCTCTCTCCCCTCAGATATTATTTGTGCATTTCAACAACAATCTTCCAAAACTACATTGTCTAAATCACTGATAAACTTTGACATTAAAAACTTCAAACAGTAAAGAGAAGATATAGGAGAGAAGAGTAAAAAACTAGTATCCAAAATTTGGCTTGTGGATTGCTGGCAGTTCTGCCTACACACAGGCCGATCTTTCCTGTCAAAACAGTGTTAACTTTAAAAAGAAAAAGAAAAAAATGTTGGGAAAATTGTATGTTTTCCATATGAATGTCGCTTCTCCTGTTTAAATGCATGTCATTGTTCTTGAAGCTGCAACATTGTAGATTAGCAATAGCGTCTCTGAAGTGTGTAGTCAAGTGCCAGTCCAGAGAACAATGAGCTTTCGTAAACCTAGGGCAACATACCCATACTGTGTTGAGCTGCGGGTGCTTATGGGAATCACACCACTTTCCTCCTCTTCCTGCTTCCTTCTTTCCTATGAATAACTAAATTATGATTGACTACAGAAAACTTTTTGGAACAAAGAGTTATTCTGAACTTCAATATTGTAATTCTCCTTCCACCCTCACCCAAGTACCTAGCTGTTATAAAATAGAAAATAAATAAAAATATGGATGAAAGGATGTTTGCCATTTAGATTTCAAGGCACTTGGTATTTAATTCATTCCCAGCCTCAAACCATTTTTTTTTTTCCTGATAGTAGTGGGATAATACAATCCTGTTACTGTTAAATAATGTTTCATGTAAGAGCACTTCTTCAGTACTTATATGACCACTGATTCTGAACTTAGCACACACTGTTCCACAATGCCTCTTTCAGTTTTGAGTGAGAATTGCGGTAAGGGAGAAAGATTTAGTGATTATACCATTCATTTCTTGTCCTTCAAGACATCAAACTATGGTTAGAACCATAAATTCATCCAGATTTTCCATTTTATAATGGAGAAAAGCCAAGTTAATTATTCTTTGTTGATAGTGTACTATTTACAGAACAAACATTTCTTAATATGATCAGATTTTGAAGTTTAGGAATGAAAAATAAAAGAATGTAGAGAGATTAAAACAACAATCAAATTGTAAATAGAAACCTTGAAAATATCAGAAGCATGAACATGAGTACTAGAATAATTACCTCCCCCACCTTCGTTTATTTCTAATATCTTACATCATCCATTCAAATATTATTTTATATCAAGGACATATGTGGATGGTTTTACTCTAAGAAGTCATTATCCATTTACCAAAGATCTTGAAATAAACTCTCATTTTAATTTTGATGCCTTTTCAAATCACCAAGCTGCCTAGACAACATTTAGAAAGAGAGAGAGAGACAGAGATAGAGACAGAGAGAGAAAGAAAAAGGAAGAAAGAAAGAAGAGAGGGAGGTGGGGGGAGAGAAGACAAAGGCACGTATTTATGCACGATTTTCACACATTTTAGCAGAAGATATTTGGAGATCATGTTTGATCTCTTATCAAATACACGTACATACGTGCTGGGTGATTTTCCTGAACAGTCAGTCCATACGGCAGAACGTTGTATACTTGGAATGAGGCTGTGGCTGGGGGCTAACCCAGGCCAGTTCGTTTTGCTATGATGCATCACTACAGACCACATTCTTAAACCTGGGCTTGCAAACACTGGCCCGCCAACACTGACCCTGAGTTATAAGGCCACTTAACTGAAAGGTTATGCAGGTAAGGTAGGAAACTGGCTCAACTTTTAAAGCACAGTTGTGGGAAAATTTACTAAAACGATATTATAGAGAACATTATCCTTGCTCAGTCTTTAACATCAAATGAAGACTTTCATTCTTGTCCTTCTGAAGGATGAGAGAGAGGATGGGCATTGGGAGCATTTACTATCTAAAGTAATAATCTCCACAACTATCACTTTGTGATAATTTTTGTAACAACTTCGTAAAACAAATCTCATCCCTTTCTCTCAGGGATTCCTTGAGAGAAACATTCCTTGAAGTGTTAGGTGATTTACTGGTGTTACACATGAGATCGGACTTGTGCTTCTCAGCCTCACAATCTTTTCACAACATCACTGCCCTTTGTAACAAATCTCTTTTTCCCATGTCAGAAGGAATCTCAAAGTGGAAGAAGAGAATGCAGCTTGAATTAGATTGCAATGCAACATTAATGTTTATTTGAAACATTTTATTTATAGATATATCACTGTCCTGGTTATTTCTGTAATACTTTTCACTAGTTAAAAATGTATCTTTAGTAGAGATATATTTAATTTAGTAGAAGCCTTCACAAAAAGCTTTCCTTGTCCCCATCCCCACACACAGATGATGGATTAAATAGCTGGTGGTATTGTATTGAGACTCAGGCTGCTAAGCGGATGTGTGTGCGTGTTAAATGAAAGCCTAATGCTAGTTGTTGTTGTTAGGTGCTGTCAAGACATTTTCCACTCATAGTGACCCTGTGTACAACAGAATGAAACACTGCCTGGCCCTGCACCATTCTCACAATTGTTGCTATGTTTGAGCCCATTGTTGCACCCACTGTGTCAATCCATCTCACTGAGCATCTTCTCCTTTTTCACTGACCCTCGACTTTACCAAGCGTGATGTCCTTTTACAGGAACTGGTCCCTCCTGATAACATGTCCAAAGAATGTGAGACAAAGTCTCACCATCTTCGCTTCTGGGAAGCATTCTGGCTGTACTTCTTCCAAGACAGGTTTGTTCATTCTTCTGGCTGTCCATGGTATAGTCAATATTCTTCACCAAACCGTAATTCAAACACATCAATTCTTCTTTAGTCTTCCTTATTCATTGACCAGTTTTTGCATGCACATGAGGCGATTGAAAATACCATGGCTTGGATCAGGTGTGCCTTACTCCTTAAAGTGACATCTTTGCTTTTTGACATTTTAAAGAGGTCTTTTGACTATGCAAAGGCATTTGACCTTGTGGATCATAACAAATTATGGATAACATTGTGGAGAACAAAATTCCAGAATGCTTAATTTTGCTCATGCAGAACCTGTACATAGACCAAGAGGCAGTAATTTGAACAGAACAAGGGGATACTGTGTGCTTTAAAATCAGAAAAGGTTTAATAAGCTAGTAGTGATATTGAAAATCAGACGATCTGAGCAAATATAGGAGCCCTGGTGGTACAATGGTTAAGCGTTTGGTGGCTAACCTAAAGGTCAGCAATTGGAACTCACCAGCCAGTCTGCATGAGAAAAGACCCGGAAATCTGCTCCCATAAGGATTACAGCCTAGGAAACAGTATTGGGCAGTTCTACTCTATCATATAGGGTCTCTATGACTCAGAATCAACTCCACGGCACACAGCAAAGCAAGCATGATTAGTAGGAAACAGAAGATTGGAAAAATCATAGAATATAACATTAACTTTAGTGATAGCTTAAACTGATACCAAAAAATAAATTGTGAAATAGCTCTTGACAACGCAAAAATTGGTCTCACGAGAGGTAAAAATCAATCAAAAGGTAAAAAGTGATAGAATTTATTTAACAGCTTTTTAACTGACTTATTTTTATATCTATGGAGTCCTTACAGGTCTGGTGAGTTGCTGAATTTTTTCAGTGATACTTTATTATATTTACAGAGAAAATATTAGCTATGTGGTGATCACAAATTTGGGGATTTTGAAACATCTTGGGGCATAACTTTCACAAATATTAAAGACCTGTCTAGACATTATTATTCTATATAACTGAGCAAATAGTCTAATTCATCATATATGTAAAATAGTACATTAACAATATACCTACTATGAGCATAGTTTAATTTTAATAATTGTTTAATTAGGCAATAATTTAGTAAAGATTTTAAGTCATAGATGTCAAAATGAGAAAGACCTTGGGTTCTATAGAAGCTCTTTTATTTATTACTTGGCTGACTTTGGCAGGTCACCTAAATTCAGTGGTTTTGATTTTCCTTATTTATACAATAGGACAAATAATATTTACCTCAGAATATGGCTTTGAGGATTACATGTGTTAATAAATATAAATCATTTCTATGACAACAAATATATTTATTAGAATTGAAAAGAACTTCTGAATCTTAAATAATTTGGTTAAGAATATAATTCAAAAATATTCATTATTACAATTTACAGTCACTCTCCTCGATGCTATAACTGATTTTAAAAAGGATTCTACTTTCTCATGACATTTATAATCTACTAGAGGAAATAAGATTTTGCATCACGCTCGAGTATATGTATGAAGTTCCAATCTATAAGTGGTGAATGGCTTAAGAGAATTGTATAAACCTAGATGTCAATGTTACTGTAATGTAGAGTTGTGGGATTTGAAAGTTGCTTGTTATTAAAATGTAAGATATTCTTTCATCCAACACATATTTGAGTGTTACTATGAGTCATCCACTGTTTTAAGTGCTGGGGACATCACACAGACCAAAGAGACTAAGTCCCTGCCATCTTGCAATTTGCAGTCTAGTGAGGAAGGGGGCGGGGGTAAGTAAATATTTAATGGAATATATTGTGATAAATGCTTTGCAAAAACAATATAGCAGAATACAAGGTTGGCAGAGCCAGAGAACTAGGTTATATTTTCTATCAGATGGTCAGAAAAAGCCTCACTAAGAAGATGTAGTTAGGCAGAGAATTGAAGCAGGGGAGGGAGTGATCTCTATGTGGATTTCTGGGAGAAAACCATCGCAGGCAGAGTGAATGGCAATTGAAATGTTCTAAGGATAAGAGAGTACTTGGCAAATGAGAGAGAATCAAAAAAAAAAAAAAAAGAAACCTGCAATAGAGTGAGGTGACTGAGATTGTGAGACATAGAATATGAAGACAGAGAGGTTTTACCCCCCCTACCCCGTCATGGGTGCTTGTTGAGTATTGTGAGACTTTTACTCTAAATATGATGGAAAGATAATGGATGGTTCTGAGTAGACATGATCTAGTTTATGGTTGAAGAGGATCATCTGGCTGCCGTGTTGATTATAGAATGCAAGTGGGCAAAGGGAGAAGCAGGGAGATCAGACACTTGCCTATGGCAATAATTCAGGTGAGCTATGATGGTGGCTCCTACCATGTAATAGTGGAGGTGGTGAGAAGTGGTAAGAATCTGAGTACATATTGTAGATGACTAAGAGAATTGGCTGACATACCGGATTTACTTCAGAAAGACAGGAGTAAAAGATGACTCCAAGAGGGAGTTGTTCCTTAGTGAGCTGGGAAAGACTGCGGGGAGCAACAGATTTGAGGAAAGATCAGGAGTTAGGCTGTGGACGTGCTAAGTCTGAGATACCTGTTAGAGACTCGAGATGTTGAACAGCAGCTAGATATACATGTCTTAATTTCATGGGCGAGGTCCCGACTAGAGCTCTATATTTGGAAGTGAGTGTAGATGCAAAAGGCAAGAGGTCCAAGAACGGATTCTTTAAAAGATTGGAACAATGAAAGAAAAACACCAAAGGATGCTAAAAAAGAATAAGAGAGAATATTGTCTGGAAGGCAAGTGAAGAAAGGGTTTCAAGCAGGAAATGATCAACTGTGTCAAATAAATCTTCTGGGACAAGTAAGGTAAGTCTAGAGAACTACTCATTAGATTTCATAATATTAGGCATTTGATAGCCTTGACAAGAGATGTTTCAGAGGCATCTTGGAGATGAAAACTTAACTGAGTGTGTTAGAAAGAAAAATAGAGGAGAGGAATCAGCAGCAGAGAATAAAACACCTATTTTGAGGACCCATAGTTGGAGCGGGATATGTAGTAAAAACTACCTTCTTTGTTTTATTATTTTTTTTAAGATGGATGAAATAACAGCATATATCTTTACAATTGTGGGAGTGATCCAGTAGAAAAGGAAATACTGATGTGGGATTTAATGCATACTATGGAGAGTATGTTCTTAGATGAGAGAATTGACTAGTGATAGGAGAGGAGGTAGAGAAAATGGCTAAACATGCGGGTAAGGTTTTAAATGGGATAGTGGGAGTTGGGGAAGTTATCTTCTGAATGGTATTTTTTCAGTGAGGTAGTAAGTGAAATCAGTTATCAGCTGAAAGTAAGTGGGAAAGGAGGATATGGTGACAATTTGGGGAAAGTGGGGCTCTGAAATGACAAGAAAATTTTGATGCATTGATGGAAAGAACTAAAGATCGATCCACCTGAGTCTGCATTGATGTATACATACATATATGTGAGCAAGATTAGATTGATGAATGAGTGGATAATACCATGTTTCCCAGCACACAACAACCCAGCAATAAAAGCAGAGTCAATTAAATATTATAAAATTTACAACTAATTCTCTGATTTAATTGAGGGTTTTAATGAACTCAATAGTCCTTGCTTGTACCAGAGTATCTGAGTTTTGACTCTCCTGTGCTGACTCTGCCTGATATTCTGCTGCTGTACTCTGATATTTGTGAAGCCATCGTGTGGGTTCAGTAAAGCTCATGTAAAATCACGTCCCGACAATGCTGACACGACTCAGTCCACTTTTCACTGCGGCTAACACTCTGCTCTGACAAATCGCATGCTCCTGCTGCAGCTGTGACTTGCAGATACCTCAGTCGACCAGAGTTATACTAGGATCTCTAGAGCTCTCAGACCCTCAATCCACCAGAGCCAAACTGTTTCCTTTACTGAAGCAGAGAAATCCCTCTTCTTGACATTTGTGGTAAGGTCTGTGGGACCCAAAGATGAGCTGCCTTATGTTCCTGACTGATGTGTTTGGAGACTTTATTGAAAAAACTGTAAACACTTTAAAACTTTGACCCAGGTGGTTCAGTCTCTGAGTAGCCAAAAAAACCTGGTCAAAACAGTCAAAATAAAGTTAGTAACCACTTAACCACTTTATTCATTATTTGAGTCTTTTAAATGACAGTACTCTTGTATTTCCTTTTCTCCTCACTTTTTCTCTCTTAACTGATACTCCCTGGAGTTTCCCATTTGTCAGCCTCTCTCTCTCTAGTCAATCTCCAGAAATCCCATCCAATAGCTTTTACACTCTCTGATTCCTGTTTCTCATTTAGTTCTTCGTTTTGTGGATTTACTTAGCTCTTCCTGCCTCTTGGGCCCAGAATCCCTCAGAACGTAATCCTATTCTGCATCCAAAACATTAGGGATAGTTTTGGCAGAGACAGGTTCTCATGAGGAGAAGGAAGAGTGGGAGATGAACGATGGGAGAGTGGGACTGCACTGGCCTTCAGAAAGTTTAGAGTGATTGCTAATCCCACCACCATCTTGTACAGCTGTCTTGTTAATACGTTCACAGTTTTATCTGGTCACTCACCTCTTTCAGTTTGATTTGGAACTTTCTCAGAAACTATGAGGATGGGCAAAGAGGCAAATCTGGGCTGTTCGCTGTGCCAAACACTCATCTTTTGGGATGGTTTCTTTTGGGGTTGGGAGGGAGACAGTTTCATGTAATTAATTATTTCGTCAATGGAAACTGCTGAATATATGTCCAGTCACACTCAATATTAGGGAAACCTAGACTTGTCTGGTCACGTGGGGCAATAATATTATCTGTACCACATAATTTCAGAGCTGCGTTTCTCAAAGCCAAAGTATAACCATTAAGCCCCATTATTATTATTATTTTAATTCAAAGAATTCTTATTTCTTTAAAATGGAGTCAAGTGAAGACTATGTGGATTCCATATTTAAATAACCCAACTTTACTGTTAACTCTAAAAGGACAGAGATTTTCTAATTCAGTTTGTTATCCCCATTAAAGATTAGTGCCGTGTTAGTATTAGAGGTTTAAAAATGTTTAAAAAATAAATGTTCTGATTTCCATGATTACAGTGTTATTCTTCTGTTTAATGAAGCAATTAATGTTATAGAATATGAACACAAAAAAATACAACCCTTATTATAAGTTACTCATTTTTTTTTTCATTTTATAGGATCAATAGTAAAGCAAATTATTTTGACTCCTTGTAGGCTGTTTTACTGCAATGCCAGCTAACATTGCTAGATTAGGACTGTATATTCTGTTGTGTTTGTGTGCTGAATTAATTCTGTATATTTTCATTTATTTATTTTTTCAAAGTTGGGAAAAAAGACCCCATGTTTCCTTTTTTTGTTGTGTTTTAGGTGAAAGTTTACAGCTCAAGTTAATTTCTCATACAAAAATTTATACACATATTGTTATGTGACACTAGTTGCAATCCCTATAATGTGACAGCACACTCCCCTTTCCACCCTGAGTTTCCCATGTCCCTCCAACCAGCTCCTGTCCCTTCCTGCCTTCTTATCCTGCCTCCAAACAGGAGCCACCCATTTGGTCTCGTGTATCTGCTTGAACTAAGAAGCACACTCTTCATGAGTATTATTTTATGTTTTATAGTCCAATCTAATCTTTGTCTAAAGAGTGGGCTTCCAGAATGGTTTTAGTTCTGGGTTAACAGAGAGCATCCAGAGGCCATGGCTTGAGGGGTTTCTCCAGTCTTAGACCATTAAGTCTGGTCTTTTTACATGAATATGAGTTTTGCTCCACACTTTTCTCCTGCTCCATCAGGGACTCTCTTGTGTTCCCCTGTCAGGGCAGTCATTGGTGGTAGCCAGGCACCGTCTAGTTCTTCTGGTCTCAGGCTGAGGGAGTCTCTGGTTTATGTGGCACTTTTGTCTCTTGGGCTAATATTTTCCTTGTGTCTTTGGTGTTCTTCATTCTCCTTTGCTCCAAGTGGGTTGGGACCAATTGATGCATCTTAGATGGCCACTCTCAAACTTTTAAGAACCCAGACGCCACTCACCAAAGTGGGATCTTGCATTTTTTTAGGAAGATTAGGAATTGTATATGTAAAATGATAAGGTCATGAGAGAGAAATATATATTTTTAAGCAGAGCATTTAGTGGATTTTGATTCCCTTTTAAGTGTTGAATCTGTACACTCATTTCTTTACCCAGAAAATCCATTTTATTGAGCAGTGTAATTTATCCAAACTCATAAATACTTTTAAAGGTGTTAATGTACACATACACGCATATATATATAGTTTATTGCTGAGACTCTGTTAGTGTGGGGAGAGAGTGGGGGATTATTCCTCTAAGGTGTGAAGTCTATGGTACCAACTGATGGAAAACAAATGTCTCATGCTTACAAGTGTGTGCGCGTGTGTGTGTGTGTGTGCATGTGTGTGTGTGACCTTTGGCTCTATTCCTGTAGATTACATGGATAGGTGGAAAATAAATATCCACAGGCAAGTTTATATTAACATGTCTTTGGAGCTTCAAGTCAATGAATACTTCAATATAAAATTCAAATTCAAATAAGTTCTATCTAAATGATATTTCTAACTTGGACAGGCAATTATAATTTTTATTAAAAAAATACAAGTATAAACACAAGTACATTTTTTATTTAGATTGATCATATCATGCCACTTCACATGTAAGAATTTCATGTAGTAAAAGCTTAGTTCATATCTGAACAGATATAAACAGACAAACACCTGTTCGATTTAAACCTTTTCGGAGAAACTGCCATCTTGTGGCAGTTAGTCATGCAAAGGTTCTTGTCCGACGACAGGATTTCCGAGGGACTAGCACCTTCCCCTTTTTGACATGTCTGATTATGGTGCTATACCAAAAGACGAAAACGTACAATAGCATATTATTTACCCCAAAATAAAAATGTGATTAACATATTAACAGCCATGGACTATATGCTGAAATGGAGGCAAAAAGAAACAAGTAAAAATATGACTATGTGATTTGTATAAATTTTATATAAATTTCAAGCTTTTTGTATTTTATCATTGTTTATGAACAAATACCAGTCAACTTGCACTCTCTTTGGAGCCCTAGTGGTACAACGGTTAAGAGCTTGGCTGCTAACCAAAAGGTTGGAAGTTTGAATCCACCAACCACTCCTTGGAAACCCTATGGGAGAGTTCTACCCTGTCCTACAGGGTTGCCATGAGTTGTAATCAACTTGAAGACAACGGGTTTGGGTTTTTTTAGTCTCAATGAAATGTGAAAATGGCTTTATCTAGAAGTTTAAAAACTAGACCCTTATGAGCCAAAGGATACATTAATTTACATCCTTTAGGTTGAATTTTAACATATAATTAATGTTGGTGATTCAGAAAAAATGTTTAAAACATGATTAAAGAGTTTTTCCTATTGCAGAGGAAATTATGGTTTTACTCTGATTTTCTTCTACAACATTATCTCACTCATTTTACAGCACTGTGCCCAGAAATACTATGTATCATTAACCAGTAGAATGTGGTTTCCATGACGTGAACAAATAAAATTAGTTTACGGGTAGATTTTTAAAATCAACAAATATATACTCCTCCAATTAGGAATATCTTTTACACACATCTTAATGTTGCAAATAATTTTGAGTACTGCGGGATAAATTTTGGTAGAATGCTCAAATAGCTGGAAAAACCTTGTAAGAGTAGTATTAGTCATTCATCTCCATGCATTTGAAATTCAGCAGTGGGGAATTATATCGAATTATATCCTATTTACTATGCATGAGAAGTCAGTCTAAATAATAACCTTATAAAAGTAACTGAGTTAGATAAGTACCAAAAGGGTTTGTTTTCACCTGAGCACCTAGCAGAGTGAGTTGGGCTTAGGAGGCATTCAGTGGACTCTTTTACAGAGTTTAAGTGTTTTACCAAGTAATTCCTCAGCATGTTCCTCAAGAAAAACGTTACTGGCATTTACTGGTTTACTTCGATAAAATCTTCTGAAGTTGAATTGGCACCAAGATGTGTCCTGGCCTGTACACAAGAATCTGCTTGCATGTTGTTATGTGTGCACCTTTGGTGAAAAGAATCTATTTGGGATTACTATTTAAGTGTAAAGAGTTTTACTAGAATGGATCTCAAAGGCAGTTGGATTGGTGTCCTCTGGCACAGAGGACCACTAGATGTTCATAAGTGTGTTGAGTGAAATAAAAGGAGTCACACACATTTTTGATATAGTGATAAACACTTTTTTTTCCCCATATGGGACTTTTAGGGACCTTTAAATGTATATTATTAACCTTCAGAAGGAGAGAAAGTGAACAGAATTGCAGCGGCTTTGTTGGCAAAGGAGCCCTTTAATTTGCATCATACCTAGGAACCTGGGCCAGAAGTGTTCTGCGGACCTAAGCCAAATTTCTCATTTTCTAGATAAGAAAAATTAGGGCACTGAAGCTAAGTGACTTGTCAAAGATCCGATGCAGAAATGGGGGTTTGAATCCGTGTGTTCTGGCTCTCTATCAAGTGTCCTACCTATAATCAGTCAATAATATGTCACATCATTAGGGAAAGTCCAAATGACACAGATCCTGCCTAGTAAGTCAAATTTAACCGATGGTTATTACTTAGAAGTCGTGTCGTAGAATGTGTACTGTGCAATCATTTTTACCAATTATCCTTCAAGCGATGCTATAATCTAGGTTCACAATGGGCCTATTTTTCATGTTTCCTTGGCTGTGACCCCTTTTCTCATTCACCTTCACAGCTGCTGAATTCGCTTTATTGATGGGCTATGGACAGGAGTTTAAATTGTCCTAAAGTGATAGTATTTCTTCAGAGTTTTCTCCAATGTGTAGCTGAATTTCGAGGTGAAAAGCACGGATGCTCAGAAAGCCAGTCAATAGAGAAAGATAAACGTCCAAGAGACAAAAACTTCACTTGTGGTTTTTCCTGTGACTGCGACCTCCTCCCTGAGGCTCCCCTGGGTGGCGTAAGTTCTCTCCTCACTCGATGCCTTCACAAACCCGCGTGCTGCTGTACCTGCTCCTGCCCAGAGAGGCAGGGAAGGGCACCAGCTGTGTAAAGTGGGGCATCCGACGCACTGAGCCTGCTGACGGTTCTTTCCATGTCTATCTGCTTTAATTCAACTTTGACTTCTCGAAGCCCAAGTTATTAAAAAATAATAATAAGGATTTTTAGGACTTGGATGGTAAACCCTTTGAGTTGAACTTGCATCTATCAAACAGAAGGAAAGTTGCCCCATGCAATTTTCAATGACTATCAGCCTGGCAAAAGACATCATGCCAGTTCAAGGAGCCCTTAATGGTGGGTGATGCAGTGGACTGAGTTATAAATCCCACGGAGGGCAGGACGAGTATTCTGATCATCTTTCGTCACATACAGCACTTAGCACAATAGGCGCACGTGTACAATAAGCTAATAGTTGAGTGGATGAATTTGTTTAATGATTATGAATTAAAAATCCTAGGTTTTCATGACTTGCTTCAGCAATAATCATCAGGCACTAGGCAAGCAGATTTTAAATAATAGCCCTTAAGTTCTTTCCACGTTTCTGTTTCTTTTTTTTTAACATGTATTTTGTTTTTAGTATTTATTTATTGAGAACCTACTACGGACCAGACCCTAAACTAAGCACAAAGATCTCATTTTACAGAATAAGCCTGAGGCTTCCTAATCGTGAAACCACTCAGCAACCTCCCCCAAGTTTTACATATTGTTTAGAAATTAAAAGCAATAAGCTTGAAATCTAATCACAACTGGAAAAGATCAACTAAGCTGGACCCATAATTACTTTCTTTATTGTTACAGAAATCTTGACCCAATTAGCTATTAGAGTTTGTGAATATAGACACTGGAGTTTTGATGGTGGTGGGAGGCTGCGGAGGTTTTCTTCTGATTGCTTCCTTATTCTGTCTATTGGTTTGGAAGTTTTCAGACTGATGGATTTTCTAATTGATTGATGATCTTTGGATGTCTCCTCACATTTAAAAGAGATTAAATACTGAAATAGTCACTGCTATGGATTGAATTGTGTCCTCCAAAAACATGTGTTGTAAATCCTAACCTCTATATCTATAGTTATAATCCCATTTGAGAAGAGGTTCTTGTTATGTTAATGAGGCCATATCAGTGTGGGGTGTGTCTTAAGCCAATCACCTTCAAGATATAAAACAAGCAAATTAAGCACAGAGAAGCAAGCAGAGATGAGGCAAGGTGGATGCCAGCATGCATGAAGATCACCAAGGAACCAAAGAACAGAAGCTGAAAAGAGACAAGAACTTTCCTCAGAACCTACAGAGAGAGAAATCCTTTACCTAGCTGGTGACCTGAATTTGGACTTCTAGCCTCCTAAACTGTGAGAAAATAAATTTCTATTTGTTAAAGCCCACACACTTGTGGCATTTCTGTTATAGCAGCACGAGATAACTGAAACACTTAAACAGGTGTCTCTGTATTTCCGTGGCATTGGGCAGCTTCACTGTAGAGGGGTATAACTGGGCAGTTTCATTCAAGGTTCCCTGACTCTCAGCATTGTTGGGCTTTTTTTTTCTTTTCCTGTCCTGGTGAATTTTGTCAGCAAAGAATTCTCTTGTGTCTTTCCTGAGTAGTGTAATACTTTCTATGAGAATTCTCAGAGCTAAGTAGAGGAAGGAGGCTTGGAGCCTCTCATCTGAAAGAACGCAGATTTTCTTTAATCTCCTGGTTCTCAGTGTCACTGTCCATTCCCCAGTCTCAATATTTGGAGTGTTCTAGAGTCAGAGTCAACATTTCTGAAGAGAAAGCCTTCAGTCTTCAGCTAGAGTGTGAGGGTAGTAATAGCCTTTCCAGGAAAAGTAGGGTATGCTATCTGGGGATGTCAATCTACCTTATGCAGTATTCCCAGGCATCTTCCTGTATCTCGCTCTGTTTTCACACCATTTCTGAGACGTCTGAAGCCTCCCACTCCTGACCCTTTCTGGAGTTTTGTGCAGCAAATTGGCTTGCTTCTGGAATTCCCAAATTACTCATTTAGATTTCAGTTTTAACAGTTCCACTAAGTCAGTTCCACTCATCTGTTAACTTTGAGGCTTCTAAAATGATGTTGCTGTCAGCTCAGCTGCTTTGCTTTTTGTCCTGGTTGACAAGGTTTTTTTTTTCCCCCAAGCCTATTTGTAAGGTTTTATGAACAAAAAGTAGTAAGTAAATGAGTATATCCTGTATGCAGTGCTTATCTGAAAATCCATGGGAGCATATTTTGATAAATGCCCCTTCATGTATGTGATATTTTAGCTACTTATGGGAGATAGACAAAAGACAACCTGGAACTCAGAAGAAAGGACTGAGCTGCAGTGATGTCACTCTTCTCTCTAAGTTTCCGTTCTTTAGATTTAAGTTATATTCCTCAGTGTTTTGGTTGAATTTAGTGATCTTTCCCAGACTGAAGATGAGATTTCCTGTCACAGGGAAAGTGGACAGCTCCGGATCCTGCTCTGAGGCCTTCTATCCCCGTGAGTGTGTAATGTGCAGGAGTAGAGAATTACAGGAGCTTCTCTGCTTGCCTATGGATTCTCACAATGTTTAAGTGATAAGTGCGTATGTTGCTCTGAAAATATGTTGCATATTTATTACTTCCCCCTAATTCAGTCCTGGATCTTCTTTCTTGTCATCCCAAGCTACATTCTCTGTCTGGCTCTCGTTTATTCCCCTGGTCTCTTCCTTGAGATCCAACCACTCACTCAAGCTCTTCAGCTGGATGTCAAATAGGACCTCTTGACTATCTCTGTATTCTAAAATTGCTAATCTTTCTCATCCCAATAAATCGGTTGTTCAAGCCAGAAACCTGGGATTGTTCTTCGTTTCTCCATTATCTTTACCACCTAATCTGTCAACAAATCCTGTTGATTTCATTTCAAAAATATACCACCAATCCTTCCTTTTTGTTTTTATGTCTACTCTCCCTACCCTAGGAAAAACCACCATAGTCTTAGTCATCTAGTGCTTCTATAACAGAAATATCACAAGTGGATATCTTTAACAAACAGATGTTTATTCTCTCACAGTCCAGTAGGCTAGAAGTCCAAATTCAGGGCATCAGCTCCAGGGGAAGGCTTTAACTCTCCGTCGACTCTGGAGGAAGGTCCTTGTCGTCAATCTTCCTGTGGTCTAGGAGCTTCTCTGCACAGGAACCTCAGGTCCAAAGGACTAGCTCTGCTTCCATTGCTGCTTTCTTGGTGGTATGATGTCCCCATGTCTCTCTGCTGGCTTCTCTCTTTTATATCTGAAAAGAGATTGGCTCAAGACAGTATCTATTCTTGTATATATCATCAATATAACTGCCAGTAATCCACCTCATTACATCATAGTGATAGGATTTACAACACATAGGGAAATCACGTCAGATGACAAAATGGTAGACAATCATACAATACTGGCAATCATGACCTAGCCAAGTTGACAGATATTTTGGGGGGCACAATTCCATCCATGACAACCATATTTCTCACAGAAAACTAAAATTGCTTACTAAGTTGTCTATATGCTTCCATTCTTGCCCTAATGTGGGACATACTTCACAGAATGTAATATTTTTAAAAATATGAGTTAAAGTCTCCCCATAGACTTATAATAATCCTAACCTTTTACCATAATCAAAAGGCTATTCATGAGTTGGTCCTTTGCAACACTCCCCCTTTCTCACCACACTCCTTTTCTATTTCTTGAACACATAAACTGTTTCTCATCTCTGGGCCTTGTGGTTCCCTCTTCATGAGGTGCTCTTCCCACCATTTTCATGCCAACCGTCTTCTCATCCAT
The DNA here is from genome assembly GCF_000243295.1 of Trichechus manatus latirostris. Lineage (NCBI taxonomy): Eukaryota > Metazoa > Chordata > Mammalia > Sirenia > Trichechidae > Trichechus > Trichechus manatus. The sequence goes on along the minus strand of NW_004444170.1, from coordinate 1,567,847 downwards.
CAAGTCTCTGCAAATACCTTTCCAGGCAGGCCTGCACTGACAGGTCTTTCTAAACAATCCTGTTTTTAATATTATCCATCATATCACAATCATTTTTACATGGCATTTATTTAATCATTGTTTCTTTTTTTTTTTTTAAATAAACCTCTACCCATTAGACTAAAAATAGCTGACACATAGTTGATTCTCATTAAATGTTTGGTAATAAGCAAATTAATTAATGAATAGGTAAGCGCTAACTAGTAAAATTAAAGATATAAGAAAGATTAGCCTTAGGATAAGAAATTTCCAAAACAAGTCAAGATAAATTGTACTAAAGAAGAAGATACCAAAGAATAATAGCTAAATTCTTGACTTGTGTGTAGCAACATTCTCCAAGTAACCTCACTCTTCAGTAGTAAACAAAGAATTGCTTAAAGCTATATAGTGTTATCTGGGTTTGGAGACAACTATAGGCAGTGAGATCAATATTTTTCATTTATGTTTTTACAAAGGCATAAATGTTTAAGTCAAATTTCCCGTGCTTATGAGAAATCAAGGTAGAAATGTCCAAGAGGCTGAAGAAAACGTAGTACTAGAGTCCAGGAGAGAGGCTGGGGCATGGATTAAGATCAAGGAGTTACTATTAATAGTGGTTCTTTAATTCATTTATTTTACAAGTGTTTATGGGCAACTACTATGTGTTGGACTATGCCAAATCTAGTTGAAGTTATGGAAGTGAATGAAATTACTGAGAAAGAGCATTACACAGAAAAGCAAAATACCCAAATTGGAATCAAGGGAAATGACCAATTTTTTAAAGGGGTACAAGACAGAGAAAGAGGCATGACAAAAGAGAATGAAGAAAATATTTCATAGTAGAGGATATACAATGACAAATGTTGCAGAGAGGACATATCAAGAAAGTCATTGTATCTTATAATTTGCCCTATGTCTTAAAGCTATGGATTGGAGAAAGCGTCTGTAAATTATTCCCTTGAAAAAGAAAATGCACAATAATTTGAAACTAATTTATTTAATTTCTGTACATATAACTTACTTGATTGGGTGGACACTGGAGGAAGCAGCATCAGCTTGAGGATAATGATCAAGATTCACATTGGAGGGAGAAAGAATATATATTTGATTATTGCTATGAAAATAGGAAGTGTTTTCTCAGGAAAATTCTTAGGAGAAATAATTGTCAGAGTACATGGTTAACACTGAAAAGGAAGAGTGTAAATATATGTATTATTGTTACAGTATCAAACTAGGAAACAGTTGAAAACAATCTGGCCAGTGTTGGAACTAGTTGTTCCCATTGTACTGAATGCTTTTATATGAAGGGATATGTATCCAGTAATTAAGCCTAGAAACCTAAGCTGTATTCTATCAACACTTAAATTGTTGTATGTGTAAAACACAGCCTGTTTGTTTATGTTTATTAATCAGAATTAAACAGTCAATAAATGTAGTTGTTGTTACTATTATGAAGAATATAGACAACTTTTGTTTATACAAAAATGAAACAAATTTGGACATCAGTTTAAAGAAGTAAATGTAATGTTATTTACTGAGAAAAGGTGTTATAAAACAGTAGAGTTTCAGACTTTCATAGAAAATATAAAACAGCATTAAAATGTTTATATGATATAAAAGCCATATTAAAACTGAGATAAAGGAAATGGAAAGGAAATTATTAGAAATGGCAAAACAAAATCTGGAGTTTAGACATTCCGACTTAATTATCTAAGAATTTAAACCTAAGAAAATTAATCTTGGATATGTTTCTATTTTCATATGCAATTCAGGAAAATTGTTACAGCATTGAAATAGCCGTTATAAAATTAAAGTATCTCAGCAAAATACCCTGAGAACTACTAAAAAAAAAAAAAAAAAAAAAACCCATTGCCCAATTGTGACTCATAGCAACCCTATAGGACAGAGTAGAACTGTCCCATAGGGTTTCCAAGGAGAAGCTGGTGGATTCAAACTGCTGACCTTTTGGTTAGCAGCCGAACTCTTAATCACTGCACTAGCGGGGCTCCAGTGAGAACTAATAGCCATAAATCAAGCACAGCTTCCCCCCAACCTTTTCTCACTGATTTGCTTCAACCACCGTAGGTATGATCTGAACTGTCTGCCTTCTCCTCTTGCCTCATTACTCTGAATTTGACCTTTGTATAGTTTCACCTTGGACTTCCTCATCTAATTTTTTTGGTCCATCTTTTGACTTTTTTTTTTTTTTTGCATTAGACTCTTACTCATGAGGGATATTACCACCCCAGACTCTGGTCCCTTAACCCCACAATCACGCTCAGAATGTCCCCATGTTCAATAAATATATGGAGTGTGGAATTCATAAATATGTATTTATTGAAGCTTTAATCCAAGCTAGGAAATTAGCTCCTACATTTTTTTTTTTCTCATGAGGAGAATCGAGTTTATTTTGTCATTGCTTTCACTTTTGTAATATTTACTGGGAAGAGGATTTCTTATCTATCCACCAAATCATCTCCCTTCATAGTGTAGCTCAAAAATTTGCTCAACGAAGACCTTCTTACTCTCAACCACCCTTCCACTACTACCTATATCCCTAGTCTTAATGCCAGAGACAAGTGATTTTTTCATCCGTTGTATACGGCTATAGTATATCTGTGTTTAATCCATTGTATATAACTATAGAATAAAGTTTTTCATATCTCCATTATAAAATATATCACACTATATTAAAGTTACATTTATGAATCTTCTTTCCTCTATCAGATACTATGTTTCTTAAGACTAGAGGAAGTATCATTGATTCTCAGAGTCCAGAGAAACACCTGGCACGTGTAGGTACTCAGTGATTGAATGAATACTCAGGTTATACTAAAGTATTTTCAATATTCTAAACTCCATATCTAAATAGGTGGATTTTAATATCAAGAAGGTTAGTTATTTTTACCTATGCATTTGCATTTGTAAACAATAACTTGACAACTATTCAAGGTTTATTTCTATTTTTTCTTAAATATAATACTTTGTGCACCAGTACTATATTAAACTAGACTGTTAAGACCTGTATTCCATTTTGTATAACAGATACATGACATTGCCTGATTTAAAAGATTGCAGAAGGTAATTTATCAAGAGAAACAGATCAAGCCAGTTAAAGCAGTCATAACTATGGAGACTTTTCCTAGGATAGTGGTTTTCAGAAAGGGTTTCTTGGTGCCATCAGCTTCTAGAGAGAGGCCTTAGTAGTCGCGACTGGATGAGGAAGAAGTGGATAAGAGGAAAAGGTCAAGCTAATGTGGTTCCAAGACTCCATCTTTGATTTTACCATAACATTTTTCTTGGATTGGAATTCTGCATGCAATTTCATCTAGATTTTTTTTCCTGTAAAGAGAATAATAATTTAAAAAGTTTAAAAATCTCTTCAGTCAATTACCACCTTCTCAGGGTAACTGGGTCTTGGCAGTAGAAGTTAAAAAAAAAAAAAAAGAAGTGGTTTTCTCCTCATCTACTTAACTAGCATACATAACAGAACTCTTAGAACTACCATTCATTAATTACTTCATTCAATATTCTGTCACTGCATGTGGAAGACCTCTGTCACTTGCAAGAGATTCAAGACATAGTCACTTCTCCGCTAGAGGTTCAATGGGGATAACCAATTTGTAAGCAAACAGATGCTGTTCCAAACATATGTGCACAGAATTAAAAGCAGTATATCAAGGAATGCTTCAACGACCCTGCAATGCTTGAGGTAAATCTTAAAAGACGGAGAGAATTTACTAGGCAAAGGGGGAGAAAGGAGCAAGGGTGATAGGGCAGTAGCATTTGGGGCAGAAGAAAGGGCATATACAGGGTAGAGAACTAGGAAGGTGATGGGAATATCAGAGAAGACTACGAACATCGTAAACTGGTTGTGCCACACAAAAGCTTGGGACCAGGCAGAAAAGACGGATGATAGCCAAACCGCGAAGAGCCTTGCATGCCAAGGGAAAGCATACAGGCCTTTTTGTCTTCCTGTAGGACACCACTGGTATACAGCCGTCATAAGTTTAAACAGTTGGTTTTATATGTCTGAAATGAACACCACTGCCCATGTCAGGATAGAAACCTCAGAGGAAGAAACTGGCATCAGTCAGGCATGCAAGCGTCTATACCCTTATCTGTCTTCTTTCAATTCTTTTTTCTAGCTTCTCGTATTTTTAACTTCACAGTATAAATGCAGATACTCTAAGCTTAGATGGTCAGTGAGAACAAGGGAAATCCTCAGTGAGGTAGATTGTCGCAATAGCCACAACAATGGACTCAGACATACCAAATGTCACAAAGATGGTACAGGACCAGGTAAAGTTTCATTCAGTCATAGTTACAAGGTCCCCAGGAGTCAGAGCCTGGCAGGTGACCAACAACAGAAACCTTTCCTCAAACTATGCTCCTTGAAATATTAATCCTTAGAAAGAATAACAGGTGTGCCACCGAAACCACAACCAAACAGTTTAGAGGGAGAGTAACTGGCCTGTTAGGTTTGAAGATTCACAATGTGCATCAGCACTTTAAATACTCTGAGGAGCCCTATGTTAGACAAATCCATTTCTTGTTTTTCATCTTTCTTTTTTTCAATAGTACCGTGACCCAAATTTATTTGAGCACCAAATACTTTCTTGCAGGTGTAATATGCAAATTCAGGGGGGAAATCACATTATTAGACTATTATAAAGGACCTTGAGCTCTTTGGAGGGAAAGTTCTCTATGTAGTTATGGAAACTCACAAGTCTTCAAATCCTTTGTCAGTATGGAATATCCAAGAAACACTGACATTTTATAGTAATAAAGACCTACGCCTTTACCTAGAGAAATTATTGCATATTTTAACTAAGAATTTTCAAGACAAGATGCCAGCTTCGAACATTTAAAATCTGAACCTCAGTCTCTGGTGGTAGAGGGGTGTGTGGGGGAGGGGATTATTCAAAGTACCTGATTTGGCCTGTGAACGTTAAAAAAGCAAATTCCGTGAGAAAGAGTTTCCATCTAGAGTTCACAGCTTGCTAAATCATTCTGCTGTTGACACAGGCTCCCTGTGAGCTCCTACTTGGGATGCTCAGCGTCTCCTGAGCTTGGCTCCCTGAGAACTGAGAGCTATTCACATGTGAGGAATAGAGCATTGTTGCTGTTTTGCTGGCTTCTCGGCTTTCTCTGAGCCAGCTTGGAAAAAATCTTTAAAGCTGAAACAGAATTGTGCTTGACTCTCTCACTAACCCTGACAGAGTCGGTCCTGTACTCAGCATCTCATGTGAAATATGCCCGTTCGTGTTCATTACAAGTAGGCCAAACAGAAAAAAAGTTGTAAAACATAAAAGAAAAAGTACATTTTAAGAAAACGCAATTTAAGCCTGTTGGTTATTTTCTATTAAATAATGAGTATTTTTGTATGTTTCTATGAAGATTACATTTCATCTGAAATATATATCACATTGAGCAGTCAAAATGTGATACACATATGAATATACACTTCCCTGTGACTGATTTTGCACATTTGTAAGCCCACACATACACACAAAGCGTAAGAGGGACAGGCCTTAGGATTTTCTGAGAGATATATCACCCTGTTTCAAAAAATTTGTGCTCTAACCATGTCTTGCTGGTTGGCAGGTGTATTAAGAAATAAGTAAACAACAAGAAAACAAACAAAACAAAAATACCTCGGCTCATTCCAGAAACAGGCAGTTAATTTATTTCCTTAGTTTATGGTCTTCTGCTGTTATCCCTACTCTTCTCTCAATTCACACATCCGTTAGGTCTTGGGCTTTACACTCTAGAAGCCTTCCTGGCTTCAAGCCTGGCTAAGGAGCCTAGTAACGTGCTCCACATGATACCTTTCAGTTAGCAGCGAAGTGCTTAACCACTGTGTCATCAGGGTCCTCTTGGTTTAGTACCTAGTAGATGCTCAATTAAATAATCAATATAGAAACCACCGAAAAGAAGTTTTAAAAAGTTTATATAGAAATGGAGGATGAACTAACCTTTAGGCTTCTGAAGGTACATGCTATTGCCTGTAGTTGATAGGAAGAAGCCAAAAATTGCAGGAAAGAAAGCTGTAGATAAAGGTCTATGTCATTAGTTTTAAGGAAAGTTAATGATAGAAGCTATGAAACGTGATACTTACTGCGGTGAGCAGATCATCCTGTCTGCATCTGACTCTTATGCAGCATCTTCCCATTCCACAGGTTGAATTTCTATACTAAATTACTTGCATCATACCATATTCTCATAGTGGTATAACTTTTGAATGGAATATTTTACAAAATGGATCAAGTTCAATTGGAATATAATGGCAGAACAGGAAGAAAGATGGGAAGGGAGGGAAGAGATTTCCAGAAAAGCTAAATAAACTAACTAAGGAAGTCAATGGAAAAATAAAATTAGCTTTTGTGCCCTAGGATATTGATGAGTTATATAGCAGTACATCACTTTCAGAGTTATATTTTCTGAACAAGATCTGAATAAGCACTATGAGATCTTAAAAGGTGCTGACAAATCCCCATCAATTGCAAGATCGGTTAAAAAAAAAAAAAAAAACCTCCTCTAGATGGCTCCAGACATATTTACCCTAAATGACACCTTATTTCTCAGGGATTCTCAGCTACTCACTAATTCCTGAACATGCCATGTTCTTTTACAGTTGCTTGGCACCTGCTGGCCAGCTGCCTAGCACAACCTCTCTCCACTCTTTCCTGCACTAGAGCCACTTCTCCAATAAAGCTTCACACCTCTGACTGATGCTGACTGCAAGATATACGTGGTCTCCTTTGGATGCTTAGATCACTTTCTACCTTTACCTGAAGCATGTTGTATGTAGCACATTTGATTTTTAGCCTGAAACAGTAGGTTGCAAAAACTATCACATTCGTTTATTCTCCTCAATCAGATTTAATCTGCAACCGGCTCTCCCCAGTAGATGGCAGGAGTTCAATCTCAACATCAGAAGGGTTCCCACCCTCCCAAACCCCCACTCCGTGAAATCACACAAAACCCAGGACTTCCCGAGAGCCACTCACAGTCCCCTTTCTGCCTTCATCTCAGTTGCTGGGCAACTGTCCTACACTGAATTTTAAAATTCATTAAAACAGAAGAAGCTGGTTTTGATTTTTCTTTCTAATTGTAAGTGGGGAGGCAAACGTGTTTTACTTCCAATATATGAATATTGTTCCTGTATTGCAGCCGCACCAGATTTTACTCAGCAAGTTTTCTCATTCTAGTAGTTAGGCAATACCTAGGCATGTGTCATGGTATATGAGTAGTTACCATTGGTTCTTCCAATAGCATCCGAGATGGATTTCAACATTTGTGTTCCAAAAGAACTGCTTTGCACATGGGCCTTTAGAAACTCGAAAATCACATGTCTTGAGCAGTAAAGGATCGTGTGAGAGTAACTGATGGGTAGACCTGAAGGAAACTAGAGTCAATTGCTGATGGAATTGAGCAACCCATCTGGTTCACAGACAAAATGTACCCAATAGTGAGCTATGATTCACATTCTCAACTCTCTTTCCTCCTATTTGATATCCTAGTAAGAGATTCTCCATTGGTTGTTTTTGAGTATATGTATCCCCGACTGGGTGAAGAATCTATATTCTTCCATTTCAGACATTAGAGAGCTGAAAGTGACCTTAGATTGAGTCTTAACTCAGCAACTTACTTCATAAGAATGAGAAAACAAAGACTCTGAGAGACGTAACTTAAAAGTAAACGCTGGTCTTTAGCTGGGTGTAAAGGAAAGAACGCTAGGTAAGAAATCACAAGACAAGCATCCTATCTCTCTCTTGGCCAATGAAGCATTGTCCTCAGTTTTCTATAGTGTCTTAGTCATCTAGTGCTGCTCCAACAGAAATACCACAAGTGGATGGCTTTACAAAGAGAAATTTATTCTCTCACAGTCCAGTAGGCTCCAAGTCCAAATTCAGGGCTTCAGCCCAGGGGAACGCTTTCTCCATCGGCTCTGGAGGAAAGTCCATGTCATCAGTCTTCCTTTGATCTGGGAGCTTCTCTGCGCAGGAACCTCAGGTCCAAAGGACACGCTCTGCTCCCGGCACTGCTTTCTTGGTGGTATGAGGTTCCCATGTGTCTCTGCTTGCTTCTCTCTTTTATATCTCAAAAGAGATTGCTTTAAGACACTGAGATTGCTTTAAGACACTGATCTTGTCAACCTCATCGGTATAACCTCATCACAGTGATAGAATTTACAACACATGAGGAGATCACATATAACCTCATCATAGTGGTAGAGTTTACAACACACAAGGAAATCACATCAGATAACACAATCATACAATACTGGGAATCATGACCTAGCCAAGTTGCTGCACACATTTTTGGGGGGACACAATTCAATCGATAACATATAGTAAGAGAGATTTGGACCAGAAAGAAGTTTCCCAAATGCTAGTTGATGTGCTGACCTGTGTCTCTGATGAAGTTTTTTACTAGCCTGTGAGATATGTAAGGTAAACATGGTAACTTTTCATAACTTTTAATACACAAGTACTTTGTTATATAAGACAAATATGTACTTTTGTTCTTAAATTTTTTTTTCTTTAATGAAGTGATCTCAATAATAGAGGAAGGTGCTTTGTAGATAACTGTTATCTAGGTCCTGATTTATTTTTTTTAAACTTCAGTAAAAAATTGCATTCTGTGAAATCCAAAATTTCAAGAATCTCTAATCTACTTGAGCTCTAAGATGGCTTCCTTCTCTCAGTCTGAAAAAAACAGCACACACTAAATACATTTTTCATGATTTTCTGAAATATGAGGAAGATTAAAGTTATAACATGAAAAGAAGTGTGTCTTCCATATCTTAGTGGTATTCTTTGTATTTAAAAGTCTATTTTTACTCATTGGAATTTTCCAGAAGTCATTTGTAGATGTGTGTTTAGGTGCTAAGGGTCTAGTTTGATTCGGGTTCTAGAACAGTCTTGGATTATGCCCATTAACCAAGGCATGGAAAGCAAGAAAGGATAATAACATAAATAGAAAGGTAACTGAGAGTCTTTTGAGCCTAATAAAGGCTACTTACTCTCCTTTACAATCTTTGAAAGCAAAACTTTTATGTTCATTAGATAGCACTCTTTTTTTAAAATAATTGAACAGGAATTTATTGAAGTTCTATTATTACAAAACTGCACAAAATGCAAATTTCTACTGCAAGTTTAAAACAGATGAAACACTGTCAAAATATCTACAGAAATATACTTGATTTTATTCCACTTTGTTCATAAAGAATACATGGATGGCATTGGGCAGATGGTTTTCAGTAGATCAGATTTTTTATTACAGAAGTGAGTGAGGTTTTTTCATCCTCAAAGAGTCCCACTGAGAAATTTTCATCCGAAATCCAGAAGTACATACAAATAGTTTGAAGGAAATAATTTGTGAAGGCAGTGTAAGTTTGTAAGTCTCTTTGTTAATTCTCCACTTTCAAAATCAGTTTGCTTAATGTTCAATTTGCCTAAAACTTGCCTTTCAAACTAAGTATGCTGCTTTATTTAGAGAATTTAATGTAATACGATGGATGCTGCTCTTCTGAAGCAGTTTATGGATTTTTTTTTTGTTGTTGTTGTTGCCAATTTAGCAAAGCTTTTTTCCTACCCAATTTGGTTAAACATTCATTTGAATGCTCAAAACTATGCAAAAAAATAAAAAGGATTGCATTCAGATATAAAGCAAAATTTTCCAAAAGGGGCCAAATCCTTCTCACTGTACATAAAGTGCCGTGCATTTGGTGATTCCATGGCTCAGTAACTCAGTGACTCGGATTTAGGGAAAATGATTCTAGACAGATTGGACTACAAAGAAAAGTGGGGAATAAAAGAAAGTGAAAAGAACTGAGCATTTGAGAGGTAAAGAATAAGATTAACAAAATAATAAATGTAAGGATAGTGGGTTAAAGAAGGGAACAATAAAGAAGGTATAAATCAGTTGGATTTTATTCCAGTTTTTTTGTTGTTGGTTTTTGCTTTTAAATCTGTTGTGCTTAATTTATGTCAGGTAAAAAAGGTTCAAAATTTTTTTCCTGTAACCTATTCAGGGGTTAGGAAACATATTTGTGAATATATAATAGAAGAAATCAGGGTGCAATTAACAATTGCATTTGAATATGAATTTCTTAAGGAAAGAAATATGTTTATACAAATATTTTTGAAACCTTTATTTTGGTATGGTTATTTTTTGTTTGTTTGTAGTAATTATTTCCTATGAAACTCCTCTTGTTTTAGGTAGTACAAAGTGGACCTCGAGCTATCGAGTTTATTCTTAAGTCAACTACTTCTCGCGTACAATATTGTTAGGGGAACAAAGAATGTCATAGTGTTGGGAAACATTTCTCTCATTAAAAACATGTGCCTTTGCAAGCGTGACAGCAACAATGGTATGGCTGCCTTGAAGTTATACTCCTGGAAATTTACTAATTGAATTTGAAAAATCTCTAATAATCCAATATGCTAAAGTTTCACTGATTTTCACGGCTTTCGTGTTACCCAAATAAATTAAGATGACAACCGAACAAGTAAAATGATGTGGAAATTTGAGTTTATTCAGATAAATTTTGTCAGGACTACTCAAATAATTAATAGAGTATTATTTAATGAATCATTAACTTGTTTTATTCTAAATCTTTTAGAAAAATACCAAATATTTGGTTTCCTCTTTGTGGTTTCTTAAATTTAAAGGTCAACCGGTATTTACGTTAAGAAATATCAAGAGAAAAAGCTCAGTAATTAATTTCTGCTTAGGATTCAAAGTTAAATCTTTTCTGTTTAAAATGACAGAAATTCATAAAACCCACCTGTGCTTACAATAAAATATTAACAAAAATAGTGTTGAAAGTTTTGAAGTCTATTTCGTTCATTTTTCACTTCACGAATAGAAACGTAACATGCAATACAACAATGGAAGCTGAGAATAAAAGCACTAAAGAAAGAGCAAACCTCCTGCAGGCAAGCTTGCCCAGTGTGTTAGCTCGGGCAGAGGGTGAGAGGACAACAGTGGGTGGGGTGGAGCAGCGTTGAATGCTGCAGGAAGTGATGGGGGAGAGATGCTTTTCAAAGGAAATGCGAACATGAGCAGGAATCATCCCGAGACGTAGGCTGAAAATCGGGGAGAAAGAAAGGCAAATGGAAGAATGTCCGCACTGGGAAAGGGGTGACAGCAAGAAAAATCCAAGGAAATCCTAGAAGTTCATTATGACTAGAGAAGAGAGGGCAAGGGAGTGGTGAGAAAAGACACTGGGAAGGTAGATCAGGGCAGATGAGGAAAGGGCTTGCGGGATTTGGTTACAAGTTTGCACTTTATCATAAAGCTGTGAAGCACATTTAGAATGATGAAACTCCATTTTCCTTTTAGAATTCTTTCTCTGATGGTGAGATTGAGGAACCATGACTTCTAAGGGGGAAGAGGTGAAGAGCAGGACATTAAAGGAGGGAAGGAGTCCAAATGACAGGGTTTTTTTTTCATTTTAGTCATTAAGGTGACTAGGCTTTCAAAAGCGTTAGATATGTTACAAAGGTGAGAAGAGAAAGCAATATCTGGAAAGAACCTTGGGTTTTAGGGAAGTTTTTGTTTTGCTTTTTAAGATGGAAAACTTGAATATGTGTTTTTGATGTAAGCCTTTAGAGGTCAAGGTTGAAAACAGGAAGAAAGGGGGTTAATTCAAGAAGCAAGGACCAACGGAGGTGGGAGGGACTGAGCTAGGATTCATCGTGGTTCATAATATAAGCAAAAACAGACTTTCACTGGTGTATTAGTCTACTCTAAATCGTTTATAGGATAAGATTTGAGTTTTCTTCCACAGCATCTACAAGGCATGTATGTAAAGACATTTAAGAAAGTTTTATCTGCCCTGGTGGTTTGAAGGGACATTTAATGCTACCATAATTTTCAAACTCAGATATCAAAGTAAGCCATTTGTAGGCACAACATCGTCAACCAGAATCAACACGAGGCTGGTTCCTGCAGGCAGAGGTCCAGTAATACTCGGCTTTTCCCCTTTTCCCCTTCTTCGTTGTTTCGGACACCAGCAGTTTGCCCCAAAGCAATGTCTACTCCTCTGCTGGGCTTGATCATTTGCAGCCCTGGTCACACAGAACGCACACGCTTTACGCACACCTATGTGGTTTATCAGGGTAAAAACACCAAAGTCACAGTATGCAGTTCAGAATGCAACTCAGGCTCAATGTCAGGAAACTCAAGGAAGGGTATACAGGAGAGGTCTGCGAATGTCCCCAAGGCAAAGAGCACAGCTCTCCTGTCATCAGCCGGGGCAACTTCAGACAAGCTCCTCCCTGGAACAGGTCCCTGAGAGGGATGTTTCTAAGCCAGCCCTCCTACTCCTTGTCAGTTACAAGGTGGGCTTCCTAACTCATCTGTGTAAAGGTCAACTACTGGGTGGGGCCCACCCACCAATCCAGGTAAGACCGGTTACCAGAAAGGACTCAGGAGCCAGGATTCCACATCTTGCACCACTGTAAAACAGAACAATATTTCAGATACTGTTTTTCAGGTTTCCATGATGAAAAATTCCTACAAGTATATTTTCTGCGTGTTGCAATGTTTTTTCTTTCCTTATATTTTAGTGTTTTTTTAACCATCTCTTGACTCATCGTAATCTTTTGTATCATTGGTTTTATGTCCTTTTACTGCATATTGCAGCCTCAGTTTTATTACTCTATATTTATTTCTCAACACCATTTTCAGTAAGAAAAAGAAAATAGAGTGAGTTAAATCAATCTGATATTGAAGTTTAAAATGTAGTCTTAGATTAATAAACGGCTGAAGGCAAATGAATAGAAACATTAATTGCCAGCTTTGTATAGTCACAGACATTCTAAAACGTATAATACGGTTTTAATACCAAGGTGACTATGATAGGGCAGCAACTCAGTTTCTTGGAGAAATGTTTCTCCGTCACTCCTGGAGAGGATTCCAATAAAAATATGCTCCTATTTCTTCCCCTCTCTTTGTTTTCCTCCTTCACCTCACCTCACTTGTTTTTCCTTCCTTTTCTTTGTATGTTTGACTGCAAAAGCAATAAAGCAAAAGTATTTACCTTTAAAAGGAAGAAAAATATCATCACCTTTTGCTGTATCTATTTCCAATTCTACTACCTCAAAGTCTCCAGCCATATGTACACATATTTTGCATCAACGAAATTATAACAGGCACAAAATTTTATATTATGACATTGAACTCAATAGATAACAAACATGTTTTTATGATTCTAAATACGAACAAATGGAATTGCCCTGATAGACTATACTATGTTTAACCATTTGCCAATTGTTGGAATTTTAGGTTTTATACTTTTTCTCTGTTTTAATATTTTGTGCTACAGTAAAGATCATCTAATGATAAATTCCTAGGAGTGGAAATATTAGACTAATTGATAAGAATATAGTTAAGGTTCTTGTTGTTTACTTACCTATTGCTCCCAAATGTAAACCAATTTTTAAACAACATATTCCCAAGGCGGAGATTGTTGCTTCAACGAAATTATTTTAGTCTTTAGGATTAATAATTTTAATGGCATGTTATTCTAAAATATACTGAAATGTCACATTATCTCTACTGATTTTGATTATTAATATATTACTGTATTATTAATAAAAAACAGCAGGTGGTACCTAATAATTTACATCTTCCAAGTCCCTTTGGCCACATACACTAACATATTTTCAAGTTCTGGGTCTTAGGATTGTACCTCTCTGAGGAAGGACAGGACTTTCTTTGCCTGCCCACCCAAAATAAACCCATCGGCATGGAATTGATTCCGACTCATAGTGACCCTGTGGGACAGAGTAGAACTCCCCATAGGGTTTCCAAGCAGCGGCTGGTGGATTCGAACTACTGACCTTTTGGTTAGCAGCTAAGTTCTTAACCATGGCACCACCAGGGCTCCCTTTCTGTCTGCCACAGGTGCCAAAAGATATGTAATATGCAGCTTTCCTCTTCCTTGAGGACTCTCTATGGACTGTTCCCTTCCCAGGAATACTCCTTTCTCATCCTTTACCTCCCACTGCTTTATGTTTCAGGTCTCAGTTAAATGTCCCTTCTTCACAGATGTTGCCTGACATTTAAATTCTCACTTTTATTCTCTCTTTTAGCATCATTTTGTTTTAACCTTCATAAGCACTTCTCACAATTATTTGAGCATTTTTTTTGCTTAGTACTGCTCTCTGTCACTCAACTGAAAGCTCCGTGATGGTAAAGACCAGACTGTTCTATTCAGAGGGTAGTTACACCACCCAACATGGTATCTGGTAGCAGACAGACAGACACCGAGGAACCCTGGTTGTGCAATAGTTAAGCACTCGACTGCTAACCAAAAGGTCTGCAGTTCAAATCCACTCAACGGCTCTGTGGGAGAAAAGACCTCGTGATCTTCTGCCATAAAAATTACAGTTTAGCAATCTCTACGGGGCAGTTCTACTCTGTAACACGTGGTCAGTGTGAGTCAGAATCGACTTGATGGTACACAACAACAGACAAACTCGTGTATTTTGAGTGAATACACGAGTGATTTGTTGAGGACTACGTGTTAACTAAAGTTAGCTTTAAATGTATTTAAACACAAAAGTACACATTTGTTTTTGAATATCTAGCTAAAACTTACTCAAGGAAATATTATAGAGGTTCCATGACCTCTACATTCTTTCATTTTAGTGAGATAACTTAAGAATGAAATGTAAAAAGAAAAAAAACACAGAAAGATAAGTAAGATATTAAAATGCCATATTGTAACTGAGCTCTTGAAAAGGAAATAGGCAGATGCTTCATTTTCCAAAGCACATTCACTAAGATGAATAAAAACTTAACTATATTGTGAAGAAAAGACGTAAATCATTGAAGGGCACATCGCATTTTGTTGTGCCGTTATAAGAGTAATAACGCTGTCTGAGACAGCTGGTCAGCCTACTGGCCCTAGAAATGGCAGATTGAAAATGTGTTATATAGAGAAAAAAACAAAACAAAACATTACACTTAAACTGAAAGGCAAACATTAAGAGCTGATAAACCACAGAAGCTGGACATTCATATGTCCTCATTATAGTTTTCCTGAATATAATCACCCAAATGTAAATAAAGCTTTTTTTTTTTTTTCAGTCTTAAGACTTTTATGGTTGACTTAAATAAATGCTATTGAGCAAGGCAAATGAATGTAGCAGTCTCCCCGTAATCTCTGTATGTAATGGTCATCTCTGACAATTGGGCACAATTGTCCTTTTGGAAGGAAGAACTCAAGAATTTGAACAATAGCCATGATAGAGTCAGATATATAAACCATCCTGCAAAGATTTTGAATAGTCCATGTGTATAATGATATTTTTCAAACTATTTTTCTTAGCTCTTCAATTTTTAGATATGTATTTTGGTAAATTTTGAGAAAATGAATGGACGATGAAGGGCTCATTTATATTTCATATTTCACTTTCCTTCTGCATCTGTTACTTATTGTATTCTACATTTATTTGAATGTGCAGGAAGAAGGATAGCACTAACCAATATTTTTCTTGTTCAAGATATTGAGTCACATACTCTGCACATCTAACAGTCTTTAATCTTTATAGCACTTATTTTGATTGTAGGGCTTATCTGTAATTTATATATAAGGTGACTGGTACTCACAGAGGTTAGGCACTGGCCCAATGTGAACTAATTAAAAGGTGGTGGATGGAGTCTGAGTTTGTCTCTCGTTACAGTATCTCATGATATCTTATACACTGAGCATGTAGATGTGAAAGACACTCTGGAGAAAAAGAAAATACATACAGTAACATTCTAAAATTTAGCTATGGGTATTAGAGAAGGCATGAGTGAAAATACCTTCAGCCTAATTTAGTTTTTCTTAAGCATTTATAGTTATATAATAATAGAACAGAAACTATACATTAATATAAATTTCTAAAGACAAAATTCTACCTGAGTAATTTAACCTCTGAATCTCAGTTATTTCATTTAAAAAATGAGGATATTCAGTAGAGATTATGGGATTACCTTTTAATTCCATTTTGCATTTATTTTTCTGTGCTGCTTTAGAATTTGTGTTTTAAAAATTTAATGATGCCCTTGCGTGATACTTCATGCAAAGCAAACAAAATGAAGCAACATCGTTAGAATTGTTATTAATAAGGGAGGGATTATTTTGGAATTCTAGCCAGGGTTTTCCCATAATCAGTATGGTATTAAATTTCATTTTATTCAGGTAGTAAAAGACAAGCATTGCAATTCAGACTACAGCAAAATAGAAAGAAAATCTCAATGTGTTATTATGACCTCAAAATAAATTCTTAACAGAAAAAAAAATTGTAAAGAGATGATTTGTTCAGGATTTCTTGGCAACTCAGGACAATTTTCAAGATGCTCATGGCACTTGGGAGCCCTGGTGGTGAAGTGGTTAAAGAGTTTGGCTACTAACCAAGAGGATAGCAGTTCAAATCCACCAATTGCTCCTTGGAAACCCTACAGGGCAGTTCTACTCTGTCCTATAGGGTCACTGTGAGTTGGAATCAACTTGACGGCAATGGTTTTTTGTTTTGTTTTGTTTTGTTTTTTATGGGACTTGAGCTTTTAATAGTCACCATTTTTCAGTCAACTCGTTTTTTCCCAAACTTATTGAGGATCATGGTTACCATACTTTTGCCCCCAAACTTGTTTTCTCTTACACTAAATGTGGAAAGTTTTGCCTTGGTAAGCCATTGAATATGGAGAAATTTTTGTTTTTTTGGTACTTCAGTGCAATTCAAAAAATATCATCCAAGTTTTCTGCAATGTGTTATACTCTGAGTCTTGAATTTGTGAAAATATTTTTAAGAGAATCACAGCACCAGATCCTTAAGTAATAAAAGCTGGCTTTGGACCCTTGGATCTAGACTACACTGTCTCTTCAGTTTCATAATTGAACAGGTACTAGACTCTTGATTTATTGAAAGCACAAGGTTAGGCTTTGTGGAAGAATCAAAGATCAAATGGATTGTCCATTCTTCAGTAGCTTTTTGTGTAGCAAGGTGGATACAGTGATGATGCTAATTTACATTTGAATGGCAATCCATATTGTAAGAAATATTTGCCTTCTGAATTTGATTTTTCTTCAGAAAGCAGAGATGCAACAGAATTAAATGAATTGACAGCAAAAACAAGCACTGAATCTATTGTTCTTTTCATTCTAATGCTATTAATCTATATTAAATTATACATGCATTTTGAAATTAGAGTTCAGATACCGATCTCAAACTGACAAAAATCACCTGATAAAAAGTTTACACATCAATTCTTAGAGCAAATTCTTGGAATTTAACATTTACACTTATGAGGATAAATATGAACTCAAACTGATTTTTGACATTGCTGTATTTTTTTTAACAGTTTAGAACCCAGGTTTATGTGAAATATTATGCTAGGTACATTCTGCATGCAATGTCATACAAATATGTGAGATAGAAATTAGCAGTAGCAGAACTGAGGCTCAAGGGGAATCAAATATTTTTCCCAAGTTCTCACTACAAATTTGTGACTAAGGTTGGCCTTGGTTCTGGCTCTGCCTTCTTCTAAATTCTTACTCTTTCCACGCGTTACCAGCCCACAAGCTTCCTTATAACTTAGTGGAATAAACATCGCTGTAAATGGGTATTGAAAATTGAACTTTGTCCATTTGAAAAAATATAATAGGAAGAAATGGACAATATCAATATTTTTAAGAAATATACACACACAGAAATTCACAAAACCTAAGTAGAAAGCAAGGTGAAAAAGTTTTGAAAGGAGGGGGGGATCAAGCGATGTTGTTGGTGTCTACTCAGAACAACTGTCTTAACTTTTTTGTGCTGTGAATACTGGCATTCTAGTAAAGCCTATGAATTCCTTCTCAGAATAATATTTCTAAATGCAAAGAAAACCGATTATATGAAAAACACTAGTATCCGTGGGCTCCTTGGCAGGTCCGTGAACCCCAGCTGGAAAAGGCAAGCTATGTTGGTAATGGAGAATTTACCCATTCAGCCATATGCTTTAAAGACTCATGTTATGATCAAAGCAGCTGAGAAGTGTTTTACACACTTCCCCAAAACTTGCATCTCTTCAGTCAGAAAAATATATATATATTTCTTTGTTATTCCACAAATGCATATTTCACTTATTCACAATATCAATCTGACCATGTAGCTCTTAAAACTCTTGTGATGTCCCATCATCCTGCGGAATAAAGTTCAAGCTCCTCACTTGGCACACAGGTCTTCCATGAATAACTTTTGCCTTCCCTTTTCAGCCCCTGCTGCTACCATTTTGATTTAGAGTTTGGGCTTCTTTGTTAAGGAACTGTGGACCTTTCGTATAGCATGATGCTTCATACTTCTTTTGTCGTTGTTGCTGTTGTGTGCCGTCCAATCGATTCTGACCCATAGCGACCCTAAAGGACAGAGGAGATCTACAATAGGTTTTCCTAGGCTGTAACCTTTATGGGAGCAGATCACCAGGTCTTTTCTCCCACAACTTCTTAGTATTTGCTAAATTTCCCCCCTCTGCTTGGAATAACTTCCCTGTCCATGCTACTTGACTATTAATCATAAATCAAGACTTAATTCAAAGAACTTTCTTCCATGAAGCTTTCCAAAACCACCCACCTCTTGGATTCCTCTTGCTGTGTGCTTCAATAAATTCTGCATATAAATATTTCATTGCTACTATAGTCTGCTTTCTTTACACTGCTGAGATTTTCTGGAGGGCAGCTAACATGTTTTATTCATCACTTTATGCCCAGAGTCAAGACAAGGACTAGAAAACATATATTTATGGAACGACTGAATGAATGAATTAAAAAAATGGATGCACTATGTTTAAAAATTTTTAATTAAAAAGTACTACCTGGTGATGTGAAATTGTTTGGAACCTTCCCAGGCTTCATGACGATATTACTGGGAGATGGTAAGAATTTTATACATATATTTTGGACTTAGGAGAGCAGAAGATAACCTTGTCCTGTTTGGTTGGGATCAGGTTGCAGACACAACTGTTCTTTTTTCATCTTCACATTCTATATAGAATCAAGTGTAGAAAAAGGTCTCAGTGAATTGTTTTTAATTGAACAGAAAAAAAAAAAGTCTTTGTTATAATGAGTAAAAAGGCTAAAATAAATATTGCAGAGGTAGATGAGGATCCAATAACTAAAATTAAAGCAAGTGAACAAATGTTAGCACAAACAAAATATTAGAACCCTCAGGAACTTAATAAAGGCATTGGAACAGTCACTGTTTTCTATGGGTGCATGTGATAGGCAGAATAACACCCCCCTTCCCAAAAATGTTCATGTCCTAATTCTCAGAACCTGTGCATATGTTACTTTACATGGCGAAAGGACTTTGCAGATGTGCTTAAGGACCTTAACACAGAGAGATTATCCTGGGTGACTTGGGTGGGTACAGTCTAACCCCATGAGCTCGTAAAAACAGGGGGAGGCAGAAGACTGGGTCAGAAAGATGCAGCGTAAGGAGTTGTCCCACTCTTACTGTCCTCGAAGACCGAGGAAAAGGTATGAGCCAAGGAATATGATGGCCTCTAGAAGCTAGGAGTGGCCTGTTGTTTACAGCCAGCAAGGAAAAGGAGACCTCATTCCTACAAGTGCAAGCAACTGAATTCTGTCAGTAATCCAAATCAGCAGGAGATAAATCCTTCCCCAGAGCCTTTAAACAGGAACAAAGCCTGTGAACACCTTGATTTGTGCTTGGTAAAACTCATATTGGGCCTCTGACCTACAGAACTGAAAGATAATAAGTTTGTGTTGTTTGAAGCCCTTAAGTTTTTTATAATTTGTTATGGCAGAAATAGAAAACTACTACACTGCAAAACACCTAGTTAAAAGAACACACACGTATTATCTCACAGGGTCTGTGGGGCAGGAGTCTAGGCAAAGCTTAGCAAGCGGTTCTCTGTTGAGGCTGTCTCAAGCCTGCCATCAAGCATTAACCTGGCTGTATTGCACAAGGAGGCTAACGAGGGTAGAAACTCTTGCACGTTCATTGAAAGTGTTGGCAGAATTCACTTCCTGGTGACTCATAATTGAGTACCCTGGACTTTGCAAGGTTGTGGGTTGGAGGTTTCTCTCAGGTCCTAGAGGCCAACCTCAGTTCCTTGCCACCTAGCTTCTTTAGAATGACCCCTTCCTTTATAAAGCCCGCAAGAGAGTCTCTAGCTCCAGCCTGCTAAGATGAGCTTTACACAGTATAATGTAATATAATTATGAGGTTGACGTCCCCCACGTTTGCCATACACTGTTAGCTAAAGCAAGTTACAAGTCTTGCCAACAGTCAAGAGAAGGGGATTATAAGCATGTGGATGTCAGCAGACGGGGATCACTGGAGATCACAGACTAAGTCATAGTGGAATCTTTTTTCAGTGCCTAAAACACGTTTTATAAATTTCTTTAAATGTTGTAGAAAAGTTAATTTTTATAAAATCTCAATAACTCATTATATTACATATAGCTCAAAATTTTTTGCCTATTAAGAACATTAAAAATTATTCAAAAATATTTCCACCTGAATCCTAAAGTGTACAGCCAAATTATTAAACGTATTCCTTGTTGACAGTTTACATTTACATATATGTTTCAGAAAGGACTGACATAGAACTAGGATTTTTATTCAAAATGTCTAACCTTGTTTTTATGTCAAACTCCATGGGAGGATGTTCAGGCCTAACACTCAGAACTCATTTTCCAGCTTTGAAATTGTAAATAATGAATAAAACCATAATTGGAAAAGAAAGAAAACTCCCAGTTGAAAGATTAGCTTGATATGCAGTTCTTATGCTCATTATTATCCAGGGACAAATACTTTCTTTTACATTAATTTAGAGCTAACAGTTGTTTCTGTGAACAATCAGTGTGAATAGGTATATTGAAATGGAAGATCGTCAAACAAATTTTTTTTTTTTACATTACCTATATTGATCAATGAATCTTGTGATGCTTGAGAATGGTTGTATGTTGTGTTAAAGAAAATAGATTTTTTAAAGAATGAAATATAAGTATTATTTGAAATACTTTGACAATTGATATTGTGTGATAAGGCACTTTCCCATGTTTTATTGAATGCTTCCATCTTCTTTGCAAGAAAATTTGGGAGATTTACGATTATTTTGTTAGAAAATTAATTCCAAAAAGGGAAATAAATGAAAATGCCATGCCTTTTATTCACTGCTATTAAAATTATAATAAAATTGCTTTTACATGCTTCCTTATACTCTAACATTGTCATCACAATACATTAGGAATATTTTAATGTAGCCTGTGTCTCCTTTTATAGTTAGATATTTTACAGGGTATTTAATATGTCCTACATTTCATGGCCAAAGTGAATATGAATAATGCCAACAAGTAGGAGAAGGTCGTGGTCAGATAAGGTCTTTTCTTCTTAAGCTTCTAAGACTGTTCTTTTCTGAGCCACTTTGTGGAAATCTTAATATATTTTTAGATCATAATTTCTGTATGCACTCTTCACTCCTTATTGAAGCAGATGTGACGATTGTGGGATTAAATTTAGTAATTGGAGTTGATAGTATGTTTTTCCTATGTAAAAGTTACTGTGTTTTCATATCATACCTCAATCAATCACAATCATCATAATATAAAAAGAATGTATAGCAATTGTATAACATTTCATTTGGGAAGAATGAATACAATTTACCCGCAGTCCCGTCTCCTGGAAGTGCACATTGTTTTTTCTTGTCCTTTTCCTGTGGGTGTGACCAGTTTGACTAAGGCATCTCCATGAAGAAGCATAAATACGAAAGCATTTTATACTTTCCAGAAACTGCTACCCCTGTGCTGTCAAACTCCCCATTTCCTGCCCTGCAGCAAGCTCCTTTCACATCAGACAGGCCAGCTGCCTAACCTCACATTACATTCAGCACATATTAGTACTCAAAAAATGCATTTCTGTACTAAATAGGCAATAGATAAGTGGTATCTTGGGTGAAGGGTGAGACAGTACACAATACAGGGGAAACCAGCACAACTTGTACAAGGAAAGGTCATGGAAGCTCCATAGACACTTCCAAACTCCCTGAGGGACTGAATTGCTAGGTGGAGGGCTGTGGGGACCATGGTCTCGGGAACATCTAGCTCAACTGGCATAACACAGTTTATAAAGACAATGTTCTACATTCTACCTTGGTGAGTAGTGTATGGGGTCTTAAAAGCCTGTGAGCAGCCATCTAAGATACTCCACTGGTCTCATCCCTTCAGGAGCAAGGGAGAATGAAGAGAACAGGATACAAGGAAAAGATTAGTCCAAAGGACTAATGGGCCACAGCTACCAAGGCCTCCACCAGACTGAGTCCAGTACAGCTAAATGGTGCCCGGCTACCACCACTGACTGCTGTGACCAGGATCACAACAGAGGGTTCTGGACAGAGCTGGAGAAGGATGTAGAACAAAATTCTAACTCACAAAAAAGAAGACCAGATTTACTGGCCTAAAGGAGACTGGAGAAACCTCGAGAGTATGGCCCCCAGACACCCTTTTAGTTCAGTGGTGAAGTCATTTCCGAGGTTCACTGTTCAGCCTGGGAGTGGACAGCCCCAGAAAACCAAATGGGACTAATGAGGCACAGCAGTCCAGGGACAAGGGCCAGAAGGCAGAAGGGGACAGGAAAGCTGGTGATAGGGAACCCAAGGTTGAGTAAGGATATTGTTGATGTGTTGTGAGATTGTTAACCATTGTCACAGGGCAACATGTGTACTAACCGTTGAATGAGAAACTATTTTGTTCTGTAAACCTTCATCTAAAGTGAGAATAGCAGCACAATTGGAAGAGCGTAGCCGATGTCACTGAACTGTGCATGTAGAAATTTTTGAAATGATGTATCTTTGGCTATGTATATTTTCACCAAAAAAAAAAAAGGTTGAGAAGGGAGAGGGTTGACATGTTGTGGGGTTGTTAACCAATATCATAAAACAATATGTGTACTTCTGTTTCATGAGAAACTATTTGTTCTGTAAGCCTTCACCTGAAGTACAATAAAAAAATAAAATAAAATAAACAGTAAAAAAAAAAAAAAAAAGCATTTCTGATAAGGTAATTACTTACGTGCATTAATTTAAGATAGTCTAAGGTCATTCTTGAGTTCCAAAGGTGTGATTGTGTTTGCTTTATAAGACACTCAAAGTAAATATTATGAAAGTAGGAGAGACAGAATGTATTAATATACTCTCACATTATGTGAGAATGCTCTCAAAAGGTGTGACTTACAGAATATGGTTCTTGGAAGGACATATGAGGAAAATGAGTGTCATTAGGCTTAATAGTGCCCACTGTTAGGAATAAGTCAGTAGTTCATGTTTGAGCCTGAAAACAAATGAAAGCCCCTTAATAATTCAATGGTAGAAATTATTAAATGCAAGTAAATAAATGATCCCTTACACTCAACACATGGGTGACAATAAACTTGGATGATTTGATTACAGGAGATGAATTTAGTACAGAAACAGCAAATGGATTTAATAACTCCCTCACTCTGAACCCCAAGCAAATATCCTCTCTAGGGTGGCCCTGCCATGTACTCATCATATTGCAGAGCTGGTGTTCAATATAATACCCACTAGCTGGATGAGGGACCCCTGGTAGCACAGTGGTTAAGAACCTGGCTGCTAACCAAAAGATTGGCAGTTTGAATCTACGAGCCGCTCCTTGGAAACCGTATGGGGCAGTTCTACTCATCCTATAGGGTCGCTATGAGTCAGAATTAACCTGATGGCTACGAATTTGGGGTTAGCTGGATTAGGCATACTAAAAGGCCCTGTTGCTCCAAGGTCAGGGAGTGCTAACTCACCCACTTTGAGTTGATGTGGTGCTTAGTACCCGTGTTGCCAATGTTGACCTAAAGTCACATGGAGGAAGTTAGGATTCAGATGGTGCCCTACTGATACTCTAGGGATGATTCAGTAAAGAGACCAAAAGCAGGATTTCCTAAAGCAGAGATCTTAGAACTCCATGTGAAGCTCGAGGGACAATTTAATTGAGTATATTATGAAACTATTTATTAAAATTCTTAATCAGATGACCATCATTATAATTTATAATAATAACCAACCACATTTAGATAACAGTTAGTAGTCACCACTGCTTAAACTATCATTTTTAAAGGCATCTGCTGAGCCTTCACATTGTGTCTAGTGGTGAAGTGGAGGGAAGGCTTATGATATTTAAAATGCAGATGATCTTTGTTCCACCAACTTTTTCGCTTTTGTTTTTGTATATAATGGCCATTGAGATGAAATTACAAATACTTTTGTTGAGAGAGAATTGGAAACGGCGGGAAGCTTGTACATTTCCACCCAAATCATTCGGGACATGTGCCTGTCTGGGTGCTTTCGCTGTTGGTGCAGATGGTTTAAGGAAGTTGAGTTGTGCTAATGTTCCTTTTTTTTGCTCGTCTTTGAATAGTTGTCCAATTTTGATGTTGCTGAGGTCTGGAAACTCACTGTTGATTTTGCTGATTCACATCCACAATCATTTGACAGAGGATGAAGTTCAGTTCACTCTTAAACACAAAGGAAAATGAACCACCATTGAAAAAAAGAAAAAGGCCTTTCCATTTTTAAGTAGAAGGAGATTATTACACTTTGCAAAGGCATACAGAACTGAAATCAACCCGATGAATTTTTCATATGGCTTTTCATTTTCTTTAGTTCACCTTGTGGTTCTCTTTCAACATGTAAAGCTCAAACAGCTAAGGAACAGTGACTCGTGGATGATGTCCCAGCGTTTTCGATTTGTAGTTTAGGCAAGGAACGTGCTTTAGCAACCAGACTTTGCCATGCACAGTTTGTGCTACAAGCACGTTAACTTTGATGCTTTCAGTTTTCTCTCAATTAGAGAGCTCCAATGTTTGCTTTTCATTGTTTTTGTATAAATGTTTATTAACTTAAGTCATAATGAAAATGCTCTGTGGTTATGAAGGGAATCAAGCCTTTTGGTCTGGTTTACCCCCTAACCAATGTCAGGTGTTCAACCTCTTTGAGCTTCTGTCCTGTATGGTATAAATGCAGGACTACATAATCTCGGAGTCTCTTCCAGTCTAAAAAAAAAAAAATGCTTATATTTCTATTTAAATAAACTTTTTAATTTTTATTTCTAATTTTTGTATTTTACATATTTTATTTATTTAGTTCTCTATTTGCGTCAGACGCTGTTCTGAGCAATTCTCAGTAAGGAGGATTTGTGTATTCCGTTAAGTGTCACAGCTATTCTAAGAGGTAGATGCCGTTGAGGAAACAAAGGCCTGGAGAAGTTAAATTGCCCAAAGGCCAAACAGTCACTAAGCGAGACTTGAGTAAAGCTAGACTTAGCTGCCCTAATCTTCATCACTGCACTATGCCTCCTGTCTTTTATTTTTCTGAGAAAAAAATATGCAAATATTTCTTGGAATTGCAGTATTTCAATATTTTGAGCTGTTTCAAGGCTCTATATTATGTATCAAATAAACTTTAATACTTTAAAAAGCTGTGCTTTTTGAATTGACTCTACCCACTTTAATACCTAGCAAACATGACAAAAGGTTTTCTTTTTTTTTTTTTTTTTTGCCTTGGAAAAATTTATTTATTTATTTATTTTTTGCCTTTGTTTTTTTTTTTCTTTTTAATATTTTATTGTACTTCAGGTGAAGGCTTACAGAACAGATAGTTTCTCATGTAACAGTAACACACATGCTGTTTTATGACATTGGTTAACAACCCCACAACATTTTAACCCTCTAAATTCTCAACTTTTTTTTTTTTTTTTGGTGAAAATACATATAGCCAAAGATACGCCATTTCAAAAATTTTTTTTACATACACATTTAAGTGACATTGACTACGCTCTTCTAATTGTGCTGTTATTCTCACTTAAGATGAAGGCTTACAGGACAAAATAGTCTCCCATTTAACAGTTACTACAAATGTTGCCCTATGACAATGGTTAACAATCTCACAACACATCAACAATATCCTTACTCTACTTTGTGTTCCCTATCATCAGCTTCCTACTCCCCTTCTGCCTTCTGGGCCTTGTCACTGGACTCCTGTACCTCGTTACTCTCATGGTTTTACTGGGCTGTCCACTCGCAGGCTGAACAGTGAACCTTGAAGGTAACTTCACCACTGAGTTAAAAGGGTGTCTGGGGGCCATACTCTCGGGGTTTCTACAGTCTCCTGACAAAAGGTTTTCTTTATGTGTCAGTTTAATTTCCATTATTTACCATATGTACATAAATTTTTCAATGTTAAAAGTGTAAATTTAGGGTATAAATGAAAAATTACTTTTAAATGTTTACTTACTCCATTATAATGCATTCCACCCTAATTAGGGGGTAAGAACATCAGTAAAAGCGTCTTTGCATGGAGAATGTAGAAGAAATGTGACCCCCTGAACTCGTATGTCAAAGCCTACTTACCGATGGGCAGGTGGCATTTACAATTTTTTAAAGCCCTTCACCTAGCACCATATCACAGATAATACCAACATAGCTGAAGGAGGGTTTGTAGTAATCACAATATTGTTGCATCTTTAATATAAATGTATACATTTGATAATCTCCTATATTTTGATTTGTTTTTTCTTTAGATCACAGAAATACACCTTGTAAGTCTATATATTACTTTCGTTTTTTTTGTACAAGGACTAAAGTTAGAAGCGGCATTTTTTTTTTTTTTTTATTCCTAATAAACACCCTTGGTACTGGGTTTCATCTTAAGTTATTCAAATTATGTTTTGAATTAATGAGGTGCTAAGAGCTTCTCTGCAGATAAGCAAAGGTGGATTCATATCTGTACTGCTGTCGGGACATCAGCACACGTGTATCTGCAAGGATCTGAGCATGTGTATGCATCTTTCCTTGGTCATGGAGTGATGACTTGGGATATCGATATTTTATGAATTTTCTGTATTAGGTAATTGACACTAATGCAATAATAAGCAACACCTGTAGTGTCAGTGGTTTTACCCAATTAAAGTTTCTTTCTACTCACTTAACAGTCCATTGTGGGTCTGGCATTTCACCTGCATGTGGTAACTGTAATATTTAGATAAACTAGGCAGACTCAAAGACAGTGGTTGTACATTAGTCCACTTGGTTCATTAAGCCTTATGTCAGTAGAAACAGTCTCTAACTTCTGTCAGACCTAATGATGAATTCACAGACATGTCATGTCTTCCCATCTCCCACCTCCCCTCCCTTTCCCCACATGTCCCCCCAGCTCATGCACATGTCCAGGGGTCTCTCATATTCCCACCTAATGGAAATGTGTGCGTGTGTTTTTCCATTGTAAACATTATTAAAAAAAAACAAAAAAAAACCTGTTACCGTCAAGTCGATTCTGACTCACAGCGACGCTATAGGACAGAGTAGAACCGCCCCACAGAGTTTCCAAGGAGCAGCTGGTGGATTCGAACTGCCAGCCTTTGGTTAGCAGCCATAGCTCTTAACCACTGCACAACCTGGGTTTCGCATTATTTAAAAGTAATTTTTAATTATATTTTTCTTTAATTTCTTTCTTGCTTATAAAGGCAAAAATTGTTTTTTTTTTTTTTTAAAAGAACGGTTAAGAGTTCTACTGATAACTGAAAGGTTAGTGATTCAGACCCACCCAGTGGCTCCACAGAAGAAAGACAAATCTGGGTATCTGCTTCTGTAAAGATTTCAGCCAAGAAAACCCTACGCAGAAGTTCTTCTCTGTTACGTGGAGTCGCTCTGACTTGCAATCGACTCGCTGATACTCAACAACAGCTATATATGTGTGTGTGTGTGTGTGTTCCTCAAGAGAGTAATAATACTTGCAGAAACTTAAACTTGCAGTGAAACAGAGAGCACATTGATTCAAAGTTTCTACTGGAATGATTAACGATAGCTTCAAATCAACTCTTCAAATACACTTTCATGACAGTGTTTAACAGTAGTTTCTGTCCGGAGGCACTTTCAAAGTAAAGTCCCTCACACTTTATTTCAAAATCTGTATTTGCAAAAATAATCTAAGGTCATATACTAATGATATTCGTATCTTTGGCTATTGTGCAGATTGAACGAAGGCAACGCAGTTTGTATTCCTTTTCATTTTGGTACAGACAGTTGAGTGAGGGCTAAGAGAACCACCGCGCCCCATGGAGGGCTGCGGCAACAGTGGCCTCTAAAAGCTCGAACGCCTTTTTTCTGGGTCATCAGAGTCAAAATTCACATAATTTAAAAGTGTCCTGTCCTGCCAAAATCTTCTTGAAAAGAATTATGTGCAGTTTAAATACTTTAGGGTTTATGTGGTAATATTTGAAAACTTACATTTTTAATTAAATGTTGTTCATCCTGCCAGCAATCACAGTTCGATTTGCTTTAAATCGCTTATTTGACTAGGAATGAGTTTGCAATGTTATGCATTTTTCTCCCTGTGTTTTGGCTTTAGAAGAGATGAAATACAAAGGAGTGAAATCTATGTGTTGTGTTATACACCACTTGTAATATGAATTATTTTTCAGCTAATTAGCATGAGTTGAATAACATTGCCACTGTGTTGCCATGTACCGAGAGTAAGAATATAAAACTGCGTGTGAAGTAGTGTCAAGAAATCTTTTAAGGCTTATTTTGGGGAAAAAAAATCATGGCTGCTTATTTTACTATTTACTGACAGTGGATTACATTTATCTGTGAGTGCTAAATTATGACTTCTTAATTTACACCCTAGAACAAACTTCCCGAAAGCTACTTAATACTTACATTTCTCATTCAAAAGATATTGTACGCTAGTATTTCCTCCAATTGCACTGACAGAAAATATTCTTTAAAAGCCATTTTTAAATCTCTAACATAAGTGCATATTGGATTAAAGTCAATATTAACTTATCTTTGAACAACCTTCAAAAATGTCCTGGAATGTTGCAAAGCAACTTATTTTTAATGCTACTGGTTAAGAAATTACTATCAATTGAAGGAGCCTTAGAGACAATCTCTTTTAGATGTGAGAAAACATGTGCATGAGTGTCAAAAGATTTATGATGGAAAAATGTTTATTCTTAAAACAAAACTTAAGCTACTGATGTTGTTGAATAGAAGCATGGTATAAGTGATTGGGACAGCTTTTTTGACAGTGGAAGGATATAATAGAGTTATGTCTGTGATTAGCATTTGTGACACCTTTTTATTTCACCGTTTATTTTTTCCGCTGCTGTAGAGTAACCAAGGACAGTGGGGATTCAGTGGTGTAACTCTCACCTTCATTGTGGGAGACTGGGTTTGATTCCTGGCGAGTGCACCTCAAGTGCAGCTACCACCTGTCTGCCGGTGGAGGCTTGCTCATTGCTGTGATGCCGAACATGTTTCACAGGAGCTTCCAGATTAACACAGACTATGCAGAAAGGCCTGGTGACTTACTACCAAAAACTAGGCAATGAAAACCCTATGGATCACGGTAGTCCTATTCTGTTGTGTATGAGGTCGTTATGAGCCAGGGACTGACTCAGCGTCAAGTACCAACAACATAAAGTTACCAGTTTTCCCTGATGCATTGTTGCATTTTGTCTTATTTTTTTCTTATTAGCATCCCCCTTTTACAAACGGGAAACCAGGGCTCAGAGGACTTGGTCAAAGTCTCAGAGAGGTTAGTGGCAGACCCGGGACAAGCATGGACTTGTTGCATTCAATGCATTGCTTAGAACCAGGCAGTGGGCTAGATTCTGAAGAGCTGAGATGGATAATAGATCCCCTGATGCCACAGCACTGGGGAAAG
This sequence comes from Trichechus manatus latirostris, assembly GCF_000243295.1. Classification (NCBI taxonomy): domain Eukaryota; kingdom Metazoa; phylum Chordata; class Mammalia; order Sirenia; family Trichechidae; genus Trichechus; species Trichechus manatus. Next base: position 1,538,081 of record NW_004444170.1, on the reverse strand, counting down.
CATTGCACTATTCCTTCTATCAATCGCTGTCCATGGTACCTGTATCTCCCCATATCCAACTAGACTGCTCCTGCCTAAAAAGTTTTATTTAAAAAACTAATATACACCTGTAATTTTTAAGAAGGATTGTATATTCCAGCTTAGGTCTGAAGTTAGAAGTGCTGTGGGACTGCTCATCTAATTTAATTTCTTAACATTCTACAAATACAAAACCATGATCTTAGAACACAAGTAACACATCTAAAGCCTCTGGGCTCATTGAATGCTTATTGAGGGCGCCCTGGCCTTCTGACTCCTGGTACTGCTCCTCCCACTAATGAGAGCAAAGATTACAGATTTCCACTGGAAGGGCCTATTGTGTCTTAAAATGATAACTGTACCAAAAATATGAGTCCATCTTACAAATAGATTTAAATATACTCTTGAAATGAATCAATGATTGGACCTTATGTTAATATTTATGTAGCTTTTTATATTGGCAATTAAATAATCAACGTTGCAGTTTCATAAATCAGTATGTTGACTTGTTAGATATAATACTATTCATCCATGTGTAAATAAAATCATTAGCATATGTGATTCTCTCTATTGCCATTTGAATTAGCAACACGATTGCTTTCTGACTCCCTAATGAATTTTGTCCTTGAAGTTCTATAGTTTATGCTGTTTTAAAAAATTATTATTTATCAAATGCATAGTTTTATAACACTTACTACTTGTAGGCACCATTCTAAGCACTTCACAAGCATTATGTTATTTAATCTGCATAATAAACCTACATTAAAACTATTATCTTCTTTTAAGAAGAGGATCCTGAGGCACAGAGAGGGTGTGTCATTTGTCCAAGATCACAGGGGTTGCAAGTGCCAAGGCCAGGACTCAAAGCCAAGGAATTTGGCTCTGAGGCCCAGCTCTTAACCGTGATGCTCTGTTATCTTTACTAATACTGTAATGAGGTCTGATCTAAATGGCTCCTCAGGCCGTAATTATTTTTTCTTCTACATCTAGTGTAGCTCCAGGTTATTGAGGATGGAGAAAGCTTGTTTTTATTGAATAGGTATCCAAGTATTTATGACTAACAACTGGGTTAGACATTAATTCCTGAATATTACCTAGAGTAGACTTTAAAGGGACTTATTAGTTGTGATGAATACTAAATAAACATGTTATTTCTGGTTGTAAGTATACATTTAAATTCACACTGGTACAGATATAATGTAATATAGCATTTCTATAGGTTGCTATTTTGTTTCCTTAATTATTATATATATATATTTATAATTTTTACTCAATTTTTAGAAATTCTAATTGTTTATTATTTCCAAAATGTAGTTTTTAGTGACAGGTTGACTGAAATTGCAGGGTAGGTAATTACAGAATTTGCCATTATTATCACCAACAAGGAGCCCTGGTGGTACAGTGGTTAAGAGCTACAGCTGCAAACCAAAAGGTCAGCAGTTCAAATCCACCAGCTGCTCCTTGGAAACCCAATGGGACAGTTCTACTCTGTCCTATAGGGTCGCTGAGTCAGAATTGACTCAATGGCGACAGGTATTATCAACACAGGAGTACCTGGGTGGTACAAATGGTTAAGCACTGTACTGCTAACTGAAAGGTTGGTGGTTCAAGCCCACCCAGAGGTGCCTTGGAAGTAAGACCTGGCAATCTGCTTCAAAAGTTCACAGCCTTGACAATACAGCTAGATGGTGCCCGGCTACCACCACTGACTGCTCTGACCAGCATCACAACAGAGGGTCTGGACAGAGCTGGAGAAGGATGTAGAGCATAATTCTAACTCACAAAAAAAAGACCAGATTTACTGGCCTAAAGGAGACT
>NW_004444170.1:1514205-1535826 GCF_000243295.1 Trichechus manatus latirostris | reverse complement strand
AATATGTTGTGAGGTTGTTAACCAATGTCATAAAACAACATGTGTACTACTGTTTCATGAGAAACTATTTGTTCTGTAAGCCTTCACCTGAAGTACAATAAAATATTAAAAAAAAAAAAAGTTCCCAGCCTTGAGAACCCCATGGAGCAGTTTACTATGCGCACATGGGTTCTCATGAGTCATAATCCACTTGACTCGATGGCAGCTAACAAGAGGCCTCAACGAAGCTTAATTACACCCCTGCCGTGTGTAAAACACTGTTTGAGGCTCTGGAGACTTTCTTATTATATTTTCCTCATTGGTTTGTAAAATTTTACAAGGAATATCAGGAGATGGCCTCTCTTCATATGCCGCATCTTAAAACATAGGTTATCAATAATGAATCGCTTTTATTCCTTTAATAATCTTAAAAAAATAACTTTTTAAAGTTTATTTTCCATAATTCAATTCTTTCAAATTTCTCTCTTCAGTTCTAAATTATTTGCTTTATAATAATTTCAAAGAAATTTTAGGTTATCAAGTTTACAGAATTTGATAAAAAGGCAAATAACTTAAATGCTATTTTCCCTAACTTGTAAATTTCCACTTAAGAAAATGTTAACCTGTAACATAACATGTGACAAATCCTGAGTGTTTAAGCAAGAGAGACCTCCTGGTAGAAGAGGAATAAGAAGTGTCTCCACCACCAACTGGAGAACCTGTTTCTTTTGGGAGGGGAAGAGTTGTTGATAAACCCTAACACACAATATGTTACAGACGTGGCTATGTTTATTTGCAGTGTGCCAGTTTTATTGTGTGACTTTTCATTAAGATCCTCATTGAAAGCAGAGGATTTATATTACCATACTATTTATATTACCTTAATAGTAATTGTTAGTAGTGAATAAATCATTTTAAATTGCTTTAATTATTCTCAATATTCTGTTGTAGTGTTATATTTCTTGCAGAATCAAATTTTTGATTTGTTGCAAATTGCCTTAGAATTGTTGTTCTTTGTCTGCCAAATTCAATGTAGGCATTTTTCCCTAATTTTCCATCTCTGTTGCATTCATGTATTAATAGAGAACTTTTAAAAGGAAATAAAATTATCTCCATATATTACAATTTGTCCCCTGAATACATGGGGACACATTTTATAATATAGAGTGTGACTGATCTGAGTTCGGTATTTGGGAATAGTTTCAACATGATTATGAAACAATCAGATGTACTTTTGTATAAAGTGATTGCAACATACATGCAATACTTTGATTCAATATTTGCCCCTTTCTTTATTAGCCAATATCCCCATTTGGTAATTGAGATTCTAGTAAACCAAACCTATCGCAGTGGAGTCAAATCCTGACTCATAGAGACCCTATAGGACAGAGTAGAACTGCCCCATAGGATTTCCAAGGCTATAAGGAAGCAGACTGCCACTTCTTTCTCCCGTGGAGTGGCTGATGGGTTCAAACCACCAGTCTTTTGGTTAGCAGCCAAACTCTTAACCATTGTGCCACCAGAGCTCCTTTCCATAGAGATTACAGCCAAGAAAACTCTATGGAGTAGTGATACAATATAACATATGGGGCCTCCGTGAGTCAGAATCGGCCTGATGGCAATGGGTTTGTTTTTGTTTATATCTAGTTTTTAGTTTCGGAACACTGCAAAGATTAGTGGAGTTTGCAGATGATCATGCTGCAGGTCTTTCTTGGAAAAGATCTCTGTGAGAGCAGCCATTTCACAGACCATGTGCCACTCTCAGTTATCTTAGACTCAATAACCAAAAAAACCAAACCCATTGCCATTCAGTCAATTGCAACTCAGAGCAACCCTGTAGTCAACCTAAATGTGTATGTGTTCTCTGCCCATCACGTGTGGTTAAGATTGATGTAATTTTATGAACACATATTTAGATTTTCATATACTCTTATCATTTTAATGTATCAATGAAAATTCTTTTTGGCCAAAACTATTTGTTTTGATTTTTATTTTGTCTAACTTCTTTCTAGCATATCAAGAATTTTGACTATTTCTTATCTTTTTTCTTCTAAAAAATGCTCTATCGATTCCTTGAAGTCATATCATAATTTTTAATATTTCTATTTCTTAATGTAATTTATAGGTATAATAAAATTTAAAATTATTCTTTTAAAACCACTTAAGTGTTAGAGTGTTACTGATGTAACATTAATAACAGGAGTAAAGAGAAGAACTAAATATTTACTAATTCTTTACTTTGCTTATTTAGTTTTCCCATACACATAATTCTTCTTCATCCCAAATTCCCACTTTAAAAAAGGAGGGGAAAAAAACTGGAAAAACTTATGTTACATAACAAGTAAGTAACTGAACCTTGTTTCAAAACTATTGATTCTCTTTTATTTTTATTTATTTGCCATACCAGAATTAAAAAAGAAAAAAAAAAAAAAAAAAAAAACCCTTGCTGTCAAGTAGATTCCAACTCATAGCGACCCAATAGGACAGAGTAGAACTGCCCCACAGGATTTCCAAGAAGCTGCTGGTAGATTTGAACTGTGGACCTTTTGGTTAGCAGCTGAGCTCTTAACCACTGTGCCACCATGGCACATCAGAATAGTGATTTTTACATCAATGGTAACCAAGTTTAGAAGAACAAAATTAAAATATAATTATAGTATTGAGTAACTTGTCACATCTCAAGATTGCTGAATTTATCAGTTATTAGTTCTACTGATTAATCACGATGATCACATCTGCCTTAAAAATATTTTACACAACATGTGTACTAACTGTTTAATGAGAAACTATTTTGTTCTGTAAGCCTTCATCTAAAGTTAGAATAGCAGCACAATTGGAAGAGCGTAGTCGATGTCACTGAACTGTGCATGTAGAAATTTTTGAAATGGTGTATCTTTGGCTATGTGTATTTTCACCAAAAAAAAGAGGTTGAGAAGGGAGAGGGCTGACATATTGTGGGATTGTTAACCAATGTCATAAAACAATATGTGTACTACTGTTTCATGAGAAACTATTCATTCTGTAAACCTTCACCTGAAGTACAATAAAAAAAATACAAAAAAAAAATTTACAGTTTTGTTTTATAATACATTTTGCTTTTACAAATTTTATTGGAATTTTACTCAAACTACAGTATGTAAATATTAAGCAGAGGCATTGATGGCTTAGTGGTAGAAATCCCACCTTCCATACAGGAGACCTGGCTTAGATTCCTGAGCAGTGAACTTCATGCACAGCCACCATCTCTCTGTCAGGGGAGGATTGCTGCAGCTATAATACTGAGCAGGCTACAGCACAGCTTCCAGACTAAGATGGACCAGGAAGAAAGGCCTGGCCACCTACTTTCAAAATCAGCCAGTGAAAACCCCATGCAGCACGACAGTCTGATCCACAGTTAATCATAGGATCACGCAGGACAAGGCAGTATTGAGTCAGGGAGACTCAAAGAAAGCTAACAGTAATATCAGATATTAAACAGCACGTTTGCAGGGACACTCATGTTTAAAAGAGACAAGGTTTATCTGCAGTTAATTGACATCAAATGTATGGTGTAGCTTTAAATAACATTTCAAAAAATCAGCATAAGTACTGTGATTTTGAGGGACACAAATCAAAGTAACTTAAAAAAAAGTTAGATTCGAGATACCCAAATTCAATATTCTGACAATTTTGTTAAACTTTGAGAATCAAAATATTCATCGAAATGAGTTAAAAATTTTTGTAAGCCTTGAATTCTCCTTTAATTTCATTTGTTACTATTAGCAATTATGCTGCATCCTCAAAAATCAATTCCCAAAATGACACTGAAATTTATTATTTATGAATTTATGTATGTATATATAAATGTAAATCCATTAAATCCTGCTAAATTTTATTTAGCAAACTTTATAATTGGAAAATATGCTACTTTTAATCATGGAATGTTTCTTAGATAACACAGGTAAAAGTAAAAATTACCAAACACATATGGAACTTGGGAAAGAAAATTTGCTCAAAGCAGGCACTAAAACTAATTATGATGACTTCACCAGCTTAATTTATTTAGATTCATTTAGCCATGTATTACTTTAGTGTTTAAATGTTGCCTTAATGCTTACTTGTTCATCAAGGTTTACATTAAAGAAAATTGCTTAGTTGTGTAAAGCCGTATGCAAATATATAATGGTTCGTCAAAATGCATAATGCTGCCATAAAGACACCGCTTTTAAATGCGTGTGTACTATATTTACTGAATATTTAAATGAAAAGGATATAAACTGATGAAGTTTTGACATACTGAGCCATTATAATATCTTCTAAAATAAGGTCAGAGAATTAAATTCCACAGAATAGAAAAAAAAAATAAAATAAAGCAGCAGTGGTACATCTCATAAGAAATATGTGAAAACAAATAAAATTTCTCTGTTTTACGCAGCTCAAAAATGTCTGATTAATTCTACTGCTTGAAACTAACTTCTGAATCAGTAAAAATGACACCAGCAGTATTTTTCTTAAGGTCCACTGCAGATTTCTTTGTCAAATTGAAATCATTTTTATTGCTGTCGGTTCAGTGGGAAGAAATACCTGAAAACTTTGACATTTCAAGTTCAGGGTTTTAAGAAGTGCAGATCAAAACGTACCATGTGGTGATCCCTACAGGAAACCACGCAGAGCACTACAAAGAGCACCGTACTACGATCATAGCTGAGTTGAGTTTAGTCCTTTTCCTTTTAGCTCACCAACTGCATGACCTTGAGTTTCTTTTTCTGATTTCAATTTTCTCTTCTGAAAAATTAAGGAGGAAGGACAAGGTTACTTGTAAGATTCCTTCCAGTTCTGCAGCCAAAGGCCTACAATTTATAGTTCAAGAGACTCGGATTTAAGTTCCTAATTCTGTCACTTACCAGTTATGTAGACTTGGCGAGTAATGTCTATAAGGCACACCTCTAAACGCAGCTAATTGTGCCTACATTGCAGGGGTGTTGATGGAATTAAATGAGATATGTGGTATAGCACATTGCAGGCACTCTGTCAGTCTTAATTTTTATCACGATATGTTTCCATATGTTGTCTTCCACATTATTTATATAACCTGGAATTACTCAGGTTCCCGGAAGAGCTATGATTAGAGTTAATGGGAAGAAGAAAGACAAAAAGAATGATGTTTTCCAAGCAATGGCAGATACTTTAATTTTCTTGATACTTGTGAAGAATAGTTTACAATATCCTATAAACACAGGTGATGATATATGCCATAATCAAGTAACATTAAATTATTTCTTCAGCAGAAAAGCAAAACAAAACTCCAGTCTGATCTACTTTACACGTTCTGTTTTAAGACAGTATTTGAAACTAGAAATTCCTATTTTTCTTCTTTTCCAATGTTTAGTTTATACTAGCATCAGAGGTAAAATAATACTTCTACCTGAATAAGACTGATTGAATTCAGCATTATGTTATGAAAAATAATTGTAACTCCCCACAGCAGAGAGTGAACACTTCGAGTGTGTGGGGTTGTGTGTCCACGAATTCAACAGAGATAAATACAAATACTTCTAGAGGAGCTAAAACTAAGCTGAAATATCTATGATATGGAAATGGAGGTTTTTCATTTCTCCTGAAAAATAAGCAACATATATATTTAAATCAGTTAAATCAGCCTTTTAACCTTGCGTAGGGAAAATGCTTTTCTCATTTTCAGTTAACGGTTTGGGCCTCAAGAAGACACTTATTTTCTTCTGTAAATATATCCCTTATTCTGAACTCTTTCTTTGAACTTCAACAGTTTCATATATTCAGATCAGCTTACCATAACCCCACCTATCCGAAGTTGGCTCTGTTTTTAAAGTGTCGGTTTTCAGTTACTATTTTGATTTGCATATTTTATATTTCTGAGTAGTTTTCTGAATTGGTTCCTTTTTAAAAATTAGAGTATTTTCTATTATTTGTGACAAAATGCCTTTATAAAAACAATTATACAAGTTTGTGCTAGGATAACAATAGATTTTTTTTTCTAAAATCTTAGTTTTCATTAAATATAATCTTGATTTATAATTACCGACTTCAGTAAAAAACAGCTCCTTGTTGGGAACACTAATAATGTACATTAATTTAGCTTTTATAAATATTTTGTATACAAAATTCAGTATACATTAAGTTCTATTCCAATAACTGAAAGCCTTGTCAGTGTTATACAACAGTAGATGATAATACTTTCCATGATTATATTCCTTGTGTCTATGAGAAGTGAGGTCTTGAGAGGCCAGGCTCTGGAAACTGAAGGCCTGTAGTTGGATTCTGGATCCACCACTTATAATAATCTCGGGTGAGTTTTAAAACTCCCTATGCCTCAGTTTGCTCATCTGTAAAATGAGGATAATGATCATACCCATATTGTTATGATGAAGACTGAATAGGATAGTTGAGTTAAAACCTTTAGAATAGAGCCTGCACCATAATAAGCACTCCTTATTACTGCTGTTTCTCCTCTTCTGCCATTCCCAGGACTAAAGTGATTCTTCTCTGAGCCAGTAAAAGAAAGAGAGGAAAAGAGACTCTTCTCTTACTGTGAGCCTAGGACATGACCTAGAAGGATGTACTAAAATCGCTATTTCTTTGTGGAATGTATGCCTCTCCTTGAGACAGTAGTGGACCACAACGTTTTACTAAAGCTTAGCGAGGTCCTTTGTTTGGTCATTCCCATCTCTGCAGAGAAGGCTGCACAGGTGAACATGGGGGCATGACCTTCCCCCCATCACCCAAGGGCCCTCTAGAGTGCATGGGTGCTCATGTACACACGCACAATCAAATGCATAAAGGACTGAAACCAGAGCAATGCGAGCTGAACTGTTGTTGTGAGGTGTTGCTGAGTCAATTCTCCTCACAGTTACCCCATGTGACAGAGTAGAGCTGCCCCATTAGGTTTTCCCAGGCTGTAATCTTTATGGGAGCAGATTGCGAGGGCTTTCTCCCATGGAACTGCTGGGTGGGTTTGAATCACCAACCTTTTGATTAACACCTGAGCACTTAACTGTTGTGGAACTAGGGCTACTTGAACTTAGTAATGTCATAAAAAGAAAAGAATCTGTACTTAGGTAAGGAGAGACTTTATTTCAAAAAGATGATTGCAATAGGAAGAATGCTCTGATTTCAGGATCTGCAAGTATCTCAAAATTCTGTAGAAAAAAATGGCTTTTCTTTTATAGGGAGGTGTAAGCAGGGCTAGGAGCCCTGGTGGCACAGTGGTTAAGAGCTCATGCTACTACCCAAAAGGTCAGCAGTTCGAATCCACCAGCTGCTCCTTGGAAACTCTATGGGGCAGTTCTACTCTGTACTATAGGGTCTCTATGAGTCAGAGTCAATGGCAATGTTTTTTAGTTTTTGGTTTAGGAGGAACTTTGAGAATAAATTGAGAATGTAGGTGTGGTGGGCAGACAGCCTCATCAGAGAGGTTAAATAGAAAGTGTTTCCAGCTGTAGTCAGCTAGTTCTCAGAATGAACTGTTAAGAAGGAATGCCCTGCCCCTTGGTGCTTGCCTAAATCTTGGGGCAGACCAAAGTTCAGGTGCCTAAGGGAAGAAGAGAAGCCTCACTGAAGTTTGGTCAAGCCACATCATTGGGTGAGTAATGGGCAACTGTGAGCACTGGGCCACCCAAGTCCTGACTCCTAGGTAGAAGAGGAAATGTGGGAAAAAGAGGAAAATGTCCAGTCCCAAACCAGTTTGGGGTCTGTGAAGGGATCCTCACATCTCCCCATATCCAGATAACTGGAGCTCTGAGCTTCTCGGAATAACAAATCTATATGGAGGATTTGCATTGCTTACGGGCACCAGCAGAGGGTCTAAGGCATATCAAGGCAATGAGATCACAGTCACTGGCTACAAGTCCTTTGAGCCTCCCCCCGACCCCATTTCCATCCTCATCCCCACCCCAGAAAGAATCTATGCCTGGGTAGAAACAGTCCTTGTGGTTCCAGTTACCTCCAGGAAAGAAAAAAAACAAAACAACCTTTCATCCTTGGAGCTGAAGTCAACTGCCTTTTTCTGTAAGGACCCAGAGAGTAAATATTTTCATCTTTGCCCACCATAAGATCACGGTCACAGCTACTCAACTTGTCACGGTCGCACAGGAACAACCACCGATGAGGTGTGAAGGAGTGGGCATGACTGCGTTCTGACTGAATTTTGTTGATGGATGGCAAACTCTGATTTTCATACATTTTCACGTTTCACAAAATATTCTTCGTTGGATTCTTTTCAGTCATTTAAACCTTTTAAAAAAACAAAAACAAAAAAACACTCTTAGGGGTCCTTCAAAAACAGGCAGCGGGATTTAGTCCTCTGCTGGTGGCTTCTCAATCCCTGCTCTAGTCCAGAGGTTCTTCTCGAGCAGATCTTTCCCCTCAATGCCTCCCACCACCTTCTAGTCAGTGTCGCCTCAGTGGTACCTACAACATGTCAAGCAGTTGCAAGTTGCATTATAGCTAAGATTTCATTTAATCCTCTCAAAAGTCCTGAGAGGTAGGAAAAATCAAATCCACTTTGTATATGAGGAGACTTGAGCTCAGATAAATTCAAAACTTGCATTCACACTTAGTAGTAAATGCAAGATTCAAAGATTGTTCTGTCTGGTAAGATCTATGACTTAGGTTCTTCTCAAGATGCCACACGGTTTCCTTTTTCTGTCTCTCACCCGACTCAGCCATCTAGTTCCACTAAGGATTGCACCAAATCTGACAGTTGACAGTAACCACCACTGCACACTACAAACCGGTGCCTTAAATCGCAGGTAGAAATGCACATGGTATCACTTAGTAGCAAATATTGCTTGCATTTCTCGTTTTTCCTAAGACCTGGCATGAAATGAATACTTTGGGATGAATTAATGGAAGTTATTCTTTAGCTTTCAAAGTAATAAGTCTAACAGCAGAGAATTTGCTTTGAAGTTAAACAAAAGAACATTCCAAGTAAATGGAGATCCATTCACCAGATCGTATGTCTCCTGAAGGAATCTGTCAATTAATCATTTCTTTATTTCCTATGGCATTTAGTATAGCATCTTACTTATCGCAAAATGATCAATGCAAGTTAGTGTGAATATTATGTCAGTATTTTCTCTTCAAAAAAGTGGGTACAGACACTTTTTTAAAGAAATTTAATGTATTTACCATTTGCCTTTGATTTTATTCAAGTTTTATTTTTTTAAAGTGGAGAGAAAATAAAATTTACAAAGCTATTGTGGAGCATTTTAAAAGCCCATCAACTGTTCAGCCATAATTAAAATGCTAGTAAAAACAGTGATTGTGTTATCACTTCAGGGAAACTATGGTACTCCAAGGACAGATATGAAGCAGGCCCTGCCCCACCCCACCCCCAATTAATTGTCTCTGGGTAATATGAGCCAGAGGTGGTCTTAAGGTTTAGGGCCATGTGTGCATTATGCTCTAATAAGTTTAGGCTGACCTGATTCCAATCTTATTTGCTCAGGAGTCTCTGAAACCCATCGGAGTAATTGGGCCACTGGGTTTCTGACTCCACTGGGCCTCTTGGATAAATAGCAGCATACTTTGGAGACTCAATCAGTAAAATGTGCAATTCCAGAGCACCTAGGGTGTGTATTCCTGAAAAGCTCATTCCAGCAGGTTTGGGGGACAGAGAGGGTTAAAATGAAACTTTTTGGTTTTTGCCTTGTTTTAAGAGAATTATATTTATTTTGAAGCCTTGAGCGTTACATTGTGGCTCTTAACATACAATTTAGGAGAGAAGTCTGCATTGTTCATTCGCAAAAACCAGCCCAAAGGAATGTTTTTGTTATAATTTGATGAAGTACCACTCTCTCGAATAGAAATTAGCTTAAAATCCCTCACGTTATTTTGAATGTGTATTATTAAATTATCTAGCCATGATATTAAAAATCAAATCTTATGCTGATCTGCAAAATGCTTGATATTACAAAGATAAGAACATTCATTATAAGGCATGGCTTAAAATGTAATTTTTAGACCGTTGATGTTTGCATGTAAAACAAGCATTTTTTCTTGTTAACTGTAAGAAATGGATATTACTTATATTTTTATTTAGCAACCAAGTTTCCTATCAGATAGAGTTCAATTTCAAAACATAAAAAAAAAAAAATAAAGCTATATAGCAGAGGCTTAGAGGCACTCTGCCAGAGGAGTCAAAGACACCCCAAACCCATTGTCTTCATGTGGATTCCAACTCACAGCAACTCTATAGAACAGAGTAGAACTGCCCCATAGGGTTTCCATGGAGCAGCTGGTGTATTTGAACTGCTGACCTTTTGGTTAGCAGCCAAGCTCTTAACCACTGGGGCACCAGGGCTCTGAAGTCAGACAGGCCGGTTTCAAACGCAAGATTCAAATATTGTTCTGGCTGGTTGGACCCATGACGCATACACTCCCTAGGAAACCACACTGGCTACATTTTTCATCCCTTTCTTGTCCCAATCATCTGACTCCGTTACAGAGTGCACAAATGTCAAACTTGGACAAATTATTTAAACGTTCAGCACTTCTGCTTCCTCCTTTGTAACATGGGAATAATAATAAATTTACCTCATGCAGTTGTTGGAAGGTTTAAATTACTTAATACTTGCAAAACGCTTAAAACAGTGCCAATTGTTGTGGTTAGGTGCCATCAAGTCGCTTCCGACTCGTAGCAACTCCATGTACAGCGTAACGAAACACTGCCGGTATTGAGCTCATCGCTGCAGCCACTGTGTCAGTCCGTCTCCTTGAGGGTCTTCCTTTTTTTTGCTGACCCTCTACTTTACCAAGTATGATGTCCTTCTTCAGAGACTGGTCCCTCCTGATAACATGTGCAAAGTACATGAGACGAAGTCTCACCACCCTTGCTTCTAAGGAGCATTCTGACTGTACTTCTTCCAAGACAGATTTATTTGTTCTTCTGGCATTCCGTGGTATATTCAATATTCTTCACCAACACTGTTATTCAAAGACGTCAATTCTTCTTTAGTCTTCCTTATTGATGGTCCAGCTTTCACATGTATATGAGGCGATTGAAAATACCATGGCTTGGGTCAGGTGCACCTTAGTCCTCAAAGTGACATCTTAGTTTTTTAACACTTTAAAGAGGGTTTTTTGCAGTTGATTTGCCCGATACAATACATATGCTGTTTGATTTCTTCACTGCTGCTTCCATAGGTGTTGATCGTGGAGCCAAGTAAAATGAAACCCTTGACAACTTCAATCTTTTCTCCCTTTATCATGATGTTGCTTATTGGTCCAGGTGTGAGGATTTTTGTTTTCTTTATGTTGAGGTGCAATCCATACTGATGGCTGTGGTCTTTGATCTTCATCAATTAGTGCTTCAACTAAGTGCCTGGAACATAGCAAAGGCTATATGAGTGCTGGTTATTATGGTTATAGCCAGAGAAACTGTCATCTGTATTTCTACAATATCATTAGTGCAATGCGTCTAATTTACAATATAAAATATTTTATTATCTTAAATACACCTAAATTTAGGAAAATATATTATTTGAACAAATATTTATTGAGAATGTTAGATCTGACAGGATATCGATAAATCTGAAACCTTTTATTAACCTATAATTGTTTTCCTTTGCCTACCTGTCAAGCTCCCTGTTATTTTCTCTATTAAAACAGTGATAGCGATGGTTCATGTTGATTATTCTTACAGTTTTATAAAGTAGATCTACATACATTATTTATTTTACACTTTACAAATGGAGAGCTCTCAGAGAACCAATTTTCAAGTATTGATTGACACAGAAGGACTTAATGACAGGTGGTTTTGACTTAGGCTCCTTGAGGACTCACAATGTTGTGCTTTTCTGAGCTTCCAACGCATAGCAGAAGGTGAGGGAACATAAAAATAAACACGAAAGAATAAAAAGTTTATTTAATTGATTAGTAATTCTTTTTCTCTCAGACCACACTTTTTCTCAACAAATTCCTTGGTGGGGGAAGGGAGAATGGCTTTCAAAACTATACTAACCTTAGTTTAGGGAGACCACCGGCAATCCATTTTATATACAAGAATACAGAGAACTAATGAAAATTAAAAACTTAAGACATGCTTCTACTTGATGTAAATGCCAGGACCAGAAAACTCCAAACCAGTCAATCTCCTTTTTACAACATGTTTGCCTGCCTGCCATTATAATATATTATTAGGTAATAATTTAATGTTTATTAGCCCTGATACTCCAATAAAGCTGACATGTTATTCAAGGACAGAATGTTGTTTTGTTTCATCCATAATAGTACTAGTAAATATTAGAGAGTAAATATTCAATAAATGTATAATATTTTATTATTTTGGCACCAAATAATATACTTTGGTTTTTTTTTTTTTTTCATACCTTTTTGTTGTTTAGATGAAAGTTTACGGAGCAAATTAGTTTCCCATACAGCACTTTATACACAGGTTATTCCTTGACATTAGGTGCAGCCCACAATGTGTCAGCACTCTCCCCGTGTAACTGTTGCAGCTGATGTCAAAGAACAATCTGTGTATCAAGTGCTGAATGCGACAGTTTGAGAGAAAAAAGAAACTGTAAACTCACTTTCATGTGTGAAGGAAGTTTCACTTTAGTTGTCAGTTCTCTCTCTTAACAAAAGGAAATATTTGACATCATCAGAAATTCAAAGAGGAGAGTTAGTACGCGTCCTAGATACTTCATACATGAGCATCCAGTAAATGAAATGCGGGAATTCCCTCAGCCATGGAGCGATATACAGAAGTATAGTAATACTAACATTGCCAGAGACAGTTCCCTCATAACACAGCTAATCATGTTCATATTTTGTGTTGTTTTCTCCTATTCTTTTCCACCAGTGAATTGAGAAAGGTATTTACCAGACGTCCTTGTCTGCATATGTTTTTTTAACTTCTAGTAAATCATTCTCCCTCGATAGATCTCTGTTTACTTTAAGGTATTTGCTAAATGCTTTTGTTTAAGTTTATGCAATAATTTAGAAAATGCTTTGCAAAATATGGACCAACTCCTGTATTCTAGTCTTTCAACTTAAATGTGAATCTGAGAGTGGTAAAAGCTTATTCTTCCATTGTGTTGTATTTTTTCCCAGGGTACTTAATAATTTAATATCTCATTTTATGCTTATAATAACTTTGATGTTATGACCCCTGAACAGACATGGACCCTGAGGTCATAGATCTCATGTCGCTGGTGTAAAATTATACATCACATCCTCACTAGTCGCAAACTTGGAAGCCAAACTCCTTACTCTTCTGCTGTATTTCCAGTGTTGCTCCCAATTTATTTATTACCTGCTTAGGGGAAAAAAAAAAAAAAAAAAACTACATAACAGCTGAAAAGGTGCTGGTGCTTCAGGATAAAAGGCTAGCACCAAATTCTCTTTTCTCAGTAATTTGCTGTCAAATGATACAGAAAACACTCAGAAAACAGCATCAAAGTGTTTCCTTTGCTAAGTTCGATGATGGAGTTTGGGATGACAACGTGCTACTATGAGTCAGGAAATCCATGTAGTTCTGGTTCATAACTTCCATTTCACTTTCAGTCATTTGTAGCTTAAGAGAAAAAAAACCCTGAAAACTGAGATTCCCCTCACAAAGGTTTTAATAGACAGGGTTGTCACTCTGACACTATACTCAAAGAATACTTTGTTATGTCTATGAAGCTAGTGGATTGATCCAAACGGGAATCGCAGGCAATAGCTTTATGACAAAATAAAGGATGTCAACTGCCTCGCAAGGGGAAGGCAGTAAACAGAGCGAGGACATGGCAGGGCACGCTGAGGAGGGATGCAGCGCTGCCAGTGATTGCTTAGAAGCAGATGTGAGGAGAACCCAGCTGGTGGTTTGTAGTTCAGTGATTTGGAGCAAAACCGTTACAGAGACTGGGAAGCAGAGTTGCAGAACCACAACCACTGGCTGTCTTGCAAGCACTGGTCACAGACGACAGGCTGAATGAGTTTAAGAGACCTGAAGCCATGCAGTACCATCAGAATGCTCATTTCCAGAACGGAGACAGGGAGATTCACAGAAATGAGCTGTTAGAGGCGAGAGAATTCCAGGGGTGAGCTGGACAAACTGCTCCCTTACATATATGATGACACAGAAATCCTGGAAAGCCAGGAAGCTTGCCTCAGGGGGGTGGTGAGTTAGTGGCAGAAACAGAAATTGAGGTCTGCGTATTCCCACTCCCATGATGATCATGAGAGTCGGGATTCGATAGAATATTGCCACCCTCCTTCAGGGTTATTCCTTTCCAATTACAAATTTGGTTTAAAGGGAATCATCACTTCTACAAAAATTAATAGTAAGATGTTGATAAGTTATTCCAAAAATGCAATAGATATTATCATATTCTAGAATCATGTTTATTAGTTTTATCATATCAGGAAAATGGAAAGAAGTATCATTTTTAGAATTTTGAGAATACCATTCAAAATGAACTCTTCATGGGGGTTTTTGAGGACTATTTCAAATCTAATTCGATGTTAAATACTCTCTCTATGTATAGGTATATATGTGTTTATGTATGTATAGTCATATATACACAAACTTTCTTTACTCTCTTATAATATGTATACTGTCTTATAAATGTATATGTTTAATAACTATAAATAAATATGTTTATATATATTTGAAGGTTTTAAAAAGATTGATTGTTGCTATTGTTGTTAGTTCCCATTAAGTTGGCTCCAACTCATAGGAACTTACCTATAACAGGGGGAAACATTGCCAAGTCTTGCACCATTTTCATGATCTTTGATGTGTTTGAGTCCATGGTTGCAGCTGTTTCGTCAATCCACTCCACTGAGAATTCCCCTTGTTTTTGTTGGCCCTTGAATTTACCAACTATGATTTCCATTGGTCTTTCCTGATGACATGTCGAAAGTAAGCAAGCTGAAGTCTCACTTGTTTCTAAGGAATATTCTGATTTTATTTCTTCTAAAATAGATTTGTTTGTTCATATGGAAGTCCACGTTATAGTCAATGTTCTTCGCCACCACTACAGTTTAAACGCATCAGTTCTTCTTCTGTCTTCCTTTTTCATTGCCGGGCTCTTGCATGCATATGAAAGGATTGAAAAGAGTATACACTGGATCGGGCACACTTTAGTCATTAAAATGAAATCTTTGCTTTTTAAAACTTTAAAGAGGTCTTTTGCTGAAGATTTTCCCAAAGAAATACATCCTTTGATTTCGTGGTTGCTGCTTCCATGGACACTTGGACATTGATGGTTGATCCCAACTAGAATGAAATCCTTGACAACTTCAACTTGTTTACCGTTTATCATGATGTTCTCTGTGGGTTCCGTTGTGAAGATTTGTGTTTTCTTCACAGTCAGGTGTGGTCTGTACTGACGGCTGCGGTCTTTTACCTTTATCAGTGCTTTGGGTCATCTTCGTTTTGGGCAAGCAAGGTTGTTTCATCTATATATCACGGGTTGTTAATGAGACTTGCTCTGATCCTGATGCCACATTCTTCTTCATACTGTCTGGCATCTAAGATTATTTGTTCAGCATAAAGTTTGAATAAGTATGGTGAAAGGATATAACCCTGCCACACACCTTTTCTGATTTTGAACATCGCATTATCCCCCTGTTCTGTTCAAATAAATGCCTTTTGATCCATTTACAGGTTCCATGTGAGCACAATTGAATATTCTGGAATTCCCATTCTTCATAATGTTATCCATAACATGTCTCTAAGTAAAAAGAGTAATACATAAACATTTTTATTTATATGTATTTATGATTCCTGTGAATATTCAATTCAAAAAACTTATCTAAAAGTGGGAGTAGACTGTTTCTGACTATACTATTTATCTGTTGATACCATATTATGTTCTTTCTTCAAAGTGAAGATAATCTTGAAATCATATATAACATCTCTTTTCCCAAAGAGATAAAAACTCTTTCAACTTCCATTTTATAATTTAACCAATTACAATTATTACTGTTATATTTCATGAAATTTTCTATAAATTAGATATATTAACCATGTCACCAAGCTGGATGTTGGAAAAGTGCATTTAAAGACTGATATTTAAAGCAAAGCCTGACAAATTTAACCAGATAAACGTATTGATTACCTTGAAGTGTCTGTCTGGCAAACTGCATTCAGAACCTATTCAGTTTATATCTCCAATCAATTTTAGTTAGACAAAATCTATCACTGCTAGTAGAAGGATAAACTTTCCCAATTTTTAATATTTAATGTGCATCTAGATAGCACAAATGGCCTGCATGCTACTGCTAACAAAAGGTCTGTGGTTTGAACCTACCCAGCGGTTCTATGGAAGAAAAGGCCTGGTGATCGGCTTCCGTAAAGATTACAGCTGAGAAAACCCCATGGAGCTGTTCTACTCTGTAACGCATGGGGTCACCCTAAGTCGGAACTGACTCAATGGCAGCTAGCGACAACATCTATGATATAACAGACACTTGGAATTACACTCAGTGTGTTTTATATATATATCTATAGCTATAGCTATAGATATAGATACGAAAATTTGGGGAAGAAATGTGTTATGAGGAAGCATTCAGGTTTAACAAGCAGAAAACACAGGTTTTCAATACAGTTTGGCTGCTAAGTGAGCTTTCTGAACTTGGGGAAATCATGCAGAATTTTCTTCACCTATAAAGTGCGGTTAATAAAAATGATGCCACAGAGTCACGATGACAAGTGAAACTGAATATCACCATATATGGGAAACTGTTATAAATATCTCAAACCTTTATATATATATATACACACCCACCCACCCACACACATGTATATTTGGAGGTGCTCTGGTGGTGCAGTGGTTAAGAGCTTGGCTGTTAACCAAAAGGTTGGCAGTTCAAATTTACCAGCCACTCCTTGGAAACCCTATGAGGCAGTTCTACTCTCTCCTATAGAGCTGCCATCAGTCACAATCGACTTGATGTCAATAGGTTTAGTTTTAGTTTTATATATATAAAGCCTCAGTGGTGCAATGGTTAAAGCACTTGGCTACTAACCAAAAATTATCAGTTCAAATCCACCAGCCATTCTGTGGTAGAAAGATGTTGCAGTCTGCTTCCATAAAGATTACAGCATATTTGTGTGTGTGTGTGTGTGTGTGTGTGTGTGTGTAGATATATGTATCTTAATAATATAGTTCTTTGGCACCAGCATATAGCAATCAATTAACAGTGAATTTCTCACTGTAAGTGAATGACTTACCTCTTCTAGCATCATTTACAGGGTCTATAACAAGGCAAGAGGTGTAAACACGTGTAGTCTAAAATGGTCTGGATATTGTAGCCTTTACAGCACACTTCACATTGTCTACATTGAGCATTACAGGAAGAGGTCAAGGTGACAGGGAGAATTTCATATGTAGCGTTCAGCTTTCAGGGATCAGCTTCCTCTATTACATTTGGGTGAATAGGGTGCTGATATCTGCTGCTGTGTAAACTCTGCCTGCTACAACCTGGCGCTGAGCTGCCACTACCTCCTGACCTCAGCTGTAGGCTTCTTTACCATTTATTCCTCCCATAGAGGATGCAATTTCTCGTCCATCATTTCTCCAAGATAACCTCTAACGTAAGGTTTTGCACCTAGAAGACACTCATTGAAAATGTCAGGTAGCACAGTGTAATTAAACACGGGACAGGAAATAATGTTAAACATTGCTCTTGCTTGAAATTTATCAGACATTTCTTCACAGCTGGGACGTTTTCAATATTTATAAGCCATGTTGCTCAAGTTATTCTATTTCTCCCTCTTTTCTCTCAAACTGGTTGTATGTGTATAACCTGCAAATTTATGTGAGCTTTCTGTGTGGAGCAGGTTGATTTTCCAGTCCTGGTGAGTCTGAATGCTGGTTCTGGGCCTCCTTTTGGCATATCCCAACATTGCTAAACGAAAGGCCAGCCACTCCATACCTTCACCCTAGCAACTGAAAAAAATTAAAAAAAAAAAAAACTGGAAAAAGATTGAAATTGCTGTTAATGCTTGTTGGTTTACTTGTTTTAACTATACCAAGGGTACACGTTCTTTAGCAGTGTGATGTTTTCCCATTACATTTGTAGGAACAGAGAGAAATTCTGCCTTCAAGAAAATCTCTCTGTTGTGAAGAATTCTGTTAGCCAGGTCTCCAAGCCTGGGTAAAAAGCACTAAAGTTGTCTAAAGCCTGTCACACAAAGATAAGAGTGTTCACATTACTTTAAAAGCAGCTGGGCAGGGAAGCCTGCCAAAAGACAGCTGTAGACAGAAAGTCACCATTCGGGATTTTTAGAGATAATCTTCCTAACAGGAAAGCTAGAAAATCTCGTGACCTCCACAGCAAGGGCAAGGGAGAGGCAGGATGTGGTGAGAGTGAGCACAGAAATGCTCCATGTACAGCAGATAGATGCTGTGGCAAGGAGTCCCTGGGCGTGCAAATGCTCAATGTGCTCACAAGCTAACCGAGAGGTTGAGATTTGAGTCAACCCAGAGGTGTCTCAAAAGAAAATCTTGGTGACCTACAGCCAAAATCAGCCACTGAAAACTCTAAGAAGCATAGTTCCTCTACTCCGACAGACATGGGGTAGCCATGCATCAGAATGAGCTTGATGACAACTAGTGGTGGCGGTGATGGTGGTGGTTACTGTCGGTGGTGGTGGTGGTTGTTGGTTTTTATAGTTGTTGTTGGTGGTGGCTGTTGTTAGTGGTGGTGGTGGTAGTTGGTGGTGTTTATTGTTGGTTGTTGTTGGTGGTGGTTGCTCTTGGTGATGGTGATGGTGGCGGTGGTTGGTGGTGGTTGCTCTTGGTGATGGTGATAGTGGTGGTGGTTGTTGGTGGTTGTTGGTGGTGGTTGTTCTTGGTGATGGTGATGGTGGTGGTGATGGGTTTTGTTGCAAAAGAAGACAGAAGCCTCAGGATGTGCCTGATTCATTGGCCATCCCCACAGTACCATTACTACATCCTTGGGATACATAAACTTCAAAATCAACTCAATTTAATTTTTTTTTTTACTTCCCTTAACTTCTTAACCTAAGGCAACACATGCCTTTTAAATACAGCATTGAGGGCATTTTAAACAAATCCATTAGCCTTTCTGACTTTTTCTCTCCAATGGGGCTCGACTTTGTTTACCAGATAGCAGAATTTCCTGTCGTTTGCAACTTAGAGTCTT
The DNA here is from genome assembly GCF_000243295.1 of Trichechus manatus latirostris. NCBI lineage: Eukaryota > Metazoa > Chordata > Mammalia > Sirenia > Trichechidae > Trichechus > Trichechus manatus. Next base: position 1,516,728 of record NW_004444170.1, on the reverse strand, counting down.
AACAAAACACCAAGAGGTAGATTACTGATAATTAGAGTGGACCTAGGTCAGCTTAAAAACAATCATTAGGCTTTTAATTTATGAAGAGAGTTAATCAATTAAATGGACATTTTAACAGCAAATTCTCAGCCGACTTTCTCTTAAGTAGTTTCGAAACATCTAGCAAGGTCTGGCTAGCTCTATGGGGTTCTCTTGCCTTAAGCAGTTTGGAAAATATTTCTGTTAAAGCTCAACATCACTAAATGTTGTTTCTAACTTTAATGTAGTGCTTTGCTTCCCTGATCCTCCAGATGTACTGCTAGAATGGCTTTCTAGCCAGAAGGACTGATCGCTCATTTCCCTCTTGACATATATCTAACTCAGATTTTTATTTGGACTAACCCATTGCTGTCCATTCAATTCCAACTCATAGTGAACCAATAGGACAGAGTAGAACTGCCCCACAGGGTTTTCAAGGAGCAGCTGGTGGAGTCGAACTACCTAACTTTTGGTTAGCAGCTGAGCTCTTAACCACTGTGCCACCGGGGCTCCCCCAGGGCTAAGGGAGGGTTAAAACATGATTTTTTGCTACTATTAAAACTGTAGGAAAAAGTATTTTCAGTCAACATTCCAGATAGAGTAACCATTTCAAATATATTTGAATATTGTTTTTTCTTTGCACTTGTATAGAAATACCATTTTAACCTTTGCTCAGAGTTATTGAAGTTATTACCTATGGCATATTATTTTTATTAGATCAAACTTTACATATGAATTTAAAGTGCATTTTTTTAATATTCCCAATGAATTTCTGAAAGATTATTTTTATATTTTTTGTTTAAAAATTTGAAAAGATACTATTAAAAAAGCTTTTTAATAAAGAGCAACCATGTATGTTCTATAAAAGTTTCAAATAACAGTGAATTATGTTTAAAAAAAGAGAGTATGTAATTTCACATCCTACGTGACGTGTTTCCCTGTGACACAGGCCAAAGGTGCTGTCACTGTGGATCACTCAAGGCATATCATGGAAAGTTAAAGACACCATCCGTGTTATCATCTCCAAGAGAAAAGGCAGGTGGCTCCGACTGTTCTTACGGTTTTTGACCATAAGGATATGGAAAACAGTAACGGGAACAATACACAGAATTTGTGGTTTTAGGACCTATTTTCTAGGCATGGCTCCACCACATCACCCACGTGGTCTTTCTCTCCTGTGTCACCGACTTGTCTTGCGTGTACTCTAAATTCACTTTCTAGGAACCGCTGAGACTGCAAGAAGAATAATGCACAGCTCTTGATTCTAGGGAACTGAGTCACGATCTACCTGATGAGAAAAATCTTTTTTTTTTTTTTCTATTATTGTACTTCAGGAGATGGCTTACAGAACAAATAGTTTCTCATGAAACGGTAGTACACATACTGTTTTATGACATTGGTTAACAACCCCACAACACATCAACCCTCTCCCTTTTCCACCTTTTTTTTTGGTGAAAATATACATAGCCAAAGACACACCATTTCAAAAATTTCTACACGCACAGTTCAGTGACATCAACTACACTCTTCCAATTCTGCTGCTATTCTCACCTCAGATGAAGGCTTACAGAACAAAATGGTTTCTCGTTTAAAAGTTAGTACACATGTTGCCCTATGACAATGGTTAACAACCTCAGAACACATCAACACTACCCTTACTCAACTTTGGGTTCCCTATCAACAGCTTCCTTGTCCCCTTCTGCCTTCTGGCCCTTGTCACTGGACTGCTGTGCCTCATTAGTTCCATTTGGTTTTATGGGGTTGTCCACTCCCAGGCTGAATGGTGAACCTCGGAGATGACTTCACCACTGAGTTAAAGGGTGTCTGGAGGCCACAGTCTTGGGGTTTCTCCAGTCTCCTTTAGGGCAGTAAATCTGGTCTTTTTTTTGTGGGTTAGAATTATGTTCTACATCCTTCTACAGCTCTGTCCAGAACCCTCTGTTGTGATCCTGGTCATAGGAATCAGTGGTGGTAGCCAGGCACCATCTAGCTGTACTAGACTCAGTCTGGTGGAGGCCTTGGTAGCTGTGGACAATTAGTCCTTCGGACTAATCTTCTCCTTGTATCCTGTTGTCTTCATTCTTCCTTGCTCCCGAAGGGATGGGACCAGTGGAGTATCTTAGATGGCCGCTCATAGGCTTTTAAGACTCCAGATGCTACTCACCAAGGTAGAATGAAGAACATTGTCTTTATAAACTGTGTTATGCCAATTGAGCTAGATGTTCCCTGAGACCATGGTCTCCACAGCCCTCCACCCAGCAATTCAGTCCCTCAGGGAGTTTGGATGTGTCTATGCGGCTTCCATGACCTTTCCTTGTACAAGTTGTGCTAGTTTCCCCTGTATTGTATACTGTCTCACCCTTCACCCAAGATATCACTTATCTATTGCTTATTTAGTATTTCCCCCTCACCCCTCCCATCCCTGGTGACCAACAAAGATTGTTACATTTTGTGTGTGAACTTTTTCATGGGTTTTTACAATAGAGGTCTCATACAATATTTGTC
>NW_004444170.1:1481569-1512841 GCF_000243295.1 Trichechus manatus latirostris | reverse complement strand
TTTTAATTGTGTCCCACATAACTCTCAGGGTCTCTTCGTTTTTCTTTGTTCTTTTTTCTGAGTTTTCCTGAAACAGAGTTGTATCCAAGTTTTTGTCTTCAGTTCCACTGATCCTGTCTTCCACCGTTTCAAATCTGCTTCTCAGCCCTTCTTTGACACATCCATTTCTGAAATATTGTTATCTTTTGGATTTCTAATTGTTGTCTTTGTATAATTTCTAGTTTTGAATTTATTTTGGCATTTTGTTCCTGCATTATTTTCCTGAATTCTTCCAATTTTTTTGTCTGCATTTTTCATGAATTTGTCTATTTTTTCCTCATTTTTGTTTGCTTTTTGCTTCAGCTCTTGGAGAATTCTGAGTATTAGAGATTTGAATTCCCTATCAGGTAGTTCTTGTGCCTTTTCTTCCACTGGAAAGTCATCTGGTGTTTTATTTTGGATGTCTACTGGAACCATCCTGTCCTATTTTTGTAAATGTTTTGATATTGTCTGCTGCATTCAGTAGTTATTTTTCTCGTTTATTGATTGTAGATTTGTTTGTTTCGTCCCTTTTTTTTTTCAGTTTGGCTATGTCTGAGCAGGTGGGCTGTGTGTTCTTTGTTGTTTGCTCGTCTGTGGGCACAATACTTTTCACCTCCTTCTCTAGTTGACAGGGTCAGTCACTCAGATATGGTACGGCAGGGCAGGTCTAGCTGAAGAGGAGTTACTGGAGCAGGTTCTTTGTGGCACTTACTACAGCCACCAGGGTGGGTTGGTAATCAGTGCAGGGCAGGTTCAAGTAGGCCGTGCCTGTGCTGTTGGTGGTGTGATGTTAAGTGCACTTTGCAGGTAGGCAGGATGTAGTGGGGAGATTTTTATGGGTAGAGCTAAGATGGATATGGGAGAGAGGAGAGAGGAATAGTAGCCAAAAACATACAAACAGACGAAAAAGAATGCGAGGGGAGCTTGACGTTGGAGTGGAGAGATGAGAGACTATGAAATGGAGAAACACAAAAAGGGGAAGAGGAAGAAAAAAAGAAAAGAAAAGAATGAATAAATAAAAATCAGAAAAGTTAAAGAACAGCAAAGTTCCCAGAGATCCCACCAGTGCGGCTGTGAGGTCTGAGGAAGTTGTTCTCAGGTGTTTCAGTACAGCCTGGCTAGAAGTTGTAGAGATATACAACGCCAGGTATTCAGGGAACAGAAAAAGAAGGAAGATATAGAGAGACGAGAAACTGAGTAACGAAGAAAGACAAAAAGGGAAAAACGGGAAAAGAAAACAAAACAAATTAAAAAAAAAAAAGAACAAGAAAAGCCCCCCAAAAAACAGACAAAACAAAATAACAACCAAAAAAGAAATGCCCTCAGGTATCCCTCTGCACGTCTGTGCTAGCCGAGGGGGTAGTTTCCAAGCCACGCAGCACCTCCTGGCCAGAATGGGCTCACGACTAAAGAAAAGGAAAAGAAAACAAACAAACAATTCAAAACAAACAAGCGAACAAAAGCCCCGGGATCCCACCATCATGGCAACCCAGACCGGGGAGCAGCTCCACACTTGAACGGAGCTCCACAGCCCCTCAGGATGAAACAAAGATGGTGCACAGAGCCAGGTATTTGAGCAAAAGGAGGGGGAGGTGGTGAGAGGTAAGGAAGAAATCAAAAGAAGTGGAAAAAAGCAACAGCAGCAGCCAACAAATGGCACTCAGAGAGCCAGCTAGTGCAGGCTGGTGGAATCCAAGCAGCCAGTGCTTTCTGGACAAGAGACTGTGTCCGTGGGAAGCAGAGGAGGCTGAATGTGGGTGAAGAAGGGTAGGGGGTGGGAAAGCTTGTATCACAAATTACCGGAGCTCTGCAGCCCCTCAGGAAGAAGCAAGGATGGCTCACGGAGCCATGTATTTGTGGGAAAGGAGGGGGAGGTGGTGAGAGGTAAGGAAGAAATCAAAAGATGTGGAAAAAAGCAACACCAGCAGCCAACAAATGGCACCCAGAGAGCCGGCCTGTTTGGGTGCGTGGAATCCAAGCAGCCGGTTCTTCCCAGACAAGAGATTGTGGTCGCGGGAAGCAGAGGCCAAGTGGGGGTGAAGAAGGGTGGGGGCTGGGAAAGCGTATATCGCAAATTACCGGTTGTTTTCTCTCCCGCTGGAAGCTCTGTGAAGCTGCTTTCTCGTACCCCCCCTTTGCTGGTTTTCGATAGGAGTCCAAGATGGCAGATCCGCACTGCATTAGCTGATAGGGGACCTCTGCGTGAATCTCTCCTCGCTCTCCATTCTCTGTCAGTTTTCTCACTCCATTTGGTGCTTGGCTGAGTTCTTTATCTCTTCATTTGATGTTTTAGGGTTTCAGGATTGTTGTTTTCTCAGTTCAGCTTAGTTTTTCAGATCTTTGCTGTGGAGGGACAGCGTGGTGCTTCTGCGTAGAGCGCCATTTTGTTGGAAGTCCGAGAAAAGTCTTTTTTGTGTTGCAATTAAGTACATGGCTTTCGAGTTAACCTATGTAGTTTAGGTTCCAACTATCCCTTACTAACTCCATGACCACCGAAGTTATTACCTATATGAGCTTCAGTGTTTTCATCCATAAAATGACTATGATGATGCTAAATATCTCATAAAAAAGCATGGAATTCTAAATGAGCTTGAATTTGTAATAAATTTCACACACTGTTAACATGGTAAAGGTTAAATTAGTAATACTAGTTGTTGTTGCTGTTATTATTAAGAGACATCCATTGTCAAGTTGATTCTGACTCATAGCAGCCATATGGGACAGAAGAGAACGCCCCATAGGGTTTCCAGGGAGCAACTGGTGGATTTGAACTGCCCATCTTTTCATTAGCAGCCAAGTTCTCAACCACTGCACCATCAGGGCTCCATTAAGATACAGGTTTATAAGTAAATAATCAAAATACTAGAGGAGGAAGGCTGTAATGGAAATAGGCTGAGGAACATAGAGGTAATAATTTAAGAATACCTACCTAAGGAGTGGAATTTTCCAGAAGGAAAGTGGAAAAGACATTCTAAGCAGAGAATAACATGTGGTGGAGACAGTGGTGATGAGTAGAGCACGGGTTACTCAGGACTGAGGGTGATTTCATATGGCCAGACAGGGTGGAGGGAGAGAAACAGGGTCAGCTTGTGAAAGACTTTGCATGCCTCCTTGAGAAGGTTGGATTGAATTATGTGAATGATGAGAAACCATTGAAGGAATATAGAGTAGAATATGGAAAGCTAATATTAAACAAAAATCCTCATAACTGGACAAATAAGCAACATCATGATAAATTGAGAAAATATAGAACTTGTTAAGGATTTCATTTTACTTGGATCCACAATCAATGCCCATGGAAGCAGTAGTCGGGAAATCAAATGATGTATTGCATTGGGCAAATCTGCTGTAAAAGACCTCCTTAAAGTGTTAAAAAGCAAGGATGTCACTTTGAGGACTAAGGTGTACCTGACCCAAGCAGTGGTATTCTCAGTGACCTCATATGCTTGCAAAAGCTGGGCAATGAATAAGGAAAACCAAAAAAGAATTGATGCTTTTGAATTATGTCCAGAGCCCTGGTGGCGCAATGGTTAAGAGCTATGGTGAGCTACAGCTGCTAACCAAAAAGTTGTCAGTTCAAATACACTAGCCACTCCCTGGAAACCCTATGGGGCAATTCTACTCTGTCCTCTAGGGTCGCAATGAGTCGCAATTGACTTGACACAATGCGTTTATGGATTTTGAATTATGGTGTTGTTGAAGGATATTGGATATACCATGAACGTCCAGCAGAATGAACAAGTCTGTCTTGGAAGAAGTACAGCCAAATGCTCTTTGTAAGTGAAGACGATGAGACCTTATCCCACACAGTTTGGACATATTCTCAGGAGGGACCATTACCTGGAGAAGGATATCATGCTTGGTAAGGTAGAGGGTCAGTGGAAAAGAGGAAGGCCCTCAGTGAGATGGATTGACACAGTGGCTGCAATGATGGGCTCAAACATAGCAGTGACTGTGAGGGTGGCACAGGATGGGGCAGTGTTTCGTTCTGTTGCACATAGGGTCACAACGAGTCAGAACCGATTTGGCCGTACCTGACAACAACAATATTAAATATACTTGTTAATAAAAAGCATTTTTCATGTAAATGCATTTTCATGAATTTTTTTGGTGATCACTTGAGGAGTAAGTCTGAAAGTAGAAATGTTTCAAAATAACATAGGAAGAGGCAGGATTAGGAGGGGACTGTTTCAATCCATGCAACTGATAAGAAGTGGGTCTGATGAATTTAGGGTGTGAAGGAAAAGTAAAAACTTACTTAGGCATCTGGGTAGATGGGCAGATAGATTTGGCAGCGAAGTCTTACTGAACTAACGTGAGTGATGCTGGACAAATAATTTGACTTCTCAACTTTAACCTCTTCATAGAAAACTTAGAAAAAAAAATAATGAAGTGTACTCCACTGGGGTTGTGGAGTTTAAACTGGATAGCATGCATAGAGCACATCGTAAGAGCTGAAGAACTGTATAAACAGCATTTTAAAAATTATTACTGTACTTTCTATCGAGCAACTTCCTGGATAAAGTTCTTTTGATTTAGGTCTTCTACATTTTTGTATTTCAACACAAATAACTTACATACTATACTGTTTTTGCCGACCGTGCCCTCCCTGTGAGGTATTTTCATAAGCGTGCTATGCTAATTTTTTTACAGCTAAATGTAAAAAAGTCGAATGTCTCTCTTTTTTTTTTTTTTTAGTTTTCATTAGTTTTGCCTCTTATTATCACTATCTTTATAAATCCAGCAGGGTTTTGGACAGCAAATCATAAAATTGAACATCTGCGAAGGAACATCTGAGAGTGATAACATCAGCAAATTATGAGCTGCAACATATTACTAACAATAAGATATTAAAAAAAAAAAAGTTTGGTCAGAAGTGCAGTTTGAATCCCTTGTAACTCGGGGACTACCTGTAGCGCACTAAGGGATTGATAGAGAAAAAGGAATTTTCAGAAGTCAATTAACAATACTCAAAGCTAGTTTGAATTGCTCTGCTTCCTTAATTCAGAGAAATTCTACACAGAGACGGCTGATACAAAAACCTGCTGATAAGTAGCCTTGCATTGACTTCCAGAAAGTTCACAATAATATCGTTTTTGCAGAGTGTCAGCAGTCTAACCATACAGGTCCCACTTAAATTCACTTAAACTATGGATTTCCACTCTAACCCAAGACTGGGCTCACTGTAGATACTTCATAGTTTATTAGAAATGAATGGAAGAATTCATGTCGGAAATACGCATTTTTATTATTCATATCTGTCTTGGGCATCTAGTCCTGCTATAACAGAAATACCACAAGTGGATGGCTTTAACAAAGAGAAGTTTATTGTCTCACAGTCCAGTAGGCTGTAAGTCCAAATTCATGGCATCAGCTCCAGGAGGAGGCTTACTCTCTCTGTTGGCTCTGCAGGAATGTCCTTGTGATGCATCAGTCTTCCCTTGGTCTGGGAGCATCTCAGTGCAGGAACCTCAGGTCCAAAGGACATGCTCTGCTCCTGGCACTGCTTTCTTGGTGGTGTGAGGTTCCCATGTGTCTTTGCTTACGTCTTTTATATCTCAAAAGAGATTGGCTTAAGACATTATCTCATCTTGTAGACCTCATCAGTATAACTGCCACTAATCCATCTTATTACATCACAGTGATAGAGTTTACAACACACAAGAAAATCACATCAGATTACAAAATGGTACACAATCATACAGTACTGGGAATCATGACCCAGCCTAATCGATGGACACATTTTTTAAAGGGACACAGTTTAATCCATGACAGTACCTAAACAGTTGTATCTATGAAATGCAAGGACATTCTAATGTAAGTCATTAACACACTTAAGGTTTTCTGTTTCTAAAACTTTATTTTACTAAAACAGGAAAAGTAGAATGAGAAGGGAATGCCTATTTAGAGAAGCAGAGAGTCCCTTTTCAAAGTAACAAATGTTTAATTTCTCCTATTTTAGTTTTGGAAATTATCTTAAAGTCCTTCTGATCCCCTCCACTCACTGATATTGTCTGGAAGTGTTTTCTTTGGTTTCGGTTTTAACTTCATCCAGAGCCACAAGTTAACTCCTAACCAATTTTACTGAACCCTACTCCTGCATTTTGAAAGCTGGCTCATGCTGTTTTGGTGATGCTACCCTCGCTCCTAATTTGCCAGTTCCATCACTCACTTGTTCTCTTTCTCAGTGTCTCAAAGAGTTTCTGGAACAGTTAGAAAAGGTCAATGAGAAGATCTTTGTCTCTTTACCTACTCCTTAAAAGGACAAATAGTCAGGGAACTTGTTACATTTCATGGCAGAGAGAAACTCCTGACAGGTAGAATAGCAAGTAAAAGCTCTTATTCATTATCACTTCCCAGGATTAACAGTGAGTTATTAAGAATAATGCAGATAACAATTGGAGTGCCAAGCCAGCCTCTCAAGGGGAGAAATGATTTAGTAGTCTATCTCCAAAGTAAAAGTAGTGTCACAGAGTGAATATAAATGTAAAGAAAACTATAAGCTCATGTACCAGTTAGAACTAGGGAAATCCTACTTATAGCTTGAGAATTCTATTAGCAAAACAGAAAATATAGGTGCCATGGAATTAAGTTACAAAGACACAGCATAATCAAAAAATGACAAAATAAAAGGTAGAAAACTAAAAAATACAAGCATAACTTTCAGTACGGCTGACACTCAACAGTTTCAGGATTTTGTCAGCATTTACAACTTACTAAGTGTTCTGAGAACTACAAGGCTATGTCCAAACTTTATTACTCTAAAATTTCAAATATATGTAAACATTATACCAAATTCTTGATCAATTTGGAGCCCTGGTGGCCCAGTGGGTAAGTGCTAAAGCGGCTATCCAAAAGGTCAGCAGTTTAAATCCGCTAGCTGCTCCTTAGAAGCACTATGGGGCAGTTCTACTCAGTCCTTTAAGGTCGCTATGAGTTGGAATCAACTTGACAGCAACTTTTTTTTTTAAATCAGTTTAACCAGCTTTAACTATGAGTCATATTTAATCTCCTGTGATGAGGCAAATTTTTATGCTAGTGTATGCCAAAAAAGAGATGAGAGAATTTATTTTCAAAGCCCACGAAGCAAATTTGAAGAACTAGAAATAATGGTACAGAACTATAAGATACAGTATTACATTACTACAAAATAAAATACTACAGTCAAGTGCAGCCCTGTTATAACCCAAAGGAAAAATTCCACTGAGGCAGACTAGGGAAAGAAGAGCTCACCACAGAATGGTGGATTCTTCTCCATAAGAGACACCTCCTCAGCACAAGCCTTCTTGAACATGCACGATTTCATAATACATCTGTTTCAATTTAATGGTTACTTTTTTTTCCTATGATCTCTCCAGTGGGTGGATGAAGATATTATAGGACTTTGCTTTAATGTATTCATTTTATTTTGTAATAAAGCTGAAATTTAACACTAGTACCTTATTCGAGAACTCTTTTCAATCACCTTTAAGACATTTAAACATCTGATTTTTCTCTGCCTGTGGTGAAAATGGAGCCCTGGTGGGATGTGTTTAAGAACTATGGCTGCTAACCAAAAGGTCAGCAGTTCAAATCCACCAGCCGCTCCTTGGAAACCCCATGGGACAGTTCTACTCTGTCCTATAGGGTCGCTATGAGTAGGAATCGACTCGATGGCAACGAGTTTGTTGTTGTTTTTTATGGTGAAAGTCTTCAATATATGACCTCAAAATCATTTCTCTTATGTTTTATGCTTCACCTCCTACTAATCTTATTAGCAAATGATCATATTAGAAACAGCATACCAATTTTTAAAATAGCTCATTCTCCTATGTCAGACATTTTATTATAAATATAAGCCTTTACTTCAGCTGCTTCTGCATTGATCAAGTGATTGGCATGTTCAGTGTAATCTTACACCGTGACAGGTCTGACCACTGGGGATGCTGTAAACTTTCACCATCCAATTAAATGTGGCAGAGTTGTAGCCAACATCAGCAACTGTTTTCTCCCCCTCGTTTAGAATTAACTGCATGCAGTGCCAGTGCTACTAAGATAGCTATTTGAAAAACATGCTTTCCTATTTTATAATACAAATGGTAATTTTCCTGTCTGAAAATGTTGCTAAACTTGGTATTCATCCAGAGCATCTCCTTTTGCACTAGCTTGTGAATGTATTAGATGGAACAAGGTGGATTAATCTTAGAGGAATAAAGAGAAGCTAGTTCTGTCGTGGTGGTAGACAGAAATATTGACCCAAAGAAAATTGTTCTCTCACTGGGGCCTCTGATGTTTGCCTACAGATGAACATCATAACCTCATAGAATAGAATTTCAGGGTGGATAGAGATAGTAAACTCTTTGGGGTAAAAATCATTGCCTTACATCAAGGTGGAAGGAAAAAATTATTTTGTTAGTTAATTAAGCATCACTACAAAATGATTAATTATGTAAAAAGAATTGTTTCAATTTGGTGATTATATTCAATTTTTACAACGACATTCATTACTCTCCCTCTTTTATACATGTTTAACTATCTAGATGTCTGCTAAGAAATGTTGCTTCAATCTTCAGGGAAGCCAGACCAGAGTTACTTTATATTCTGTACTTTAAACCTTTGAATTTATACATTGAGATAAGTTTAATGTCCTAATTTATAAATGAATTAACACCATGCTGTTATTTCGGGTCGTACACCAAAGATCACACTCTAAAAAGTTATCATTGCCTTACTTTTCTTTATATAGGACTGCTATTTTCTATATCTAAGTGGTGTTTTTAATAATGATAAAGGTTGAATTATATTCTAAGTCAGGCACTGTAAACTAGCGTTCATAATAAGTTTTGCTCATGAGTATTGTCAGCAGCACGCACTCAATTGCTTTATTTTTGTTGGAGAATCCGAATGTCAGAATTACCTGCAATCAAAAATTACTTTTAAGTAATTCCTGAAGAAGGTTAGAGATTTGTACATTTGTACAAGTCTCTCAGTAGCTTTATTTGTTCACCTATAAAAAATATAGAAAATAATGCAAAAGATTTTTTGGGAAGAGCAAATGTCATAATGTATACGAAGGCATTTTTTAAATTGTGAAATGCTGTGTAAATGATGGGCACCATGGCTGGGTTTGGCCTTGTCGTTCTCTACCTCCTTAGTATTCTTGGAGAATATAGGCTTTATTAGCTTAATATTCTGTACAAGAGTATTTCATTTCCCCCTAAAATTACATCTTTCCGTTTGTGGATTGCCCACTTCCTAGAGTTCTCTGGGATTTGGGGATCAAATTTATCCTTCTTTATCTTGTAAATGTGAAACGCCCCAGCCTTATTTGACCAGATTACAAATGTGGACATGTATATAAATATATATCTAAATGTGAGGGACATGCCATGTCACCCACTAGAACGATATTAAAGGAAACAGCTAAGTGGCATCTATAAAATCTGAAAATACCAAGTAGCTCAATTACCGAAGATATGTGGAATTTTTTAAGAACTATATATATGAAAAGGCAGTATTTATTAAAAATACTACATAAAGTTTTCTTCTTTCTATCAAATATTTTCCTTTTTTCCCATTTATGAGATAGTGGTCCTTTCTCCCTCCCTTCGTCCCTTCTTCCCTCTCTCCCTCCCTCGTTCTTTCTTTCCTCCTTTCCTTCCCTTCCTTCCCTCCTTCCCTCCCTCCTTCCTTCATTCTGTCCCTCCTTCCTTCTTTTTCTTTCTTTCATGTCATTGGTAACACTTAGTAACATGACTGAGCTTATGTATCAGTCCAACTAGCAAGCCCCCAAAGGCCGCATAGATAATAATCTAACATGAAAGTTGGACGAGGGAGTGTTCCCCCAGGCAGAGGGAAAGAACTTCGCTGGAGGGAGCAGCAACGGCTGGAAAGGGGAGAACAAAGGTGTGGAGAAGAGGGAGATGTACTGGACTCACAGAAAGACGTTTTTCCCTTCTAAACAAAAACCCATTGCTGTTGGGTTGATTCCGACTAGTAGCGAGACTATAGGACAGATGAGAACTGCCCCATAGGATTTGCACGGAGTAGGTAGTGGATTTGTACGGCCGACCTTTTTGTTAGCAACAGAATACTGATGGTTTCTCTGTATTTTTAAAAGCAAAATTCCTTTCTATTCTCATCCTTTCTTCCTCCAGTTTTATCTCATTTATTGCCTCTCTTTGCTGTTACTGTCCTTGCCTCCTTCCTAACTACTCTGTTTTCCCTTGCTTACTTTCTCTTTCCCCTCTCTTTTTCCTCTACTCAATCTCATGAATTAACCTTCTACTAGATAATGAGTTATGGGAATTGGAAAAAAAAAGAATAAGGGAAGTAAAGGTTCTCACTTTCAATGAAATCTCTTTTTATTGTAGGGAAAGCCAGAGAGTGCCCTTTTATATGCTAAGTACTATAAGATGCTATGCAGCAGATTCTATGGGAACGGAAGGCGGACACCCAAACTTGCCCAGGGTAGAAATGGGTGTGGATAAAGAGAGCCATGCTTGAATTTAGTAGGCAGGAGACAGGAATTCCAGGCAGAGGGAACCTGTGGGCTAGGCCAGAGGTACGTGAATGTGCCCACAGGTGAGCAGACTTTTGTGTGGGGTATATGGAGAAACCGATGACCTTTCTCAGTGTTCATTGTGCTTGACTGACTCGCAATATTTCGCAGCCTTGATCTCTCTATCTCTCCTTTTTTTTGGTAATTGATTTTCAAAATAATAATTCTAAATTCATGTCTCTGTGTCTGATTGTTCTCAGTCATCTCAAGATAATCTTCTTACCCACTAAACGTCAGAATTAGAGGTTAAGCCTAGCTTCCTTTTTGTTGTTTTATGCTATTTCCATAGAAGTGTTCTTCCAGACATACTAATTCAATTATCTTCTCCCCAACAGCCTAGAATTCTTGAACCACATATCCAACTGCTTAATTTGAAACCTTACTTGGTCTCTTGAATTCACTTAACCTAAGACACCTCAAACTCTCATCTGTCAAATGATTGGTAACATCTCACCACCTACCCGTTACTGGATACCGAGTCTCTCTTTCCTCCATGAAAGACACAGCTATCCTTCCGGTTGTAAAGAGCTAGAAATTCTTTGAGTTCTGATACTTCTTTCTCCTTCACTCTCCACATTTCATCTATCACCAAGTCCACCCTGTTTTACTTCAAAATGATATTTCTTAGGCATCCAGCTCTCTAAAGCTCTCCTGATTCTACCACATTTCAAACTCTCATTACCTCTTGCCTTGAGCATTTCAGTAGCCTTACCTAACTAGTCCCCAGCAAGTTTTGCCTTTCTAAATATTTTCTTGACACTGCTGACAAAAGATGATTTGAAAATCCAAATATTGTTATATCATAGCTCTGTGTAAAATTCTTAAAAGAATTTTCATGATTTTCACATTAAAGACCCAAATCTTTAACTTAGCCTAAAGGCCTTGAATGACTTTATCCTCGCCTTTCTTTCCATTCTAATCTTGTTTCACTCACCAGGACCCTTGTTCATGCTCCTCCTTGGAGCCATACCATTTCTGCCTTTGGCTGGTTATCTCCCAATTATCCTTAACTATCTCACCTCAGACATCATTGCTTAAGAAAGCCTCTCCTAACTCTAAATTAATTCAAGTCCACAAGCGCCACTTTTATGCATTCCCATCATATTAGGTACATTTACTCCCAGAACTTACAATCTGTGATTTCTTTCACTTATTTATTACTATTCCTATCCACTGATCATAGCTCTTAAAGGAAATGATTGATCTCCATTGTTTCAAGTGAGGCATCAATAAGTATTTGTTAAATGAACAAATAATTATGATCATAATATCACACAGCACATGTTTCAAAAAGCTAGATTGTATTTTTTTTTTTATTTTATAAGAGAAATAATGAGAATTTCAGCTAGTGAGATATATGAGGGAGAATATTATGAGATGAGTCATCTTTCCAGTATTTATCAAAGATTGAACTTTCACTTATGGCTGCGTTTTAGACAAGGCCTCTTACTTCCGTTTCTAAGGTTTTCCTAGTCATGGATTCTTAATAGTATAGCTCCATATTAAGTGTACTTAAATGTTTGTGAAGGAAGGAAGAGAAGAAAGAAAGAAAGAAAAAAGAAGAAAACAAACAGCAAACAAGCAAGAAAGAAATATCAAGCAAGTAAAAAGAAAGGAAGAAAAAGAGAACAGAGGAAAGTGGAAGGGGAACAAAGGAAAGAGACAAGCAAGGAAGGAAGGGAGAAGAAACGGGTGCAAGCTTGGTGCTCAAGTCCCACGCTTAGGGGCAAAAGGAGAGGGTAGACAGTTGTACAAGTTCTGTGCTGGCTTCCGGTTTGGTAATTTTGGGGGGGCTGAGATTTCTTATCTGTGTCACAGAGCATTCCTCCTCGACCAACCTGGATTATTAACCATTATCCATGATCTATTTGGATTATTAGATATGTTTAAGAACAGAGAATAATTATGAGGTAGGACTGAGCTTTTTGGGTGGTTTCCGCTATCAGTCACATCCACCAGAAAGGATCATGGAGGATTTTTAATGGCAATGGCAATGTAAAGATACGTCAAGTTTGGTTTTCATTCCAACTACAAGTCGGAGTTGTATGCTTCGTGCTTGTTTTCTCCACAGCACATCGTTTGTGCCATCATTTTTGTGCATGCTTTAATGTGCACTGTAGTTTGTTTTTTTTTTAGCCTGGATACCTCCTATAATAAAATGTCTTACTCACTGCTATGTCCCCACCTTGTAGAGCTATCCAACATGTCAGAGATATGCAATCCATGCCATCCATTAAATGTGTGTGTGCCTTTTCTATTGTGCTAGGCTGAACAATGGCTCCACACATATGCTCCATCCTAATCTCTGAAACATGTAATCATGTTACCTCACATGGTCAAAGGACTTTGGAGATGTGATTAAGTTAAGGATCTGGAGACAAGAAGATTAACCAGATGGGTCCAGTGAAATCACAAGAGTCTTTCCAAGAGGAAGGTAGAAGGAGATTAGACTGCAGAAAAGAAGTGTCAGGAGTGACACAGTGTGAGAAAGACTCAATCAGCCACTGCCAGCCATTGATGGTGAAGGAAGGGACTATGAGCAGAGGAATGCAGGCAGAAAGGGGAGGACGCGATGTTCCCATGAAGCCTCCACAAAGAATGCAGCCCTGCTGACCTCCTGTTATTAGACTTCTGAGGTCCAGAATTGTAAGGGATTAAAATTGTGTTATTGTTTAAGGCACTAACATAGCAACGATTGTGAGGATGGCCCACGACTGGGCGGTGAGTGTTTCGTTCTGCTGTACGTACGGTCGGGTCGCTGTGAGTCAAAACAGACTCAACGGCACCTAACAACGACAATAGGAGAATAGTGCACCTATAGTTAATTTATGATCAGAAAGTAGTCTATTTGTCCTAAAGTCACTCAAATAAAAATATGTTCTGTAACTTTGAAAGAAGCAGACTTCCCTGGTTGAACAGGCACTGAATATTTGCCACGTGTGCAATACGGAGCAAAACCTTTAACTATTCTGAGCTTCAGTTTCCCCAGCTAAAGAGTGAAGGAGTTTTACTGAATTGGCCCTTTTCTATCCTAATACTTTATGAATCAATATGCTTGTTAGTGTATTTCTGAAGTATTTCATAAACTTTCATGAAGTCATATGCAAAAAAATACATTGATAAAGTAACATGGAAAAGAAATATAGATCCTTTAAGTATATTTTTATCAGTTATTACTCGTAACCTGTTGCCAGCCCGTTGATTCTGACTCACAGCCACCCTATAGGACAGAGTAGAACTGCCCCATAGGGTTTCCAGGAGTGGCTGATGGATTTGAACTGCCAGCTTTTTGGTTAGCAGCTGAGCTCTTAACTACTGTGCCACCAGGGCTCCTAGTTACCACTCATACATACAAATGTGTATAAAATAAAATTATTTACTCGGGAGCATTTGTAAAGATGAATGATTTTCACCAGTTACATAACTTATCCAACTCATTTCCTGACAAATCGAACTTTTAAGGCTCTGATCAAAGCAAAAAAGTGAAGTGGAAATAAATATAATGTCAAATATAACATTTGAAAATACTCAAACAGATCACACATCCCTATGATCTCCTCATGTGATGATCTTCACCTTCACCCTGGTCAGCCCCAATCACGCACAACTGCACCCAGGTCCTTCTTACTAGCCAGAACAGTTCTCTTTCAGCAATGTCACACTCCAGAACCCTTCTCTAAGCTCAAGCTCCAGCCGGTCCAGCTCTCTTACATCCTCAAACCCTCTACACTTAAGCTTTGACCTCACATAGACCTTAAGTTCCTTGGTCCTCTACTTTCTCCCAGTGACGGACCCCTTCTTTAGTTCACTTTTTTCCTTCCTCAGAGGAACTGTTTGGTTGCTCACTTGAGTGAGCCTCTCATTACAAGGACTGCTTGGTGACATCACTATCAGTTCTTTGCATGTTTTTGGAAAAACTCAAACCCATCACTTCTGTAATCTGATTCCATTTGTCCTTTACTATGATTCCCAAACTGTCTATTATATTGTAAGGGGGGAGGGTAGGCATGAACTTGTGCAGTTTGATATCACTATCAGTTCTTTGTCTCCAACTTTATCTTAGCCCTCCATGAAGCCGATATTATTCTTCAGCGTTTCCCTGACCAGCAACTCCTCCTATTCAATCAAAGGCCCGAATGTTAATCTATGTCCACAAGCCCACCCTCTTATTCTTAACAATCAACTTTGTTTTCTGTTCTACCAGGAAACAGAGGTGAAGGAGAACTACTTTAAATCCCTCCCACTCCTGCCCACATAAGTAATCTTCACCTACTTGTGTGCCATCCTCACCTCGTCTCTGCCCTCAGAAGCTGAGATGATTCTCCTGCATGAAACAAGTCTTTCCATCTGTGCTTGTGATGAAGGCATCCAGGAACCTACGTAAAACTCAGATCTGACATCATCATTCCTCTGCTCTACATTTCTCTCTGGGACACTGACCTAGTCTCTTAGTGCTGCAATAACAGAAATACCACAAGTGGGTGGCTTTGATGGACAGAAATTTATTTTCACACAGTTTAGGAGGCTAGAAGTCCAAATTCAAGACCCGGGAAAGGCTTTCTTTCTCCATTGGCTCTGGGGGAAAATCCTTGTCTCTTTTCAGTTTCTCTTCCTTGGTGATCTCCATGTGGAGTGACAGCTATCTTCCCCCATCTGTGCTTGCTTGCTTCTATACCTAATCTTCTCTTTTATATCTCAAAAATGATTGGTTTAAAGCACACACACTGAAATGGCCTCATTAACAGAACAATCCCTAAATGGGATTACATCCACAGGTATAGGGGTTATAGTTATTGTAACATATTTCTGGGAGAAAATTCAATCCTGTCATAGATTGAACTGTGTCCCAGAAAAAATCTGTCAGCTTGGCTGGGTCATGATTCCAGTATTGTGCAATTGTGTACCATTTTGTGATCTGATGTGATTTCCTTATGTGTTGTAAACTCTATCACTATGATGTAATTAGATGGATTAGCAGCAGTTATACTAATGAGGTCTATAAGATTAGATAGTGTTTTAAGCCAATCTCTTTTGAGATATAAAAGAGAGAAGTGAGCAGAGACACATGTGAACCTCATACCACCAAGAAAGCAGGGCCAGGAGCAGAGCAGGTCCTTTGGCCCCAGGGTTCCTGCACTGAGATGCTCCCAGACCAAGGGAAGACTGATGCATCACAAGGTCCTTCCTCCAGAGCCAACAGAGACAGAAAGCCTTCTCCTGGAGCTGATGCCTTGAATTTGGACTTGTAGCCTACTGGACTGTGGGAGAATAATTTCTCTTTGTTGAAGCCATCCACTTGTGGTATTTCTGTTTTGGCAGCACTAGATGACTAAGACAAATCCATAATAGACGTCCTATAAGCCTACAAGATCAAATGCTAAGCAAGTCATTCAAAACTCTATGTGATTTTTCCCTGTTTAATTCTTCATTGTCATTACCATAACCTCTGCCTATTACTACATGAAAAACTCATCATTTTGTCACTTGGCACATCATGCTTTTTTACATGTCTTTGACTTTGCATTTGTTGGTCCCACTCTCTCACATGCCCTTCCACTGTCCTTTATCTCTTTAGTACCCTCACTTAATACTGAGCTCAGTAAGAGATTTTTCAGTCCTTTTGCTGGAAGTGTTATTCCTCTGTGATTCCATGACACGTGGCGAAGAGATTAGTCGTTTACTTCATCTCTACCATGGTATCTATTTGTACCATCAACTCCTCAAGCACAGGTATTATGTCTTGTTCATTTCTGTACCTCTAGTGCTTAGCACAGCAAATTTCCCTTCAAGGAGCTCAAAAATCACTGTGGCTTTTCCCTCCTGTTCAACAATTTTCCATTACACTTATAATAAAATGGCAAATAATTATAGTAATAGCTAAAACATATGGTGTATGTGATGTTCCAGACACTTTACATATATGTATTAACTAAGTGAATCTTCAACACACCCTTATGGTAGTATTATTTTCCATGAGGCAATTGAAGCACAGAGAAGTTAAGTAACTTGCTCTATGTCAAACAGCTTGTAGGCGATGGACCCAGGGTTCAAGTCCCAGCAATCTTCTTATGTATAGCTGTGTTAATGGCTTGTAAAGATATATTTTTTTTATTGTTTAATGTCTGTACACACACTAGGCTATATGGCTGATGTCTTTTTTGTTGCCTGCAATAGACAACTCATAGAACAGTGAAAGTTAACGGTGTAGATACTCAAAAATATCTCTTGAATTTATAAATAAATGAAGGCTTGTTGGACTGGATTAAAATCATTCTGTTGAATAACAGTGAATTCAAAATATATTAACTCTCTTCTCTATAGATTTGCCTCAAGGGGAAAAATCCAGTGAGATGAAAGCCTGCATTTATCATTTATTCTGATAACTGAAGGTAGCCAGTAGGTTTATTATTTTTGCTCTATTTTATTTAGTGTTGAAAAGAATAAATAGGAAATTCACTATCATTTAGGCTTGGAAGAACATTAAAATTTTTTTTTTAAAGATCAGCATTAAAAATCGTTTCTCTTTAATTCCTTAGGAGTCTGGGATCTGTTCTGAGATAATTCTTTCTTAGCTATAATCGTCATTGATTTCCTCAAAAGATGCCCCTTAAGATTTTACATATTTTCATACAATGGAATGGAAGCTCATGGAGACATCTGTTCTTTCAATAATATTCTTTTAACATAACACTTTTATAAGATTCAGATCCCAAAGCTGGATGTGATGATGGGGTGTGGAGACCAGGGGTTAGAGTACTTGTTCCCAGTATTAACTTCGCCAGTAGTCCACTGTAAGACACTCAACTCTAAAACTTCTGATTCTAAAACCTACTTCTTTTTTTTTTTTTTTTTTTTTTTTTTAATATTTTATTGTACTTCAGGTGAAGGCTTACAGAACAGATAGTTTCTCATGTAACAGTAACACACATGCTGTTTTATGACATTGGTTAACAACCCCACAACATTTTAACCCTCTAAATACTCAACTTTTTTTTTTTTTTTTTTTGGTGAAAATACACATAGCCAAAGATATGCCATTTCAAAAATTTTTTTTACATACACATTTAAGTGACATTGACTACGCTCTTCTAATTATGCTGTTATTCTCACTTAAGATGAAGGCTTACAGGACAAAATAGTCTCCCATTTGACAGTTACTACAAATGTTGCCCTATGACAATGGTTAACAATCTCACAACACATCAACAATATCCTTTCTCTATTTTGTGTTCCCTATCATCAGCTTCCTACTCCCCCTCTGCCTTCTGGGCCTTGTCACTGGACTCCTGTACCTCGTTACTCTCATGGTTTTACTGGGCTGTCCACTCGCAGGCTGATCAGTGAACATCGAAGGTAACTTTACCACTGAGCTAAAAGGGTGTCTGGGGGCCATACTCTCGGGGTTTCTCCAGTCTCCTTTAGGCCAGTAAATCTGGTCTTTTTTTTTTTTTTTTTTTTTTGTGAGTTAGAATTATGCTCTACATCCTTCTCCAGCTCTGTCCAGAACCCTCTGTTGTGATCCTGGTCAGAGCAGTCAGCGGTGGTAGCCGGGCACCATCTAGCTGTACTGGACTCAGTCCGGTGAAGGTCTTGGTAGCTGTGGACAATTAGTCCTTTGGACTAATCTTTTCCTTGTATCCTGTTCTCTTCATTCTCACTTGCTTCCTAAGAGATGAGACCAGTGGAGTATCTTAGATGGCCGCTCACAGGCTTTTAAGACCCCAGACACTACTCACCAAGGTAGAATGTAGAGCATTATCTTTATAAGTAGTGTCATGCCAATTGAGCTAGATGTTCCCCGAGACCATGGTCCCCAGAGCCCTCCGTCCAGCAACTCAGTCCCTCGGGGAGTTTGGATCTGTCCATGGGGCCTCCGTGACCTTTCCTTGTACAGGTTGTGTTAGCTTCCCCTGTATTGTGTACTGTCTGACCCTTCACCCAATATACCACTTGTCTATTGCCTATTTAATATTCCCCCCCCACCCCTCCCATCCCTGGTAACCAACAAGAATTGTTACATTTTGCGTGTGAACTTTTTCATGGGTTTTTACAATAGAGGTCTCATACAATATTTGTCCTTTTGTGATTGACTTATTTCACTCAGCATAATGTCCTCCAGTTTCATCCATGTTATGCGATGTAAATCCTACTTCTTGTCGTTTAATTTGTAGCAGAGCCAGGAGCAGAACACAGACCCATCATTCAGAGTTTATAAAAATCTATAAATAAAACAAAACATCCATCAAGGTAAAATTGTAATGATGAACTTAAATTGAGACATTAAAATGTGTTTTTAAATATTTGCCTCTTTACTCATATTTACTCCTTTCTAACCAATTACTTTGTCATCTAATCTTGTATCCATCAAAGAGAAACTCATACAAATGGACTTTGAAATACTACTATAAAATATTTTTTTTAAAAAAGTTATATTCTTTCCTGATAATTGATTTGTATGCAATCCTTAGTTTGACCATGTATTTAACTCTATCATGAGACAGAACAAATAACTTCTGATCTATTTTGTATACTTCATAGATCTGTTTAGCATAAGAACCTTGTCATTCTCTTTTCAGCATATCTGAGTTAGCTTGAAAGGTTAGCTTAAGTGTCATTAACATGTCTTATTTTCTTTAAAAGTATGCTCTGCATCTCTTACAATTTCTGAGAGCTGGCCAGAATACAGGCATCACTTAGAATCTATTACAGAGGACTCTATCCAGACAAGAGTAGACTAATACTGTTAGGTAGAAGGAAATACATAACCTATTTTGGCATCTGTTATGGACAAAAGTATTTTCTGTTCCACATTTTCAAAATTTTCTCCAAAAAAGTGGATAACTACGGGTAAGAGCATGGCAAGTCAAAACCCAAAAGGGCAGCTGATTACAAATGGATAGCATAGTACAAAAATAGCAAGGCTGACTGGTTTATCATTATAGTCCCATTAGTTTTTGGCTTATAGAAGTCATCTGAAGGTTGATTTTGATCCATGTGTTACTCTAATTCTTAGGGAGAAAAAGTAGCTATGACCGTTCTCCTTGCTAAGTTTCTCTCCCATCAAATAAGTAATCCTCAATATAGGGTAGGGTTTATCAACCTTTTTGGTATCAGGGCTCCTTGAGATTTTTAAAAATTATTGAGAATCAAAAGAAAAAAAAAACTTTTGTTCATATGGGTTATATATATCGATATTTATTGTATTAAAAATTATACCCCTAAAATAATTTATGAGTACACATTCCAATCGTTGTCTGAGCAATGGCGGCATCAGGTTATGTAGCTTCTGAAAACTCTATGGTACGCTTGTAAGAGTGTGAGAAAAAAGAAGACGACAAATGCTATCTTACAATTATTATTGAAATGCCTTTGGCCCACGCACCTCCTGACCTTGGAATTTAAAGGTATTTTAAGAGTTTTTACTGAGACCAGCCAAGCTCCTATTTATTGTTACTTTACTAGACATTATTATGATTTTATCTACTTATTTGGTTAACTATTATAGAGAAGTATTGCTTAAAGAAGATACATGCTGGGACTCCATTTTATGTGACTTATTTTAAGCCACGAGCTAGTCAAATTATGGATAAGTAGTTTTGTTCCTTCTCAGCTATGACCACAGTATGATCACTAACAAATAAATCGCGATACTGGGAAAATGAAGGCTCAGAAAATGATCTCAACATATCTCTGAATTTTTTTTTTTAATTACCATTTTACAAGTCCTGTTCAACAGCTTATTTGTATTTTTGACCAATTTGTGCATTGGCATGAAATATTCTATTTATCAGTACTTTTTTGGTAAGAAAACAATAGAGATACGACATTTCTTTCTGAAGGATTCTTAAAAAGATTATATTGTACATTTACTGAGACAGTTGACTGTTACCACAATATGCTGTTTAAAATGTACTTTGATTTTGACCAAGAATTTAAAAGCTATACAATGAATACACAATGGAACTGGCTATAAGTCAGTATAACTGAGAATATGAGATATGTGCCCATATGTGATTTAGAACCACCAGCTAAAAAGGCCTAATAAAGTGGAGAAAAATATGTTTTAAAATTATTGTTCCAAAACATCTAAAATAGTTACAGTTTGATGAGCACTTATTAGTTAAAAAGTAAAAGGATATGCTAATCTCTGCTTATGAGTGTTACATAAATTTGGTTATTGATTATATTTCTATTATGATCATCACCAGTTTCCTTTTTCTTGTATAAACAGCTACTATTTAAATGACCACTTGACAAGTAGAGGATATTATTGTTCCATCTAATAAGCAAAATATTTAGATTTCTTCTTCATATGTCACCAAAAAGATCTCCAAACTATTTCCTGTGCAAATTAAATTTCTCCCTCAACATTTCAGTAATCTAAACTCACTTCTTAATATTTAAAATTCTTTTATAATCCCTAAAATATTATTAACTGGGTTTTTTTCCTTAGCCTTTCCTAAACTGTAGTTTTATGTTTGGAAATTTTTGTTTAATGTATGTTTGTTTTTCTCTTGACAGATTCCTTCTCTCTTTCTTTACTTCCTCCTTTTCTTTCTCTCTCCCTCCCATCTTTCCTTCTTTCCTCCTTCCCTCCTTTCTTTCCTCCCTTCCGTCTTTTATTTCATTTCTAGTTTTTATCTTATATGCTCTAATGGTTGTTAAAAAACGCAGTGGATGTCAAGAAAATAGCCCCGTGGTCCTTTAGTGATAAATTAGAGCATGTATCCTGAACATAACTTCCCTTTGATTCTGATCAGTTTTTAGCAGAATTGTACCAGAGTATGACAGTATTTTGTGTGGCTCCAGCTGCCAAGAGATTTATTTAATTGTTCATTCCAAAAACATTTTTGGGGGGACAGCCTTTGTGAAGGCAGTTTTCGGTAATGACCTATTCGCATAGAAAACCATTCCTATACACTTTAGACGCAAGAGAGAACAAGGCCACTGCACACTTGTAGACTCTGCGTTTAGCGCATTTAGGACAGAATGCAAGATATTTGTGGGTTTTTTTGAAGAATGGAATGAAGAAGTAAGCAGTAGCCAGATTAAAAAAACCCTAACAAACTCTTTGAGTAACATCGCACTTTATCTCAGGAGCAATTGGAAGCTATCAAGTTATTTTACATAGTGAAGTACAATGATAAAATTTATGTTAAAAAACAAAATCCCTCTTACTGCCATGTCGTGCGATAGCACGAAGATCAATGAGGAGGCTCTTAGACGCTAATCCAGGTGAGAAGTGATGGTGGCTCAGACTAACTAGCTGCAATGGGAGTGGAAAGTGGACTAGGTTCAGATTGAGTTTAAAGGTATAATTAGAGAACCAGGTGGCAAGTATGTGGTGGGTTTATTTGTTAGAAGGTGGTCTTCTTTCAAATATATAGGAAAAAAGAAAGAAACTAATAGACATACAATGAGTCTGTAAATTCATCTAACCATAAAAACAGCTTTAATAACCCTGTATCAGTAATAATGACAATAATAATAACCTTAATTTTAACAGTAGCAGCAATTATAATTTATTAACAGCTAGTCTAATTTAAATCTAGAAAAAATACCTTTTTGCTTAGGTATTATTTCCCTTATAATATAAATAAGGCAACTGAAGCTTAGAAAAGTTGGGTTACTTGCTTCTGGTCACATGTGTAGAAAATGGTAAGGTCAAGATTTATGTGTAATACTGACCAAAAGGGTGATATATATTTCAATCAAATTATAAACTAAAAGGATTTTCTGTTAGGTTCTAAAAAAAAATAGCCCAAGCTATTGAACTGTAATGAATATTTCACTTAATACATTGTATAACTATATTTTTAAACATTTGTCTCTCCACCACCCTGCGGGTTTTAGAGTTGCCTTCTTTGTATCCCTAGTACCATGCTTGGCTTAAAGAATACATTTTATTATACACACCATCACTAACGTGTTACTTCCCAGAGAGATCACTCTTCCATTAAGATAACTAAGAAGAGGAGAAGCTGATCATTACTAGCAAGCAGACCAGTGTCTCTCTACTAGTTGATTTGAGGCAAGACACTTGATCAAGTTACAAAGTTTGTATAGATTTTACGCTAGGAAAATACCAAAAGGTGATAGTTATATATATGCTGTAAAGTACTATTTGGAAACCCTGACAGCATAGTGGTTAAGTGCTACAGCTGCTAACCAAAAGGTTGGCAGTTCAAATCGACCAGGCACTCCTTGGAAACTTTATGGGACAGTTCTACTCTGTCCTATAGGGTCACTATGAGTCAGAATCAACTTGACATCTGTAATATGAAGTGTTCACCATGTTGTAAAATATGTCATTGTTCTTGCAGTATTATATTGCTACTTTTGAAGTAAAGTGATTTCTGTCAAAATCTTTTCTTAATAATTCTGTTTGACATTCACCATGCCCTACAGCCTGGATGTAATTTTTCTGGAAATATAATACATATTCCAAACGTGTATCCATAGACATTTGTATATATATGTGTGTGTGTATGCATATGTATATATGCATATATACATACATACATATGTATATACACACATGTACATATATTTATATCATTTAAGTATTTACACTCATCCACATTTTATTTTGTATCTTTCTGAGTCAATAGAACAGAGAATTTCAATACTGATCTCTGTCAACATTTTTATTCTGAAATAACAAAAGATGAAAGTCCAGGTATTTGAAATGCTCATCTGGTTGTTATAAGGTGTAAAAATAAAATATTTACTTAGCTAAAGAACGAATGCCAACAACTTTGCCATAATAAATGATAAGCTATCAACAATATATGCTATAGCACAGAGGCCCTTATTTATTGCCACCTGTTCATTTTTAAACTACATTCGAGAATGCAGGAATGCATAACAAAATGTGCTGCACTGCCCGTGTTTCTGTGCAAAGTGAAAATGAATCAATGGCATTATATTCCTTTCAACAATAATAGTTTCTAGGAAGAAGCAGTATTTTCAGAAACCATACTGGAACACAAGCAGGAAGACCAGATTTATTTTCCAAAAATGCAAAAAAGATCATTTATATTCTCCTTAGTGTCTTGCCCAATCTGATTGTACCTTCAAAGAATAAACATTGCCTTTGGCTGAAGATTTCATAATCCAGCAGTTCTAGATGTCAAAAAAATATATATTATTGCCTTGTAAAAGAAATGCATGACAAATTTTAGCTACATAAACAAATAGGCAATGGAAGATCTGTAGAAATTGTGTTGAATGTTAAATTAGACTTTGGGGATCCATATGTGATTCTTTACTCATCTTTAAAGAATCTATAATTTTTTGCTTCTTCTTTTTTTTATGCCATACAGAAAGGATTCTGATTAAAATTATCATAATTGTGTAATAATTTATTCCTTTTAAAATCGCATTGTTAGTCCTGACTCTACATTTTTTCAAGAGATGCTGTGAATGAAAATTGAGGTCTATTTTCACCTGTCATCATTTTAAATTCTATTTTGCCAGAGAACCGATATTGTGGATTAGATATGTTCACGTGTAATGTAGCTATTCTCGTGCGTCAAACTGGGCCTAAGGGTGATATACAATTCCATTACCATACAAGGAAAATTATTTCCTGCAACTGAAACAAGGAAAAATAAATTAACGTTAAAATAATGTTTACCAAATATTCAAAGTGAGAAACACTTGTTTTTTAATGTTTTTTAGAAGTTCCTGGTTTGATTGAGTGCTCAGGGATATTTGAGTGAGGTGGGGCCAAGAAACAAACTTGCACAAGGAAGGCTTTAATGGATATGACAAGAGGGATGTTTTGAAGGAAAAACAGGAGTTCACCAGGCATAAAAGTAAGGCAAGATCAGACCTGTTGTTATTTGTTGTTCTGTGCTGTCCAGTTGGATCTGACTCATAGCCACCCTGTGGAACATGGGGTTTCCTAGGCTGTAATCTTTACAGAAGCAGATGTTGTTGTTGTTAGGTGCCCGTGCGTCGGTTCTGACTCACAGCGACCCTATGTACAACAGTACTCCCGCGGAGCGGCTGGTGGGTTCAAACTACCAACCTTTTCATTAGCAGCTGAGTGCTTAACCGTTGTGCCAGCAGGGCTCCTAATATCAGACGTACAAGCTCTCTATAAATCTAAACCCCTTGCAGTCAAGTCAACTTGGACTCATGGCGATCCTACGCTGTCAGAGTAGAACTGTGCTCCATAGAGTTTTCAGTGACTGATTTTTCAGAAGTAGACTTGTGGTATGTAAGATGTCAAGATTGTAGGTTCTGGTGTCAGAATAACTGGATTAATTCAGCTGCTTGACTGTAGGTTCACTATGAGTCAGAATCTACTCGACAGCGATGGGTTTGTTTGTTTTGTGTGGACCCTGGGCAAGTTACATAACCTCTTTGTGCTCTAGTTTCTCCATGTGGAAAATCGGCTCAATAATATAATTCTGAATTGATCTTAATAATAAATTAGTTAAACATAAAAAAAACTTAGACGAGTGTCTGGCAGATAGAAAGTATTCAGTGAATCTTAGCCATTATTAACTTCAAGACAGGGGTGGTGAGAATTTGGCAACTAAGTCATGCAAAACTTGGATATTAAATGGATATTAATTTGATCTCTCATAAATTTATCCTACGTGGTTTTATTTTTTGGTAGGGTTGAATATTATTTTTTCCACTTAATAGTCTCTTTTTCCAATATTTTTACTCTCCTACAGGATAACTGGTGAGAAATTTTGAGGTCACACGACATGAAACCACTTCCAAGAATCGCTGGCCATGGAATGACCCGCGCTTTAAGACTCGTCTTAAATCTCTTTCTTAAATACATTCCCACTCAAAAATCTAAATTAAAAATCTTAGATATTATTCATCATCAGTATAATTTATTCTTACATTAACACTCTTTCTCATTGAAGATTGACATCCTAATTTTAAATGATCCAAAAAAAATTTTCAGATCAAATCCACCTTACCTGGCACGTAAGCAGAAATAGCCCTCAGCATTGGAAGGAGAGAATGCCGTTTTCTCCATCCACCTTTTTCTCATGGCTCTGTGGTCATAGTGCCCACAAGATGCAAGCTTCTCCTCAGAGCCAGGAACTAAAGTATTAACCTGACAATGTTTGAGAAAGACTTTGAGAACTCATAAGGAATCACTTCACGGACTTGTCCACTAGTCTTGAGATGTTATAAATTATTTGAAGAATATACTTTTTTAAAAAAGGCTTATTTTCTAGTGATATAGCATTCTTGCTTGATCCTTCTCCACAGCTTTTACATCTATTGATATCACAAAGTTTTGCTGTGTTTAGTTGTACAGGCTCTGGAGCCAGATTGCCTGAATTCAGATCCTGCCTTTCCCACATTTCCTGGAAGTATCTCAGATTCTTCATCTGTCAATACTGATGATAACAATATCAGTAACAACTATTCATAGGCTTAAATGAGATAATACATTTAAAGACTTAGTAGCTGGAACATAGCAAGCACTTAATAAGTCTTCTTATTACAATTATTCTCACCAAAGGGTATAAAATGTTCCAGCACTCACAAAAATATTTATAATAGTAAATGGGGCGTGGAAAAGTCAAGAACATTTGAAATAGCTGCTGTGGGGAGGAGGAGAAAGCAGACCAGAAAATCAGAAGAATTTCCAGGCAAATAAGTCTTCGATTGATAATATTATCATTAATTTATAGTGAAACCCTGTGTGAAATTTTATGATTTTCTTCAACAGTGCTTGGATACCTATGGTTTCAGAAACGGACAGTGGTTAGATTTTTTGAGGTTGGAGATTTTCTCCAGCTGGGTAAAACTGAAGGACGAAAGTGGAAGGTAGTTGGATTTATTGGTCAGAGTGGCCCAAGTATAGGATAGGAGAAAGCATGAGTATAGCGGGCCAGCTGATAAGAGGAATTGGAAACCGTCCCCAGGCCCTCTGTGTGATCCTGCAGGGCAGGGCAACTGTCAGCTTTGACACCAGGAACTCTCATGATTTCTTGTACCCCATGCCTTTGTTACAGCCTATGCAAAAAAATTAGGAAGACAGCTCTCTGGGTGAATCTGATATTTCACCTGAAAGTTATCACTTTTGTGAGCTCTGATTTCTGAAGCCAGGTTACATACAGATCTTTAAGTCAGTGGTTCTCAGCCTTGAGTGCATGCCAGAATTAGGGTGTGAAAACCCCAATTGCTGGCCCTCACCTCCAGAGCTTCTGATCCAGTAGGTCTAGGATGGAGCCCAAGATTGTGTATGTCTAACAAGCTCACAAGTGAGGCTGATGCTGTGGTCCTGGGATCACACTTTGAGAACAAGTAGTTTAAGCCCTCCTGATATGGACATCTTCCTCCAAGTAGGCACACGTTACAAACCCCAAGAATTGAGGAGCTGGAGGTATTGATTATTTCTATAAGAAAGGATTTGTATGTTTGTTTACATGCTGATTTTTTACATAAAAAGGAACAGCCTCTAGGAGAGAGAAGTATTTGATTGATTGTAAACAAACACTAAAAATCTAATAAGGAGAGAGAAGAAGAAGAAAAAAAAAAGAAAAAGTGTCAAAGGACTTGTGCAGCATAAACTGATGAATTAGAGCAGAAGAACATATACATTTTATAGGTCTCCATACCACACATCTGATGGATACAGCATACTCCCTTCAGCCACTCTAGAATTGACCCTCAACAGGAGACCTCACCAAGCTGGGGTCATATCAGGTTCCTGGGGGAGAGGAAGGGTACAGGGAAGAGTGGGCAGCACAGGTTAAGTTGGGTAAGTCCGCATAACAGCTCAGTGGCACGTGCCAGAGCTCGGGTCCCCTCCCATTCTTGGAGTTGTCAGATGATGTCTGGGTGTATGAGTGCTTGCCTCAAACACAGTAAGCTCCCAGAGACGGTACACCAGGGCCGTGTTTGCATGAAGCCCTGGAGGACTTGAACAGCTTTATCTGGAGACAGACTCAGGGAGTTCTTAGTAATTTCCGCTGTGTAGATAAATGCACCATAGCCGTCCAAAATAGGTGTGACTTGCCTCGCTTCTCCACTTAGGGGAAAGAATTGAATAATTAATCCCACCCTCTCTCTCTCTTTTTTTTTGATATGGGAAGGAAAAAAATTCTGTATCTATATGAAGCAAATTTTTTTTAATGCAGCTGAATAGAGAATTCATGTGGAATTATGATTTTTTAAATTGATAAAACATTATAATTTTCCCAACATAGTACAGTGTTAGTGATCTCTCTAGCACCACGCTGACCTACTGGATGAGCTCCGTGGGTTCATTCCCAATCCTATTGCTTTTCCCTATTACTCCCCTGCAGGCATTTTTAGAACAACATCCATCACTCCACATCCTGCAGGAAATATTTTTTGCTTCTTTTTCCCTTTTCCCTCGGTTGTTCCGTGTGAGTTGTGTGTCTATGCGTATGTGTGCTGTGTATATCACACTGTGACACTAAGAGAAGAAAAATATTAGAAGATCCAATAATATTTTAATTATTAAAAAACTTTTTCTGTAAATCAGAAACTTCTGTTTAAGAGATTATGAAATTATTTAGTGTTCAAGTATGATCCAGTTAAGTATAATTCTTGGAATGTTAACTATGTCCATGATAGTCTATAGCTTCTCATTTGAATTTAGTTTCTGTTATATTACATTTTGTTCCTTATATGTTGAGCATTTGTAAATTAAAAAAATAATATAAACATATTAAATACTACTTATCAACAAAACCATAGAAATTAAATTAGGATTTTCCCACATTAAAAGTGTTACAAGGAAACATTTCAGATATGAAGTAACAAAGAATGCAAATCCTAGGTAATGTAAAACAATTAAACAATGCCAATTTATCACAGTATTTTTTTTAATTAAAGAAAAAATGTATTTGAAGAGGTTTAAAATCGAATAGAATATGTGTCCTACCCAGATAAGAAGATATTAGAGAAGTTTTATGAAGCGAAGTTTATCATGCTTTTTTTTTTTTTTAAAGCAGAATCTCACTGAGGCTATTCATTGGGGTGCATCTGTTTCAGATATTTGCCT
Source organism: Trichechus manatus latirostris (assembly GCF_000243295.1). Lineage (NCBI taxonomy): Eukaryota > Metazoa > Chordata > Mammalia > Sirenia > Trichechidae > Trichechus > Trichechus manatus. The sequence continues at coordinate 1,484,258 of NW_004444170.1, read as the reverse complement.
ATAACAGTACCTGTGAAATGTTTGCTAAGTTTTTGTTGGTTGTCCTCACATTGATTCTGGTCGCGGAGGTCCCATGCGTGCAGAGTAGAACTGCTCCATAAAGTTTTCCAGGCTGTGACCTTTCAGAAGAAGATTGCCAGGCCTGTCTTCCAAGGCACCTCTGGGTGGGTTTGCCCCACCAATAGTAATAATTCCTTCCTGTTCTTCCCTCATCTTCTTCTGGGGTTAAAAATCACATAATGCTTCATCACTCCAGCAATCTTAGGACCAGTAGATCTTTAAATAACCAGGTTTTACTCAAAGTAAGAAGTTAAATCACCACATATGCACCTATTAACAAATCTGTCATATACCTTTGCACGCACACCTATAACCACGTTTGATCCAGTCTATCTTTCGGCCAAAATTATATGAGGTATCTCTGATAGCCTATATTACAAAATATTATATCCCTCCTGTATATATATATACATGACATTTATAAAATTATTTTACAAGGTACAATTAGACCCACACTAAAGAATTTCATACATTTTAGAATGCTCTTAAAGATTAAAAAAATATTTTTAATAGACCAATATAAATAGGCATTCTTAAGTGACTTTGTAAAGTCACTAATTCTTTAATATAAAATTGGGAAGTGTGGTTCATGATTTTACAACTAAGAGCCCTTTAAATATTTTAAATTCCATGACCACCAAGAATATTTCAAATAAATAAGAGTTGTGTGTATTTTTTCCCCCAAAGCACTGGAATTACGTTAAAAATATAAAGTAAGAGATATGCTGTAGCGTCTTCATCGTAATTTTACTCAAATGAATGCTGTCTTCTCTGTACTGATATTTTAGACTAAAGTGTGTCAGAATGGTAAAAACACTTGTCTACTTGGAACACTGAAAATCTTGGCTTTCGTTCCTTTAAAATGCCCATTTCTATTTTTTTAACTAGATATTTATGTTCATTATTTAGTTCTGCTTTGAAAAAGCATAGAAAATTGATTATATTTTAGATGATTGCTTCCTTTCTATTATCAAATCTGTCATAGTTATAATTACTTAATATATGCCGAGAACTAAGATAGTAACTAAAACCAAATATAGCACAGAAACCTTTGTCCAGCGTGGTGGAAGTGTAAATTTTGTAATTAAAAATAAGTTGACACAAAGACCCCAGTAAGGAATACAACTCAGTTGTGTTATTGTACTATTAAACTAGTGCATTTCAGAAACAAACAAACCAAAAAGGTCATCTTTCATATGTAGTTTGCCTATAACCACTCATGAAACGTATAATTATTACACACTTTTAGGGGCAAAGCAAGGACAGAATGCCTAAATAAAACCATAGGTCACGTGAAAGCTTCATGTTCACCAGCTGTGAGACCATCTTTGCCCAGAGTGATACTAACTATGCTAATTTAAAAATTATTGACCTCACTTTTCTTCCCCTACCATTTAAGGGAAGGGCTAATGTGCCCAGATGAGAGTTTAAAGAGCAGAATAAATGAGATCAAACAGCTGGGTTAGCAACTGGACACACAGAAGGTCAACTTGTTAGTATTATTTGTATAAACAATCTGCTTAATATTTAGTAATTAACTGTTTAATAAGTGATAATTACAATTCAAAGAACACAGAAGCATGTAGAATACAGTGAAAGTCTCTCTTCCCCCCAAACCCAATCCAGTCCCCAGGAGTAAACAGTGTCAACCATTTTTTTCATGGGTCCTAGAGAGGATTTTTTGACTATACAATAGGATTTGAAAAAATCATAAATAGAATTATAGGATGTATATTATACTGGGAGTTGATTTTTAATGAAAACATGGTTTTCAACGAAAATGTGGATTTTTCATGTTTTAATGTATAATAAACCGACCTCTTAAAAAAAAAATCTTTAGTATTCCCTGGTGTATGCGTACAGAAATTTAATTAACAATTTCCCTGCTGACATCTGTGTTCAGGTTGTTTCCATTCTGCATTATTTAGAACGCTCCAGGGAGTACCCTTATGCACGCGTACATCCTTCGTCAGTGTGAACGTTTCTTATTCACAGTTTCTTAGCACCGTAATTGCTAGAACAAAACCATGTGCTGCCTTCCTAGTTGCAAAAGTTATTACCAGGAGTCAGTTTCAAAGCAGCCATAGGCCACTGCGTTCTCTCGCCAATGGCCTGGGGAGGGCTTATCCCCCCTATTTCATACACACCCAAACAACACCAGTTTTATAATCTGACCTATCACATGCTCAGTTTTATATCCTTGTTATAGCTTCTTTTTCCCTGATCCCTAACAGGGTTGAGCATTTTTTCCCAGACTGGTTACCCCTGCGTTTCTCCTGTTCCTGCTCATATCCTTTGCCGCATTTTTCCCCATTAGGTTTTGATGTCCTGACTTATTTGTAGCAATATTTTTCTCTAGTTTTAAATGATCTACCTCTATTTTCTTCGGTGATTTTTGGCATATCTTTGAACCTCTGTCTTGTCTCTGGAAAGTGAGATGTTTAAGCTCGATGCTACGTAAGATACTTTCTGAGCCTGATGGTCTACGCATGGGCTTGCCTGTTTCTAAATAAATATGTGGCATTTGTACTTAGTCCTTCTGAGACGTGGTATACAGTCAGCTGACTGGAGAAGGCCGGTTCCTTCCGAGATGTGGTGTACAGTCAGCTGACTGGAGAAGGCCGGTTCC
>NW_004444170.1:1477349-1480059 GCF_000243295.1 Trichechus manatus latirostris | reverse complement strand
GAGACGCGGTGTACAGTCAGCTGACTGGAGAAGGCCGGTTCCTTCTGAGATGTGGTGTACAGTCAGCTGACTGGAGAAGGCCGGTTCCTTCAGAGATGTGGTATACAGTCAGCTGACTGGAGAAGGCCGGTTCCTTCTGAGACGTGGTATACAGTTAGCTGACTAGAGAAGGCCGGTGTCAGGAAGCACAGGCTGTCTGTCTGGCACACAGAAATAGGAGGCCGAAAGCAAGTTACCGTACCTTTTCTCTAACTGTAAGTCCTTTCTAAAAAATCATCATCATCATCATTTATTGTGACTGCTATTAGCTGTCACAACCACTGAGTATTATAATAGGCTGCCAGGAGAGTTGGTCAGAGGGAGATGATTTATAACACATGGAGTGCATCATTTATTAAGACTACAAAAACACTGAAATTATAGCATGCTGCCCCTGCTTTTATTTACCTTGTGGCAGACAGAGGTTCAGCTAGCAAGCTCCCTTGCTTAGTTTGCAAAGTGCTTTGAAACATGAGATAGTGGCATTGTCTGTGGTAGATGGTGATTTATATGGAAGATCCCGTAGGCCAACAAAGCAAGGTGTTTCAGAAGAGTTCCTTTGGATTACAGAAGTAAAAGAAAACCCAAACAAAAACCTCCGTGAGACTGAAGGAGTCCTTTGTAATGACTCTTATAATAAATTAATAATTTTCAGATATTTAGAAGAAGTTTCTGGTTTTGATTTTGGTGGCAGGATAAAAATGATGCAGTGGGAAGAAGGTGTTGAAGATTTCCAATTTTATTCTGCTTGGCTGCTGACAATTTCCAAATAGTAAAAAGATACTTCTAAGCTTCAGTCTGTTTTACTAAACACAGTTATAATATAATTAATACCATCAATTCAATTCTTAGGTTTTATAGAAGAGACTAAGGATGTTATGCCCACAGAATTAACTTTCTGATATCTGAAGACTAATATGTTTCTGGAAAACATGTAAGTGTAGATTTTTATGGTGTATTTATTTATCCAAAAATGTGAGATCAGTTAGGTAACTAACAAATACAAATTTTACATATGTAGCAAAAGTAGGTCATATATTATTTGAAGATAATTTTTAGTTATAAAAAAATTGTTTGAAGTATTAAAATATACAGTGAAACCTGTGAGATCTGGAACTCAACAAGACTGCTTTGGTTTTCCAGATCTCGCAAGTTTTCCACCTTTGACAGGGTTCAGTCTTACCACTTTTTATTGCTATTAGTGGAAAATATTTGAGTTTTCCTTCTCTGACAGATCTCCACCTTACACAGGTTCCGGCTTTCCCAGGTTTTTCTGTATTAACATACGTATCACATTCTAACTCTTGGGGTTGTTATCTCGAGTATTTAGATGTGTGTTGTATTTAAGCGTAGCAACAATTGCGAGGATGATGCAGGACCTGGTAGTGTTTTGCTCTGCTGTACATAGACTCAGAACTGACTCCATGGCACCTAACAACAATATTGTTTAATATTTTTGAGTACATAATTGAGTTTTCATATGACTTTCAGTCCATCATATTTAAAGAACATTGTGTGTGGAGTTTTGCAAACGTCAGGGTTGCGTCCCCTTTAGAAAGGTCCTCTCTGCTTAGGCCAGGCAACAGATACACTCAGCTGGTAAAGGGAAGCCTCAGGAGAGAGCAGAGCAGATGGATGTGTGGGAAGTGTCATCTCCTGACTGAGACTACCTGAATGGCCTTCCTACCACGAGGTGCCTACCATCACTCTATTTGGAGGGAAGGTGGAAAAATCTGAAGAGGATGAGAAAAAACCAAGTCCTCCTTTTCTTATCGATTTTTTTAAACCAACAATTGAACCAGTTTGGGGGGGAGGGCGGGCAGTGCGGGCTCAGCTCTTTCTTCTTGGATAGATCCTATGCGATGCACCTTAGACTCCCTTCAGAGGTGAACCTTGTCGCCACCACTGCAGTGAACTCTGAAAATGTTCACAAGTAGATTAAAGAGCACTTGAGAGACATTTACAGAAGTGAGGATTATGCAAAATGTGGAGATTAGAAGTGACTACAATCATTTCTGAAATTCACACCCTTGTCGTGTGAGGAAGACTCCAAGAACAAATGATTAATAGGTGAATCATCTTCATCACCATAAAGGTGAATTTGAATATTGAGGTAAGGCAATGTCTTGGGTCTCATTAATGGATCCAGTACCAGATCTGGATAGTTATGATTAAACATCTTGAACCACTCTGGCTATCCGGTACTTTCAAGGTACAAAAATTCTTATAAATCCGTGCAATTCCCTTTGTTTTCTTTCATTTTGAGGATAGCCTTTGAAATAAGTCATAAATCTTTGAATTATTAAAGAAATGTTTATTGTTTAAGAAATCTTTGTGTAAATTAAATAACAATATAAAACTGTATATACAATATTAAGAGACATTGTTTTACCTTATTTAACAGCAGCAATAAATTATTCTCAAAGTCAAGTCTTTTTCCCAAAATTAAATGCTTTCATCAGCTTTCAGAAACTATCTTCAATAATCCCATAATAAAAATAAAACTAATAAAAAAATGAAGTAAACACAGTAAAATCTGCAAAGCCAAATCTTTTGTCTAGAATCCTAAGTGTTCAAAGCAAACCATAATGATAAAAAAAATGTTAAGAAAGCATTTTTAAAAGATTTGAAAGCGGGGGACTTCCGGCAAGATGGCGCTCTAGGCAGAAAC
>NW_004444170.1:1383274-1469248 GCF_000243295.1 Trichechus manatus latirostris | reverse complement strand
AAAAAAAAAAAAAAAAAGATTTGAAAGCTTTTATAAGCCCATTTCAGACATATGTCATACAATTGGGATGAAAGGGATACTGGAATCTTTTTAGTTTACTCCAAGGGGTGCAAGGTTTTTTGAGTAAAATTTATTCCATTTGGCAGTGAGGTCCTGGAACAATAACATCTTTTAGTGAGTCGTACCACTCCTTTTTAGAAATGGACTACAATACTGTGTATTTTTTACAAGTACATCAGTTCACTTATTTCATCTGTTTAAAATAGAAGAATCAGTAAATGAAATGTTAAGATGCAAAGAAAATAAAGTTGCCTATAATGTCTTTAGCAAAGTAAAATTGGAAACAAAAAAAATTTTTTTTTGAATTTTTTTTAAAAGCATTTCATAGAATGTTGTTTCTAACCCTGAATTCATGATCCATGGGTGGGCCCGGGGTTAAGGGCACAATCAACTAGCTGAAACTGTAAGCAAAAATTGTCATGCAACTTCATATGAATGTATTTTAGGGAGAAGGCACACAGCATTCACATAATTCTCAAAGTTTTTACTGACTAGAAAAAAATGCATAGAAAATAGACATAAATCAAAAGCATTAAAATGCAGATGCAGGAGAGAAATGACAGAGCTCTAAAAAGTAAAGATTTCTTGGGGTAAGTGTTTGTGAGAGGAATAAGGCTTAGAGATAAAGTGATCAAAATGTAAATCTCCCAAGAATTTCTGCCTCTTTCTGCTAGTTAAATGAGTTTTCTCAGAGATTAAATAGTTACTTCTGTAGCTGAAAGTAGAGGTAGAAAAATTCACAAGTTTGAGGGAAATGATTTATAAATAAATTAAAAGTGCTTATCAAAGAGTAACTTGTCTTGTTCTCATTTCATTGCCTAAGTTTTAGCCTTTTTTTTTTATGCTTATCCTCTCTGTAATCTGAATTTCATTCTTTAGTTAAGTGATCCAGAAGAAGCTACAAATTTGCATACTTAAACCTTATTATTCTAAAACACTGTTCCAACTCCATCATCATTTGCAGACTGCAGGGACATACATTGTTCTACGTGACCGTTGGGTAACTTCATGTTTCCTATATAATTTAGGCACCTTTTTTTCTTAACACAAGTGAGTTATATAGCCTTTGTTGGAGTTTTCAATAGGCTATAACTCTCCCAATTGTTTTCTTTATTTCCTTTAATCTTTTGTGGAATAATAACATTGAAAAAGATTTAACAGTAATAATATGTGGTTTAAACCAACAAAATTGATGGGTTTTTTCGTTTGTTTGTTTTTACCCCTTCTTCTTTTTAGCCTACTCTGCTTTTAATTGTTTTATTAAGACCTGTTTGGTTTATTTGACTGGTTCGTGAACACACAAATCAACCTGTCTCTTGTTATATGACACTTTAAAAATAAAAGACAAAAATAGCTTAAAAACTTTGCATAGCACCATATGCTTGGGAGTATCCTGAAATACTTGACAATAATGGAAAAATCAAATATTTATAAGCTAGATAACAAAGCTGTCTAGAAATTTGAGTCCTAACAACTTTCAAGGACGTATGTTCCTGGATTGATTCTGACGTTGACTGAGGAAACTTTGGTGAATGTTGGACTGACGACTGGGTGAGGTGACCACTGGCAACATAGTCATTCAATCGTGTACATCATACGTAGGATTAAAAAGCAGAGTCACATATCTAGTGGTCCAATACTACATTCCCAAATAGATGAAACTTTGATCATAACTTAAATTTTTCTTCTGGTAAGTCACTATGTAGTGTGTGTAATAAAACTACAAAACATTTCATTCATGAAAATCATAGCTCAGTCTGTAGAATTGATATAAAATTGTTTCTAAATCATACATAAATGGGCAATTTCCAAAGGTGATGCAATTCCTTTTGTCACAATTTCTTATGATTTCAGGCTATTTCCATTAAAGTGGCAAATCCTTACAAAGAGGCTAGAGTTCGGGCTATGTGGAAATAGAGTCTTGCTGGTCTTACCCATGCCACTTAAGACTTTACGCTTTGGAATTCAGATATCCCAGGATACCCCTAGAAATTGAATGTAGCAAAAGTGGCATACGAATATACTTCGTTTCTTTTATGTATTCCCTGCTTAACTGTTCTAATGGGGAAAACAGAATTTGGCAAAAACATGTCAGACGACATTTCAGACAGCTCCCTGGAGACCCCCGACTGAATTCCTAAGCTGTTGTTCTGGAAAAAATCTAAAGGGAGGACTCCTGAGCTGACGACTTGCTGTGGGAAAAAAGCCGTTGGGCTTCAAAACCGATTATCAAATTAAAACTGCTTTTATAATGACAATTACTTGCCACTAATTCAGATGTTTTTTAAGGGGGAAGTCTTTGTGTTTAAATGATAAATAGTTCAGCAATCACTTTTTTGTAAATAGGGAAATTGTCCAAAATTGTGTAACAGTCCTAGATAAGAATAGGAGCCCTGGGGGTGCAGTGGTTAAGAGCTCGGCTGCTAACCAAAAGGTCAGCTATTAAAATCCTCCAGCCGCTCCTTGGAAACCCTGTGGTGCAGTTTTACTCTGTCCTATAGGGTCGCTGTGAGTCAGAACCGACTTGATGGTACCTAACAACAACAGATAAGAATATCCTAAAGACAGCTTCCATAACATTAGAACAATCAACCAACATCTAAATTTTATAAACACGAATTCATAGATTTCATGGAGATAATTCAATTGAAGCCACTGATTCAGTCTATACTGGTGATTTTAAATTAGTTTGACTTTTTTAACCTGGAGACTACTGTAACTTAATAGGAGAGCTTCTGGATGTCTCTCTCTCTTTTTTCCTTTCTTTCCCTCTCCTCCCCTCCCTCCTCCTTTCCTTCCCTTCTCCTATTCTCTCTTTTTCTGATTCCCCTGATCAGTACTACTTTTAGTCCAACCTTCAGTCCCTGTGATGCAGAACTTTGATGGGTAGGTGGTTCCTTTACGTTTGTATTTACAGAGACAAAGAGTGAAGAGTTGCTTTTATTTCCATCTGAGAGCGCGTGCCCCATGTCGCCTCACTCTCATAAGCCATTGTCAGATGGCCTGCCAGTCATCAGCAGCAGCGGTGGAGAGAGCCTGCAGCCAGGTGACACCGCGGTGCTGTCCTATCAGTTCAATCAGCAGCGCTTGACACTCCCGTGCTGGCTGCGGGATTTCACTGTCGTGTTGGAGACAGATGATGGATTGCTACTTCAGATGAGTTCTTGGTGGTGCTCATTGTACATGAAGTTGGAGTTTTGGTTATCTCGCCTGTTCATAAAATTGTTGCTTGTAATTAAAAGTCAGCAGGTGCTACTTTGTAATTTTAAAATTAGCCCAGATATTGATCAGATCTGTACGGACGGCTTTTTTCGGTGCTTGAAATATCCATTTCACTTGTAATTATTATCCAGTGGTTTAAACAAACTCTTAAAAAATAAGATTTGTATCAAGGCGTTTTCTGCTGCCTAGTGAATGGTCTTACAAAAAGATGTTTCTCAAAATGTTGCTTCTTTTTGTCAGAAGTTTTGTTCTTGAATGAAAGTCTCCTTGATTTTAGGAAGTGTTTAGTAAAGCGGTGCAGCATATTGAAAGAGTGGGTAATCTGAGTAGAGCAGAGCTGAGTCCACAGCCCGGTGCCAGCTAGGGCCAGCTATGTACCATTGCTCGTGTTTACCCCCTTAGATGCATCTCTTTTCCGTAATATGAGGCTGATAATAGGGTACTAGTGAAAATTGGACCCCTGGTGGTGCAGTGGTTAAGCAGTTGGCTGCTAACCAAAAGGTTGGCAGTTCGAATCCACCAGCTGCTCGTTGGAAACCCTGTGGGGCGGTTCTACTCTGTCCTATAGGGTTGCTATGAGTCGGAATCGACTCCACGGCAATGGGTTTGTTTGTTTTTTGGTATATGTATATATAGGAGGAGCCCTGATGGCACAGTGCTTAAGAACTCAGCTGCTAACCAAAAAGGTCTGCAGTCTGAATCCACCAGCCGCGCCTTGGAAACTCTATGGGGCATTTCTCCTCTGTCCTATAGGGTCGCTATGAGTGGGAGTTAACTTGATAGCAATGGTTTTTTTTTGTTTTTTTTTTAATGCTTTGCTATATGAGTCAGAATCGACTCTATAGCAACAGGTTGTTTTTTTTTTTTTCTGGTTATGTATATATATATATATAGATATATAGATATGAATATGTATTATGCAATCACAGTCCCTGGGTGGTGCAAACTGTTAATGCACTCAGCTCCTAACCAAAAGGTTAGACGTTGGAGTCTACCTAGCAGCACCTTGGAAGAAACTCCTGGTGATCCACTTCTGAACAGTCATCCATTGAACACCTACGGAGCGCATTTCTACTCTGATACACATGGGGCGACCACAAGTAGGAATCAACTCATGGGCAACTGATTTTTTAACTGGTTTAGTGCTTTCTTATTATTTCGTTATTTTTATTATCCCTGTACTTGTATTGTGATCTTCATGGATGCCCCCTTTAGAGACGGGCAGCTCTGTCCAATTGCTATAATCCTTGTTGTGAGATAAAACCCATCTGTTGACTCTCCCACCTAGAGCATTCACGTCAACACTGTCAAGCCCAGCCTGTTTTTATTTAACCAGTGTTAAAAAACGTCAGGATCATTTCATTCAACTGAAGAAATGGAGAACAACTTTTCCTTCTCTCTGAGTCTGGGTGGTGCATGCAGGTCTAGGGCCGAGGTGTCCCCGTGTGGCTGTTGAACACTTGGTATGTGGCTAGTCCAAACTGAGAAGTGCTGAGAGCATAAAAGACCCACCGGATTTTGCAGACAGTGTGAAGGAAATGGATGTAAAATATCTCCTTTATTTGACAAACAGTCAAAATCATAATATCTGGGGAATATCGGGGTAAATAAAATATATTATTAAATTTAATTTTGCTTTTTTTAACTTTTTAATGCAGCTTCTAGGAAATTTAAATTTTTATATGACTCATGTTGTATTTCTGTTGAACAGGGTAGTCTGTGTTCCTTGATAAAGTCTATAAAATTTAAGACATCATGAAAATTACATGCATGATGTTTACCAGAAAAATTCTGTAGCAGTCTAACTTAGTGTTTGTTTGTTTTTTTAATTTTTATTTTAAATAATTTTGGTATCATGGATCTTTTTTTAGAACCTTAGAAATACTGTAAGAACTTTTTCCCAAATATATTAAAAATAGGCATTAAAAATTGCCAACATTTATTAGGGGCTACCAGGGATGCGTGAGAGGGAGGGGAAGAGGGAGACCCGGCTTAGGGAACACTGAGCTTCTGTTAAGCGTGCTGAAAAAAATTTAGATATAGATAATGGTGATGGTTGAACATGATGAACATAATTTATGTCACCGAATTGTACAGGTAACAATGGAAAATGTTTTGTTACATACATTACCGCAATTAAAAAAAAAAAAAAGTGGCCTACCATTTTAGAATGTTATGGATCACTCCTGGAGCCCTGGAGGCTCACCCATTGACGTCTAAGTGTCCATGGAGCATCAGTGAAGAATTCCTGCCCTAACTTGAGATATATATAATGATTCAGGATCCTCACTCTTGGTCAATCCCACAGGCACACAGCTGTTCCTTCTGCCTGGCATCCTAGATATATGACCTACCCTGATGTACTGGAGACAGTGAAGCTCTTCAGCATACCCTATTGTTCCCTGAACTTCTTTGCAGTTAAGCAACACTTCTTGGCTACTCAAGTCAGTGAGTTGAGGGAGAAGGGATGTGGGTTACATCTGGGCTGAAGCATAAAGGAGGCAGCTCATGGTATTTGCAGCTGTGTCTTGACCTGCTATGGTGCCCCACAAGGCTCACCTTCCAGAAAGTCTTGCTGCAAGGTATCCTAGCCTCATCGGACTGGGTGCCGAGTAGCTCGGTAGACAGAAACACTCTTCAGTCTTTTAGAGCTGTCGCTTGAGTAAGAATTAAGTGTCTGTTGATCTAAAACACAGAGAGCTTTTCAGGGTTTGCTGGCACGCAGTGGTAGAGCCCAGGCTAGCCTGCAGGTACATCAGACCAGCTGACTGGAACCTCCGCTCCACCTGCAGTCTCAATCCCCTTTCCCTCGCTCTACTCCATTCTATAGCACTCATTACCTTCTAGCACGCTATGGAATTTACTTAGGTATTGTGTTTACTTTTTTATTGCCTGTCCGCTCCCACTACAAAGTAAGTTTCATGAGGACTAAAGCCATCTCTGACATATAGTAGTACTTGATAACTACATACTGTGTGAATGAATGGATAAGTCAGTAATGACTTTAATCCATATCCACGCTCTTTCACAAAAACACTTTTCTGTAAAATAGTCTTTTAAACATAAGTTTACTTTTAGTGTGAAGTTACTATGAGAAAGCATTTCAAAAGTTCTACATGATTAATTTAAAGTCGCAAAAGCAATGAAATGAAGTTAAAATTAAAATTCCAAACTTGTAGTTGAATATAGCCCTTGATCGATCCAAATGGTTCTCCTTGACATTCTTGTGAGCTTTTATTGCCTTCGCATATAACTTAGGATATATATCTTAACCACTGTGATGGGCATCTGATTGTAGCCATACTTTATTGGTGATTGCGTATTTTATATCTTGGGAGCTAAGCACATACTAAAACACACACTCGGTGTCTTTAGTTTAAATTTCATTGCCATCCTGAGTTGAAATTAGACCCTTAGCATTTCTATAATGTGCTTTCTAATTGAATTGCTTTTTTTTCCCTGTGAAAGTGTTCTATTATGATAGAATTGGCAGGATTACAGCAGCTATGAGAAACATGTTTAAACTACTTTTCTGTAATTCTCACTAGCTATGGGATTGATCTTAATGAATGCAAAAGCGAAGGAAAAAAAAAAAAAGCTAAAAATGTAAGGCTAAGCACCCAGAGGCTTTGATCTAGAGGAAACATTTAAAGACATTCTTGGTAAAGGTCATCAAGCCAACAATTCCCAGAAACTTGCAGGCCATGGGTCTGCTTTTCCTCAGGCTGGACCCACGTTACTCTGGGGGCCGAGATCCCCTCTGGGCCGCCTTACCCTCGGGTCGGCCTCACCCTCTGGGACCACTGCCGGCCGTTGTGAGACTGACTACAAATGTGGTTTCCTTTACGATTTTTGTTTTTTGTTTCTTTTTCCTTTTACATGACAAACCAGTCTGTTTTCATGCACTTTAATATAAAATGCTGTCTTATAATTATCTGATTAATTCATATCATATATTAACAATTCAACAAAAAAAATGGCTTTTTACAAAATCTGTAATTTCACTGTGTGGGGTGGTGGGGACTCAAGATGTGAAAGCAACTAGAATTGGCTAGTGTTGAATAAACTCAGTGCAGCACAGTGTGAGTGTGTGTGTGTGTGTGTGTGTGATAAACGTCTTCATACACTCTTGCTGTGTATATGGCGTCATCAGTCTCAACATCCAAATCAAATTTTGAGTGGAGGTCCATCCATCCCGTATCTACAGGGTGGTCACAGCATTTGCATACCAGTTTCTGATCATGTAAGAATATGAAATATCAGATGCATAATGAAATTTAAAGATCATAAATATTATACAAGTGTGTAAAGAAAAATACCTAATATATAGATCAAACTGTAAGTATTTTATACAATATACCAAGCTCTTATTGCTGCAATAAGCTTTACATTTATAATAATTAATCATTTTCCTAATAATCATGCCAAAGGTGTTCTGATATCCCTTATTGTAGAAGACCTCTTTAAGTTGTAAAAAGCAAAGCTGTCACTTCAAGGACTAAGGTGCGCCTGACCCAAGCTATGGTATTTTCAATCATCTCATATGCATGGAAAGCTGGACAGTGAGTAAAGAAGACTGAAGAAGACTTGACACCTTTGAATTATGGTGTTGGCAAAGAATATCGAATGTACCGTGGACTGCCAGAAGAATGGACAAATCTATCTTGGAAGAAATACAGCCAGAATGCTGCTTAGAGGCAAGGATGGCAAGACTAGGTCTCGCATACTTTGGGCATATTATCGGAAGGGACCAGTCCCTGGAGAAGGAAATCGGGCTTGGTAAAATAGAGGGTCAGCAAAAAGGAGGGAAACTCTCAACAAGATGGATTGACAGTGGCTGCAACAGTGGGCTCAAGCACAACAACGATTGTGAGGATGGCACAGGACTAGGCAGTGTTTTGTTCTGTTGTCCATGGGGTCACTGTGAGTTGGAACTGACTCGACGGTACCTAACAACAACATTGCAGAAGGAAAAACTGAAGTTTAGAAAATGTAAAACACTCGGCTACTCACCCCCCAAGAGTAACTGCAGAGCTGCAATTCAAAGCCAAGCCTGCCCTATGGCAGAGACTATCAATGCTCAGTATATATATTTAAATTTTTTGTTGAACAAACACAGTTATCACATGATTTTCTGCTAATCTACCCACACAGTCTCACCCAGTCTACAGAATGACCAGTGTTTGGGCACAGAATTCATTTTACAGACTCATATGGAGCTCAAACCTCATGAACATAACTAAATTTCTTAAATTCCTAGCCAGCTGAGTCAACTCATAAATGTCAAAGAGTAAAAATTTTAGAATATAAATATTTTTATTTGCTGACTAAACACCTGTTAAAATTGTCAGGGAATTTGTCATTTATTTTAAAGTAAATTAGTGAGTGTCAGTCAGCATTTTGCTATAGCCTTTAAAATGCCTCATTAAGGACACTGGACCTTGAGCCAGATTGCTTTTCAATACCAAGTAGGAGTTCTCTGAAAGAATCATGTTCTTGTTGTTGTGGAAGAATAAGAATTAAAAATCTCTACTTTACAATGTCTTGTCTAGATCTTAGTATACATTTTAAAAGAGTTCGATTAGTAAATATCTTGAATATTATATAATTTAAAATTTTACGGGATTAAAAAAAAAAAACAAAAACAGCCAAGAATTGGAAGTGTTTGAGTAGGTATGCATTCAGTTCAATTGAGTTCTTTTAGGCCTTGATGTCAGCCTTTTGCCATAAGCTGACATTTCAGTGGTCAGAAGCCTCCCTGCTATCACGGAGTTTTCAAAGAATTCTGCCCCTCAACTGACAGATTTGATATCTGTCTGAAACTGACCAAGGAGTTTCTTAAATGTATTATGACAGAACCAGTGAGAACATTCTCCAGAGGGGTTAACTTCCTAAATTACCAATGTCAAGTTTCTGTTGTACAGAAAAAAAAAAAAAAAAGCCTTCTTTCTATATTTTTATTTAAAATGAGTAGAAAAAGTTAAGGCCATAATGCTTCTGATCTTCTTTATAATGTGTAAATTTTAATATATCTAAAAATAAAACATTGCAGAAGAATAAAGAACATTAGTCCTAATTTAAAAAGAGAGAGAGAAAAAAAAACAAAGAAAAGGCCATTCATGTGATCTGAGGTTTTCCTTTTTCTTTCTTTTTTTTTTTAAAGAACGTTATCATAAAAAAATACTACGTGGGTGAAATTTTCTAAGAGATCAGAAGGCTAACTTAAAATGTCTGCATATCTGAAAACAGTAATCACGCAACAGCTGCCTAGGAGACTGATGGCAAAGGTTGATCACAAGCACCCAACGTGATGAGAATCAGGGGTCCCCCCATCTATATTAAAACTGCTAATCTCAGGTTCACTAGGAAAGTGCTGTATGTTCTTAGGAGCAATAGTGGCTGTTGACAAGATGATGGGCAATAGCAATTGTAATTTTCAGATTCAGTTCAAAAGATGTGCAGAATGAGTAATTCGTCTCCTGCGTTGAACTTACAGACTACCGTGCAGAGCAACTGCTGTTCTAAGCAAAAGTTTTCACTTATCATTAGCCTGTGTTCCATTTCTCCTCTGGAATGTGATTTGATGACTCAGTCATTAGGTTCCTATCACTTTCAAATATTCAAAATCATACTTGGAAAGTTTTTGTTTTTTTTTAATGATTCAGTGTACTTTAGAAGTTCTATCTACTGGATTGGAATATTTTTAAATGTACTTTTATAAAATTAGATAACTCTCGACTTACTAAGTTTTTTTTACATTTGTTTCCTAGTCATGTATTCAATGCCGCCGTACAAGACTGCAGATCTGAGACCGGTTTTTTCACAGTTACAGCAGTTGAAATAAAACTGCGTTGTGGGTGGAAAGTATGCACCCACCTGATAAACCCAGGCAGGGTTGTTCTTGCCAGGCACCAGACTCACTGCAGTATTGGTTAGATCTACCTGGTTTGGCTATTCCCACTTAATTGCACAAGTGTGATCCTTTAACATGGAATTTAGAAGGAACACCAAATGGATGTGAGGGCAAAACCGGAAAAAAAAGGAGGAAAAAGAAAAGAATACACATGTATATGTGTGTAGGCACAGGGATGTATGAAGACTGAATGATTGATAGAACGTAGAGTGGCCATCGACCCCTTTGAACTAAAGGGTTCATTGATAAATAAATAAGTCAGGGATAGCCAGGTGGATGTTTTTGTTCTGGCTCTGTAACCTGACCCTAGAATGCCAGTAAATTTCCATTAGTCCTTAAACTAGCCCAAGCCAGATTCGGCTCCTGCTGCATGTGCAGAAGGGCCAACTGTGACTGCCACTTGACTTCAACCGAAGATGCGGCAACAGGTGGAACGAATCAGAAGGAAAATCATCACCTAGACCCTGTTCCAAAGCGAGATGTCACCAAGAACCATATCACCTCCTGTTTCCTGGCCGCCTTCTAGAGTTTTCCCTCCCCCAAACACCTGTACGACTGCCCAAATCACATATAAGCCCTGCTTCCCCATATCTCAGGGAGCCAGAGCTGAGGAACTTCTGGCTCCTTGCTCTGTGCATTGCAATAAAGTTACTTTCTCTTTCTCAAAGACTGGTGTCCAGATAGTTGGCAAGTCTGAGCGTACCAGACAAGGATCCACATTCCAGGGTTCAGTAACAGCTGCAGTCCAGGTCTGGGCCCCTCTCTCTTGTTTTATCCACATCTCCATCATTCTGCAATTACTAACTTTACTTGGAATCAAGAGACTTTCTAGAGACTTCGTGCTGTTCATATTTCAGTATTGTGCCCATGTGGGAATTGCAGAGAATTTCGGTGTCTACCACACAGGCTTTCTCCCTCTATCTTCCCCCCCACCCCCAGATCTTTATCTCAGAAACTCTTGCTATTTCTATTGATTGATTGCATCATACTCTAAATGCAAAGTCTTCATGACTACATCTATGCAGTCCCCTATAACTCAACAGGACAGCAACATGGGAGAGTTTGCTTAGGACACAGAAAATTAAAATGGAAGAAAGAAAATCTCTCAGCCTGAGTGACAATTTTAAGCATCATTGTATCGTTATCATAACAATGATCATCCTTATCACCATCATCACCACTGAAATTGTATTTTTCAATCATTTCCTATCTGCCAAACATTATGCTAAGCTCTTTATATATTATCTCATTTGATCCTTCAAATGTTCTATGGGGAAAAAGAAACACAAACTTCCAATTCATTTTACAGCTGATGAAATGGAAGCTTAGTAAGTTTAAGTGACATTCCGCAGGTCGAGTAGCTCGTGAATTTGCTTCTTCCGAATGTGATTCTGGCTGAGAGGGAGCCTGGGAAAGGAAGGTCGAAGGAGATTGGTGGAAGGAAAATTATATTTAATTTAAAAAATTGTAGTATAGGATATATCATCAAAATATAGAAATCATTAAGCTTTCCTTTAATAAATGTTTATTTTGGTAAATAATACTAAGAAGATATAGAGAGCAGAAAGGAATTTAAGTTAGTTGCTTGCCCACCAAATTCCATCAGTATGCTAAGCACTTTATCTAATCTCATTTATCCTCACTATTAAGCAGGGTGCTGGTTAGTAGACTTTTCTTACACGTAAGAGAAACAAGGATTGAAAAAGTAAGAAATTTTCCGAGAGTCTGAAAGCCAGTAAGTGGCAGAGTCTGGGTTAACTCAGATCTGAGTCTGAAGTGTATGCTCATTCTATTACATGCTATTCTATAAAGCAACAACACAAGAAAGGAAATAATGAATGTCACAGCGTAGATCAACGCTGTGAGTATTCACGGGAAGAAAGATCTGTGTGCACTGGTTTTGTTAGAAAAGGAAATGCTTCATGAAAAGATCACATTCTTTATTTGGTTCTTGAAGTATAAGTTGAACTTGACTAAATGGAAAAGAAGGATGTTCTAGGTGGGTGACATGTGGAGACATGCAGGCTTTCAAAATGATCATATCAGTAGTATTATGAGAAGGAAAAAGACTGAGAGAATAACTCTGGTAGACATTCTACTTTAGGAGGTAAAGGAAGGAGACATGTTTTAGAAGGTTGTAAGAGAATTTTTTTTTTTTTTTTTAAAGCAAGGAACATGGAGAAATATTTCAAAAAAAGTTTGGGGGTAGGTTTCGGGGATTAATCAACCAATCAATCATTAAACAATTAATTAATTTATACCAACATATTTGAGTATGTTTACAAAGAAGTCTGCAGTACCAGAAAGTATAGTGACTGGTATGAAGGTGGAATATCAAAGTGGAAGAGGATTGATACCTTACTTTTGTTGTTAGCTACTGTCAAGGCAGCCCCTGACTCATGGTGAGCCCGTGCACGACTGGATCAGACCACCGTGATCTGCAGGTTTTTCATTTTTGAGAATTAGATCATTTTAGTCCTAGTCCATTTGAGGGTGCAAGCTCCATGTAACCCATTCGGCAGCATAACAACACCGTGGTGACTGGGCCCGAGGTGCATTGGCCAGGAATTGAACCCAGGTCTCCAGCATAGAAGGGGAGAATTCTACCACTGAACCACCGCTGCCCTCTGAGAGAGTGTTAGGTATGGTGATTAAGAAATGGGGTTATCATAAGTAACATTTTAGAAAATAGTTTCAATTAAGTAATGGAAGTCAAAACTTGATTGCCAGGGTTTAATGAGTGAACAGGTGATGCAGAGGGAGGAAGTGAGTATAGCTTCTTCAAGTAATTTGGTGGAGGTTATAAGAAATGGATGTAGCAGAACTAAGGTAGAAGCAGGAAGAGAGAAGGAGTTTTAGTTGAGACGCGTGTGCGTGCTTAAATAAATAAGAATTGAATAGGTTTGGGAATGGACAAAGGAAGCCAATGGAGTCAGAAATTTCAGAAAAAGGAGACTCAATGAAATAATACTGTAAGGAGGAACTGGCAGATAATAGATGTGTTACCTGCATTTTTATCTTTGCTTATGTTATTTCATTTGTGAAGATTGTCTTTCTCTGCTTTGAAACCTTGAAAAAAATTTATTAACCATTAATACACAGATTTTAGGGCACTTCTTCTAAGAAACTTTCCATAATACCCAATTACTATTATTTATCCCCCTTATATTGCACTTCAGGAGCCCTGGTAGCACCATGGCGAAAGTGCTCAGCTGCTAACCAAAAGGTTGGTGGTTTGAACCCACCAGCCTCTCGACAGGAGAAAGATGTGGCAGTCTGCTTCCATAGGATTTACAGCCTTGGAAACCCTATGGAGCAGTTCTACTCTGTCCTATAGGGTCTCTATGAGGCAGAGTCAACTCAACAGCAATGGGTTTGGTGTTTTTTTTTTTTTTTTTTTAATACGTATTGCACTTAGTACATACTTCTGTTTTTGTACTTACATACGATTTTAATCATGTTATCAAAAACCTGTCTCCTCCCCTAGACTCCCTGCTCTTTGATGCCTGAGTCATTTGTCTTTGCATCTCTGGCTCTCTGGAATGTTGGTCAGCTTTTGGTACAGATCATGGACTCATCAACTGTTCAATGCATTGAACAATGTTCATTTGTATTTTCACTGTTTTCAAAATTGTAAAGTAGTTTTAACTTTTTTTTTTTCTCTATTAGGCCCCAGTTCCTAACATAGCTCTGCCCTGTAGTTGGTCCTCTATTATTTCTTAGATGTGAATAAATTAATGGGTGAGTGAGATTGATAATCTGGCCTTAGAAATGAGAAAAGAATATTTTTATGAGACTATTTTCCTAATTGTAATGACTAAAATTCTATCCCTCTCTGAAAATGGAGATTATAGAGGCTAAGTGTTACTAGAAGAAGAAAATTCATGGAAGTGACTGTAGTGATGGAAGCTGGAACTTAAAAACCAAAAACCAAACAAACCCACTGCCTTGGAGTCGATTCTGTCTCATAGCAACCCTATAGGACAGAGCAGAACTGCCACAGAGGGTTTCCATGGCTGTAAATCTTTAGGGAAACAGACTGCCACATCTTTCTCCCATGAAGAGACTGGTGGGTTCCAACTGCCGACTTTTCGGTTAACGGTCCAGCACTTAACCACTGCAACACACACAAGAAGAAAATTGATAACCACGAATGCAGAGAAACTGAGCAGAGCACTACATTCACTTCTTTGAACCTTTCTTATAGAAGATGTTGAGTGTCCCATCATTAATCCCCAACAAATTGATTCCTGAGTCTTGTTTCTTGAGTCTTTACGGTTGTCTTCTTAGCTGGACAACCGCTCTAAAAATCAAGCATAGAAACGAGACAACTTTCAAAACATAGCTATCGCAATGCATATTGCACATCTCATGTTACATGACCTTGATTAAATGATAAACCAGTTTATGAAAAACTAAATTTTGTAGAAAAAAAGGATTAACAATATTGTGAGATAAATCGTCTCTGTGTATGTTTCTTTATGAAGAACTTCATTAGCTCCGAATTTCTTGCATTTTGTTCTGAGATGCCATTGCATCTGAAACCCATTGTATTCATTTTAATATAATTAGATTCTATTCAAAGGATGTGTGTGGACTTGTGTTGAATTAGTTTCATTCTGAAGCTGTAAAACACATTATTCTAATTTGTAAGGGTTTCATATGCAATCTGATTAGTGAAAAAGAGTCTTAATTCAGCCTTTGTTGTTGTGATCTTCTTTTGTTTAACAAGAACTTCTGTGGATATGATGTGTGCCTGGACAAAAATTCTATGGCCCCGTAGGAATCACTGCTTTACAGAGAGAAGTTCCATCTGATTTACAAGGTGTCAGAAAGAGAACTCCCCATGTCTGAATTACAATTCAATTTTACCTTCAAATTATGCTGTTTTTCTTTCAAACTTATTTCAGACTTAAACTTTCTTTCAGTTGATGAACTCCATGGATAGGTACAAAGTTACACACTGATGCAATAGCACATTGTTTGTGCAGAAGAATTCATAGCACAGATATGGCCTGACCCCAAGTTTTTTAGTAAGGCAGAAACTGTATTTATCCAGAATTTAACAGCTACTTTATTTACCTATTTATTCATTTTCAAATATTAACCTTGTGTTGAATGTGCTTGATTCCCTCAAATGGCCAAAATTTCCTGTATTAAATAAAGTGACTATTTTTTAAAATGTCTGGTACACGAGTCCCTTTGGACATAATAGGTAATCGACTAGGATCCTATTGAATTAAACATTCTTCTCCTAATTTCCTGTTAGGAGGTTTGACTGTGATTCCACCAGAAGCAATAAGTAATACGAAGGGAATCTAGATCTTTCTTAAAACAAACAAACAAAAAAACCCCATTGCTGTCGAGTTGACTCCAACGCATAGCAACCCTATAGGACAGAGTAGAACTGCCCCATAGAGTTTCCAAGGAGCACCTGGTGGCTTCAAACTGCTGACGTTTTGGTTAGCAGCCATAGCACTTAACCTCTTTGCTACCAGGGTTTCCAGATCTTTCTTAATCAACATGAATTACTACAACTACTTCTAATAATAACAGTTGCTAAATCTAGTATGTATACATACTTTCATATATGGTATATTTATTTCTATAGCAACACTATGAGGTAAGCATCATTCCTTGACTCGTTTCCTATATAAGTCAACAGAGGCAAATATAAATGTTTCAACATCACATATTTTTAAAAGGTAGAGGCTATAATCCAGTTCTCTGATTTCAAGTTTTCACTAAAAACAATTAGTGTTTAGTCTATTAATCATTTTCCATGACAGTTGACTTATTCAGTAAGGAATTATTAATTAGCATATAGTATTTAGTGGTAGAAAATGGTATACATGATAGAAATAAATGAAGGAACAGACGGTTGTAATTCAGGGCTCAATAAGGGAAGGTATACCCACTTATTTTTACTTAGTAATTAACTCACTAACCCATTGCTGTCACGTCAATTGCAACTCATAGCAACCCTATAGGACAGAGCAGAACTGCCCCATAGGGTTTCCAAGGCTGTAATCTTCCTGGAAGCAGATCTTTCTCCCAAGGAGCAGCTTGTGGGTTTAAACCCCTGACCCTTTGTTTAGCAGCTTAGCGCTTAACCACGGTGCCATCAGGGCTCCTATGTAATAATTAGGAAGTACAAATTCATGAATAATGTTTCACTCAATGAATTAAGAAAAAGATGGGGGATGGAACAATAATTACCAAATATTTTATCTCTGCCCATCCATTTGGATTGACACATTGGTTCATGCATTTAAATTATGTTCAGTGTTGAGGCATTACCGCTGTAATTATTGATAAATCAAGAAAACTGAAAATGTTTGCAACTGTTTGCATGACTTTTAGATGCAAACTTTACTTAAAATGCCACCATTAAATATGTCACAGATGACCAATCACGAGGTGACATTGGAATACAACCCAGAACTGACTTCTGAATGGAAATAGAAGCCTTATACAACATTTTCACCATTTCCTCAGAAGTTTCAGCCTAAGATAATGAATGAGCCTGATTTTCAGAGCATGTGTTTGTTTCAGTCACGTACTTACCTAATAAACATCTTAGTGTAGATTTAAAAAATGTCCATAACTTAAAATTGTCCAATTATAATGTACAAATATAATAAAAGCTATCCTTTAGTGGCATGTATCATTGGCTCTTAATACAGGATTTTAAAATTATAGATTTTTTTATTCATGGACTTTCTTAAATTAGGAGCCTATCTATTTTTTCCTCAAAGATTCTTTCATTTTAGATTAAGCCTTTCTGAGATGCTTTTCATTTTCTCCTTTTTTCTACTTCCTGTCTCACAGTTTGCTTGATCTAAAGCCACAGGCACTCTCTAGGACCAGTCAGGAAGCCCCATAGGGACAATCGGGCTGTCCCATTCTTGTGCTGACCCAGTCTGAGAGCAAATGTGGTGACTCAGACACAATTTACTTCTCAAGGACCTCCTCTTGGCCATTCCTATTGCTCTAAGCCGGGGTAAGCTGGGAGCTTTCTTTTATTTAGGGTTTCATCTCAGTGGTTCCATTTTTGTGAGAAAAAGTGGTCTATGAGTCAGCCAGCCTTCCTGTATTGCAGCAGAGGCCGGGACCCTGAACATATTTGAGGAATCATCCAGTTATTTTATCATCATTCATTTTATCTCTGACAGCCTTCAAGTTTTGGTTGAGAAATGTTTTGTTTCTCCTCTCTTATGCATGACATTTTAGCAGTCATAAAGTTCTATTCTTGAAAGAATGTGTGTTTAAAATGTCTAGTTTTATTGACCAAGGAGGCCTGGTAGCACAACGATTTGGCACTCTGCTGCTAATTGAAAGGTTGGCAGTTCGAACCCACCCAGTGGCTCTGCAGGAGAAAGACCTGGTGATCTGCTCTTGTAAAAATCACAGCTTAGAAAGCCC
The DNA here is from genome assembly GCF_000243295.1 of Trichechus manatus latirostris. NCBI lineage: Eukaryota > Metazoa > Chordata > Mammalia > Sirenia > Trichechidae > Trichechus > Trichechus manatus. Next base: position 1,451,628 of record NW_004444170.1, on the reverse strand, counting down.
ATGGGGGCAGTTCTGTTCTGCCACAAGCAGTTGCTTTGAGTCTAAAATTGACTCCAGGGCACCTAAGAACAACAGTCTCATTGACCATGGCTTAAATTGTAACAGTCTTTGTTTCTAAATGGATTCCTTCTTAAGTTTTTATATGCATCTGTATCAGGTGACTACTATGAGCTATGCGTTCCAGCAAAGACCTCTCTTCTGAAACTGGCGTGCATATCACGCTGCTTAATTTCTATTTCCCTTTGGACGTCTCCGAGGATCTCCAAGCTTAGGTATTTAAAGCTGAGATTTTGATTCCCCCACCCTCCACCGTTGCTCCAGGCGTATCCAGACATCATCTTTGATTCCTCCCTTTGCCTCACCCTTCATCGCACATACATCAACCTATTTTTATCTCCAAGACTGGACTCAAACCAACCAACAACCCTTTACTTCCCTGTGACAAGCCACATTCAAATCACAGCCATCTCCGGCTTCGGTACTGCTGCAGGCTCCCGATGAGCCTCCTTCCTTCACTGTTGCCACCTCCAGTCGTTACACACCCTTCACGAAGGTTAGCACAGTAAGTAGTACAGCACGTCTCTAACCCAGGTTTGTCTCCGGCACGTCTGCTGGCCACGCACGTGCAACTGTTACTGCCGAGTCCCAAGGACACACGTGCTGCCGTCTTTACCCAGAATCCCCTCCACACTGTCCTTCACAGGAGAGCTCTCGTCTGTCTTGCTTTGTGGCTTTTCTTGTAAACTTTCACATTCTCTTCTCAGTCATAATTGGTTTAAATTTTATTTTTAAATAGAAAAAGAAACATATTCATATCCTAATGTATTTTTTTTTCAATTTGGCCTTTTTATATGAAATAAAAACTTTAATAACAAATTTATTAACTATACATAAAATATATAACTATAAACTATATAGAAAAGAACTAGAAAAAACATAAAAAATATTAGAAGACAATTGTAGTATATAATCCTAAGTACCATGAGTTAACGTATAAATCTGTGAAACTTACAGAACCCATAAAGAAACATATGTAAAACATACAAATCTATAGAACTTCTATTTAATATCTCAGCTCAGATTCAAGTGGATTGCACAGAAATTTATGCATCGGTTTTAAATATTTTTTTTCCCAAATATCAAATGTCAAATATAAAACTTACCTTTTGTTATTACCTACATTTATTTGTATTTACTTAATGGAAATTAAAATCTTATTAATTTAAATTGTGTAAGGTAAATATTTTTTTCTTGTCGATGTGATTTTAGTTTAATTAGCAAAATATTATGTAAATATATGTAAATTATACTTTAAATATTTACATCATTTAAATTTGTTAATTTCCTGTTTATTTGTTAATATAAGCCTTGACCAAAAAACCAAACCCATTGCTGTCAAGTTGATTCTGACTCATAGTGACCTTACAGGACAGCGTAGAACTGCCCCATAGAGTTTCCAGGGAGTGGCTGGTGGATTTGAACTGCTGGTCTTTTGGTTAGCAGCCAAGCTCTTAACCACCGTGCCACCAGGGCCCCTATATAAGCCTAGAAACAATAAATCGTGCATAATTTATGGCTGGAGATTTTAGGTACAATGGTGTTTTGAGTTAATTATTTGGTTAAAATATTCAAAATAGAACTTTATTCAAGCTATACAACTTCTGATAGGTCACATAAATGTCAAATTGTTCATAGTATCTTCAAGTTATTTTTTTACGAATTAATCCTGCCCCCTCCATGCACTGTTGTCACTGTTAGTTGCGTTGAGTCCCTGTCTCACGGCGACCCTGCGTGTGCAGAATAAAACTAACTGATTCACAGGGTTCCCAAGGCTGTGAACTTTCGGAAGCTGATCATCAGATCTGTCTTCCAGGGCACCTCTGGGTGGTTTCAACTGCCAGAGTGTCATCATCAAAATTCCCCACCGGATACCAGCAACCTGGGAGGAGGAAACCCAAGAGGACCTCTCCCTTGGAGTTGGCATGCTCAGCTAATTGGAACAAATTAATGGGCTTTTTGCAAGTTTTTTTTTCCCCTCCCTTTTTCTAGAATAATCTTGAGTAGTTAAGAGGAAACATCTACTAATTTGTAATGCAATTTGAAATTGGTAACTGTATAATTTACATAGTGCTCTCCTAAGGAAAAAGTTTTATTTTTTTCCTCAGGATAATCAGAATTATGTCAATCTTAAGCTTCTAAGTACTGCAAGCAAGGAAAGAAATCGCCCCCTGCCCTGAGAAATGTGCTGAATGTTATGATATAAAGTAGCTGAGCTTTTTTTAGATACATGGCAAGGCTAGCAGAGTTTCCATAAATCCCTTTTCCCTCGGTGGCATCTTTAAATGGAAAACTGGGGGCACTGGGATATTTTAGAACTAACACAGACCTTAAAATGCAGAATGTAATTTTGTTAAAATTCTATTATTCATTTCCCCAGTGCCAAATACTCCATTTTGAGAGTACAGTCTCTTCTAGTATTTAGCCCCACCTTGTAACTGCAAGTAAAATAATCAATAATTAAATACAGAAAACATTCATGCATACCCGCGCACCAGGAGAGGTCTACACCTTTATCAGCTGTTATAAGTATTCACAGATGTCAGTGCTTAAGTAGAGAATTTTAAAGAACTCATCATGGGGCTCATTATTATAAGGACCCTCCTATTACTCTAAGTGTGATGAGTATGTTGTACAATTATGCTGCCAATTGATAGGGACCAGTGGTTTCCCACATTGGGAAGATTTAGTGCCAGTTTTAGAACATGAACATCTTCTAACACTACAGAATATCACACATGCCTTCTAAAAGCACTCAGCTGGATTTTTTTTTTTTTGTTTGTTTAGTTATTGCACTATGGAACAAAACTGCAAATATTAACGGAGGTAAAAATAAAAATTCACAAGTGTGTTAAAAAATAAATTTTTTTATATTTGTTAAGTCTGTTTCCTTGAACACTTCAGGATTCAATGACGGAAGTTTTCCAACTACGATAAAATATTTATGTAATCAGAAAAGGATTGTATACTTTATTAAAACACAGTTCTTTATTTGTGCTTTTATTCTAATTTGTATCTCTACTATCCACTCTCAGTATTGTTCCTTCTTATGCTGAGTAATAGTGTAATCAGTACCTGATAACTTAGTATTTATCATTCCTTCTCCAAATACTTCTATTTTACTGTCCTTCTCACAGAATATATCCCCTAATACTAGCCAGATGACAGCAACGAATTCTAACCCACTACTTCATACTTTCTCACATACGTTTGTTTAATTTTTAAGGAAAATCCATGTAAAACTCTACTAAAAACTATCAGAGATAAAATGAGGAAAATATACACTCTCTTCTTACTCCAGTTCCTATTAATAAGCATCAAGTTCAGGGACCTGTTTAAGAATCTGAGAATTAGTGTATCAGACTAGAAGTTCTCGTCTGATATATCCCTAAAGATTCTTAGTTTTTATTATGAGAGAAATGTGATCCAAGAACTGAAAACTTTCCAAAAGCTTTCCATGAGGCGATAGAACTTATTCCCAGGTTTTTTTCTTTTATATTTTGAAGTTTTCCATTTTGTCCTTAAAAAATTAAACACATTCAGTCAAGACCCAGGTGTTAATTACAGTGGAAAAAGGGTGAAAATTCTGACACCGAGTAATCAATTTTTAATGCATGACAGATAATGGCTCATTTTTATTGTTGTCCTCTATAAGCAACATTAACTCATTGTTTTCAGTTTCCCTAATTAAAATGTTCATCGCTTAACAACAGAGTTTAAATAATAACTTTTGAAAACAAGTCTAAAATCTATTTCAAGGTGATCAGCTACTTTGTAACTCCATCAGCAAAAAGCGGAAGTTATGCTCAAGTTAGCATCAAGTCTGTTACACATGCGCTCTATACCATGTTCCCAGAGTTAAACAAATTTAAAAAACATATATATGCAAATTTAAGTTTAGCTTTGCTCACTTTAAAATCTCCATTTTCTACCCGCCAATGTCAAATATCATTTCTTCTCAATGAGGCTAATAAAGTAGTTAGTGTTCTAGGCATAATTTATCTTAAAGCAGCAAAACATTAAACAATAACATGTGACATTCTAATTAGAGATGTAAAAAGTACACTGGGTGGCATCACTGAGTTTAATAACAAACCCCCCAAAAAACAAACCCATTGCAGTAGAGTCAATTTCGACTCACAGCAGCGCTATAGGACAGAGCAGAACTGCCCCATAGAATTTCCAAGGAGTGGCTGGTGGATTCGAACCGCTGACCTTTTTGTTAGCAGCCAAGCTCTTAACCGCTGCACCACCAGGGCTCCTTTGGAGAGGGGAAAAGAATGGGCTTGGTGTAGGTGGGTTAGAAGGTAAAGAGGCAGACACTGGATAGTTAATACTTCCTCTGTCAAGTAGAGCACACAAGCATCTGCTAAAAGTGACAAAGAAGCCATGTGACTTAGGTGGTATTCTTCCAGAAAGAGGGTCTGAATTGGGAGATGATACGCCGGTGGTTTATCAGAGAGTAGGAGTTTTCCTGTGAATATCACATTTGGGAAAGAGAAAGAAACTGGACTGGGCAAAAATAAGTTGCACTGTGATGCAGTTGCAATGGAAACCTCAGCCAAGTCTGCAGAGTTTGGAGGTGGGGTAGCCTGCAGGTATGTGCTGGAATGTCTTGAATTAAGGCAAGTCCCCTGGTAACCAATGATTAGATGCAGGCTGTCCAGCAAGGAGGAATAATCTTGGATGATGTAGCTCCCATGGATCAGTCAAGGGAAGTTCCTGGGGAGGAGTCAGTTCCATGAAGTATTATTGTTTCCATTTTATAAATGAAGAAACAGAGGCTCAGAGCGATCTGGTAATTTACCCAAACTACACAGTTGGTAAGTGGCTTAACAGAGCTTCAGCCCCAAGTTTGATTACTGTCTTATGCTGTGAGAAACACAATGAAAGTCGACAAGGATGAGCACTAAGAAATTAGTTGCACAATTTCTAGTGGTTTAGTTGTAAAAGCTCATGGGAATTGACCATAAGCTCAGTACGACAGTGTGATAGGGCTACCAGGATTGAAGAATTGTAGGTTGTTACATAGGTTTGGAAACCCTATGGGGTAGTTCTGCTCTGTCCTACAGGGTGGCTATGAGTCGGAATCGACTCGACGGCAGAGGGTTTGATTGTTGTTTTGTTTGTTTTTATGTAGGGTTTTGGAAGCCAGGTAAATATTTGATGAATGGATGAATGGGAAAGATAGTGCAATCTCTTGGTGCATGAAGAAAATCCTAGAATGTGTATGATGCTTTACTCAGGGTTAAGCTGCACTGATACAGGATATTGGATTTAACTCTGAGTTTTAAGAAGCTTGAAAAATTGGAGGTGACCAAATCATTGATAAGTTGGATATCTACTCCAAGGCAGAGTCAGAAGAAATTAGAGTGCAGTAATGGTAGTGTCGCTGTGAGTCGGAATCCGCTCGACGGCAACAGGGTTTTTTTTTTTTTTTTTTTAGTAATGGTAGCGTCAAGAGAAAATATGATTTCCCAAGTGACCGACAGCAGTTACTTACATCCATAATTTATTTTGCATTCAAACCTCAGGCTTAAGCCTTATGCCAGCATGGTTTAGTAAATGGGACGCAGAAATCCTGCTCTATGATGGCTTATGTGACCTGCTAGAGGTCACTTTCTAAGTTCTTGGTTATAACATCTGTATATAAAGACGTAGCAGGTGATTGGTGCCATACTATGGAGCTCTAAGACTTTATTTCTTGAGTGAATTACTTAACCTTTCATACTCATTTCTTCATCTGTGACTTAAAAATAATAATACTTATCTCATAGGACAACTAAAAGGAATAAGCCAGATCACATAAGTATGGAAAACATTAAATATACTTGTTGGCACACGTTAGCAATATATTTTTGCTCCTGTTTTTGTTTAATGTTGGACAGAAGTTTTATTAGCCTTTGGTTCATTTTTTAATTAAACTCTTTATTTTGAGATAATTATAGATTCACACGGAATTGTAAGAAATAATGCAGAGATGCTGTTCACCCTTTACTCAATGGTAACCTCACGCAAAACTAAAATAGAGTGTCACCGTCAGAATAGTGACATGGCTGTAATCAAGACGCAGAACGTAGCTGTCATCACAAAGTCCCTCACGTTGCCCTTTTATAGGCACCTCCACTTCCCTCCAGCTCGCCCCCCAGCCTTTCACTCCAAGCAACAACAAATCTCTCCTCCATATCTGTAACTTTGTCATTTCAATAATGAAATGTAAGTGAATCAGACAGTATATAAACTTATGGGGCTAACCTTTTTCACTTGGTATAATTTCCTTGAGAATCATCCAAGTTGTGGTGTGTTATCAAAATTTTTTTTTCTTTTTTTTTGGTGAGGGGTGATTTCATCTTATTAAGGCTACAAAGAATAACTTAGATAAAAGTTATTTTAGAAAAGATCCAAAGTGTCCAAAAGGTTCCCAAATATCACCAAACATGGTTTCACCAATTCAAAATCATTTTAAAAGTTGTCATAATATAAAAGAGCAGCGCCTTGTAGCTTCTTCAAATTTAGCCTTTTTTTCAGACAGTGTAACTCCATACAGTTTGCCTTGTTCCTACAAACTTCATTAAAATTTCTAACTAGATAAGGAATTTCTTATTCAACATCCTCATTGGTAGCAATTAATATCTGGCTCTACTTGGGTTTTTTTGTGAAGAACCTCTGCCAGGTTCCTTAACGTAACCGAAAGACTCAAGTCAAGTGGGGTTAAGATTGTTAAGTAGACTTTCCATGAGCTCCTGATTCCCAGCTGTTTGTAATGGTTAAGGGTTCAGTGAAGGTGCCATTTCACCTTTCAGGTTGCTCAAGTGGTTGAATCACTGTTAAACGGTTTGTACATACTTCCCATTCAATATAAAATACATTGCTTATGAAATATAGCATTCAAGTAGATTTTATTAAGGTGAACCCAAGCTCCCTATCAACTATCTGCTGTTGCTTTTTTGTGCTCCCTTCTTTCTGCAAACAGTTCCTTTCTTTACAGTACAAAGCTATGCCCTTTTTTGTTTGTTTTGTTTTGTTTTTTATACTGAATTTACTGTAGGTCATGGTATTTTTCTGCTTCTTTGAACTGGACTACGGCTGTCTTGGAGATTGGTGGATCAGTGGTTAAGCACTTGACTGCTAACCGGAAGATCAGTGATTGGAACCTACCAGCTGCTCCGTGAGAGAAAGATGAGGCAGCCTGCTTCCTTAATGATTATGGCCTTGGAAGCCCCATAGGGCAGTTCTTCTCTGTCCTATTGAGTCTCTACGAGTTGGAATAGACTTGATGGCAACATGTTTGGTTTTTGAGTTTACAGTTCTTGCCCAGCAGGACATGGCTAGAAAAACTACTTGGGAAAAAGTCGGCTTAGGCTATTATTGTTAACGTGCTTCCCTAGTGCAGTCATTACTGGTGCTGCTAATGGGATGATTCTATCAGAAAAAGATCCATGAAGGAACTGTTATAAACTCATTCTTACTTCAGCCTCTCCCCTTGAGGTTCATTAAGGAATTGGGTTATCTTGTATCCCCTAGACCCTCCCTCTAGAGGAAGTAAGACAAATGACAGGAGTACAAGGGTGCATGTTTGATGAAAGCAATTTTAAGTTGATTTGTGGTTGTTGTTGTTAGGTGCCGTTCAGTCACTTCCGACTCATAGCGACCCTATGTACAATAGAATGAAACACTGCCCCATCCTCACAAGTGTTTGTGTGTTTGAGCCACTGAGTCAATCCATCTCACTGAGGGTCTTCCTCTCTTTCACTGACCCTCTAATTTACTGAGCAGAATGTCCTTCTCCAGGGACTGGTCCCTCCTGATAACATGTCCAAAGGACATGAGACAAAGTCTCGCCTTCTTGCTCCTAACGAGTGTACTGGCTGTTGGTTTAGTACAAATAATAATAATAATTTAAATGGCTGAGGTGAAATTTTTTCCAAAAACAGAGACTTAAATAATTTAAATCTTATATGATTGAAAGTTACTGGTTTTATCTGTGGTAATTTTGGCCCACCAGAAGATGTTTTGTTTGATTTGGTTTGGTTTTTATAAACTTCAAACATTTTGTTCAGTTTTTTTTCATACGAGTTCAGGATTTACTAATTTTTGGTATTTTTATCCTCAATTTACTTTTATAGTTAAGGACTGCTGCTCTAAATTGTAAAAGTGAAGAATTAGAGGAAAAGCCAAAACAAAATTTTCAAATCCTTTCTCATTTAATTAACTTCCATTTTGTTCTCATAATAGGATACGTAAGTAAAGATAGGATTCGTACATAAGTAAAAATTAAAACATAAAGTGTATAGATAGTTCTACCCTTTCAAAGACAAATACTGCTAAGCATTTTTTATTTATTGATGCACTTTATATACTAATTTTTATATTTTTTCCTTTCTATGTTTATAAGAGATATTGGTACATAATTTTGTTTGTTTTCATTTGTTTATTTTTATTTATTTTTTTGGTAATGTCTTTGCATATTTTGTTATGAAAGTTATGCTGGCCTCATTAAAATAATTTGGAAGTCTTTTCTCGTCTAGTTTCCAGAAGATTTTGGATATGTATTATTTCTTTTTTAAATGTTTGGCAGAATTTACCAGTGAAACCATCTGGACCTTTTCTTCTTTCTTTTTTGTTTTTTTTGTAGGAAGTTTTTGATAACAAAAATTCCATTCATCTCATCAATATATATCTACTTAGATACTCTATTTAATCTTGTGTTAGTTTTTAGAAGGTTGCATTTTTCAATTTGTCCGTATCATCTAAGCTGTGACAATGTTATTCATAACAGCCCCTTAATGACTTTTTAATGTTTTTAAGATCTATAGAGATACCAATTTTTTCATCCCTAACATTGTCAATTAGTGTTCTCTCTCTTAAAGTTTTTACCAATTTTAATGCTCTTCCCAAAGAGCATTTTTTTCTATTTTCTAATTCTTTTATTTCTCAACTTACATTGATTTTTTTTTCCTTCTCCTTACTTTGAATTGAATTTTCAATTTTTTTCCCCCTGACTTCCTGAGGTAGACACTTAGGTAATTGATTTTATACCTTTCTTATTTTACAATAGAAGTATTTAAAGCTGTGTATTTCCCTAAGCATTGCTCTAGTTGGATCACACACATTTTGATGTGTTTTAATTTTATAATCAGTGTGTTTGAAGTATTGTCTTATTTTCCTTGTAATTGTTCTTTGATCCATGGCCTCTTTAGCAGTGTTTTGTTTAACTTCCAATTATTTGGGGTCCAAATATATTACTGTTATTAATTCCTAATTGTAGTTAGAGAACATATTCCTTAGAGTTTTAATCTTTTGAATTTTGTTGAGACTTATTTTATGGCCAGATATGTTGTCTATTTTAGTGAAACTCTTTATTAGCCCTTGAAAAAAAAAATCTTTTGCAATTGTTGCATATAGAAGCCTATAAATTTCAATTAGATCAATATAATCATAGCATTGTTCAGAACCTTTATGTCTGTTATCAGTTATGTATTACTGCATAACAACTTTGAAGATTAGAAAAAACCCTAAATAATTATCATGTCAGACAGTCTCTGTGGGTCCAGAACTCAGGAGTGTCTTAATATGGTCATGGTGAAGTAGTTGGATAGGCCTGCTGTCATCTGAGGGCTTGACTGAACTTCCAAGACTCCACCTTCAAGATGGCACCTCGTATGGCTATTTAAGGAAGTTTGAGTTTCCTGCTGTCTATTAGCAGGGGCCTCAGTGTCTCATCTTGAGGGTGTCCCCATAGTGTTGCCTGAATGGCCTTATAAAGTGGTAGCTGACTTTCCCAGAGGGAAAGATCCAAGAAATCAAGAAGGAAATGCAATGCCTCAGACATCAATCACTCTGTCTTTCACGAAGTACTCCACTTTACACACAGCTCAGACTTATTTGTTGTGGGAGGTAAGCACTCAGGGATCTGAATGATGGGAAACAAGAATTATTGGAGACATCTTGGACACTGGCTACCACCATGTCTTTACAGTATTTTGTCTAGTTGTTCTACTGAATGCTTAGAGAGGTGTACGGAAACTTACTTTTAAAGTTTTTATTGTATTATAGCTTAATGTCATGCATTTTATATCAAAATGAATCATTTTTTTCCCTCTCTTACGGCAGAAATGTGACACTGGTCTTCACAAACGCAAAGTCCATTTTCACAGATTCAGTCACCTCTTGTATGGTAGAATTTCTGAACTGAACCTAATAAAACTGAGAAAAGACAGCCCTTAAACTCAAGGAAAGAATGAAATAATTATGGCATAATATTCAATTAAATATAGCACTTTGAGGCTTACAAATACAATTTTATCTTCCTGAAGAAGACTACGAATTAGAACAAGTCAGCTTTTATCACTGTGTTATTTTACAGGCAAGATAACTAAAGGTGAGAGAGCCGAAGAGACTTGCTTAAAGTTATGTAGTTAATAAGCAGTGCTAGAACTCAAGGCTTAGTTTTCAGCCACTCCTCCAAATAGCATAACCAAATAAATAGAGAGACAGAGATGGAGAACAGATATAAATCAGTGTATTTAAAAGGTTTCCCAAACTATTGAAAAATTTGCCAGCTGGGATGGAGGTGCATATATTCATAAAATCACTGTAATTATTTTTATGTTTTATCCTTTTTTTGCTGTCTTTTTAGTTAGGAATGAATACAATTAGACATCTGGGACCTACTAAATAAAGCAGTCATCAGTAAAAGTTATAAATTGTATTTAATTGTCAGATGGAATATATCCTGCTTTCCCGTATGTTTCTGCTTTCGGAAATTTAAAGGTGTTTTTGCAGAAAACAAACTTCAGCTGTGAATGGTTCCATTCTGGATGGCGTCGGTAGTTTAGACTTCTTTTTTTTTCCCTTTTGAATAAATAAACAAAAGGTCAGCAGTGTTCCAAAATTATTAATTCAGGAGGGAAAGAATAAATTATCTGATAGACTGCCGTGGATTTCATATAGAAACTGCGGATCCGCTGTACTGCAACCCTTACCTTGCCCCCATCACAAGTCATCCCGAAACAGGTACAGAAACACTTGCAGAGGAGAAGCTGAAGGAGCATGCATTAAGGTTGCAAATGTATTATTGCCAGCCTGCAAGAGGTGAACCAAGACGTCCTCTAGCGTTTTCTTCCTTTACCTCCCTCATCTTGCAACTTCTTTGGGTAGGCTGGTGAATGATGAGTTGGCAGCATTCGCCTCTCTCCAGAGGGTCTCCCCTTCACCTGGACAAGCTGGTGTATAAACGAAAAGCCTCTGTTGCAATAAACAGCTTCTGTGATTACCCACCAGCAGAAAGCCTTGTCTTGTTGTCTGTACTATAACTGTAGGGAGATTGAGGATCGCTGCTGCCTGATACACTTTATTTTCTGTTTATTATTTTAGCAGATGAGCTTTCGCTCTCCTATGTGTCAAAAAAAAAAAAAAGAAAACCTAAAGAAGAAAGATCTCTAGTTAGAGAGAGTGGGCAGTAAATCAGGTTGTTTGGACCTTAGCAGGGACAGTCTACCTCCTGAATGTGAAAAAATCCTATGTAAGATTTGTTGTCTTTTAGGTTATGAAATAAATGTCCATTTCTTGCATTTTAGTTTACCTGGCATTTTGTGTATTTTGACTTAAACTTAGCTCATCTGTAAGTACACAAACCAAATTTAAGTCTTTATTATCAAAACAAACAAAAACAAAAAACTGTATGATTAACCAAATATCTGTTCACTGAAAATACTCAGATACAGCAAATGTTAGTGGGAAGCTGACCAGGGTAGTGGCAAGGAGCCTGGGCTTCTGAGTCAGGCATACCATGGCACATCTTAGAAAATTAGAGTTTACCAGTCACAGCTTCATCCTGTCTAGCAATGCCAGCATAAGCAAGATGCTTAACTGTGCACAATTTTAACTTAAAATACAAAATAACGTACAAGATATTTAGGTGATCCACCAAGGTTACTTAAGCGATACGTTTCAGAGCCAGGAAGTGTACCCAGAGATTCTATGAGCTTAAACACTGTGCACACCGCCACACTTTTATTAATTACTACAATTATTACTCCCACAGGACTGCTTTCACTAACCTTCCCTAACCCTAATCATATGAGCATCTTATTCTTGTGGGTCTATTTTTAGTATTTTTGTTCTATTAGAAAATCAGGATACCTTGAATTTATCTGTAACTTATGCATGGAAAGACTTGTTAAATGTGGACATTGGTAAGGGGGTTATATGTACCTAAGATGCATACAATTTTCTGAGTATCAGTTGTATTTCATTGTGGAAAATGTTTTAGATTAGTGAAAAGTACTGCCATTCATTTTAGAGATTAAAATAAAATACAGAGTTTTAGGAGGATTCCTGAACTTTCACAGGCCTGTTCTGGTTTGCTGCAGATTTGGGCAAATCTGCTGATCCTCTACCTTACCAAGTATGATGTCCTTCTACAGGAACTTGTTCCTTCTGATAACATGTCCAAAGTACATGAGATGAAATTTATCCATCTTCCCTTCTAAGGAGCACTCTGGCTGTACTTCTTCCAAGACAGACTTGTTCATTCTTCTGGCACTCCATAATATATTCAGTATTCTTTGCCAACACCATAATTCCAAGGCATTAATTCTTCTCTGGCCTTCCTTATTCATCGTCCAGTTTTCACATGCATATGAGGCGATTAAAAATATCATGGTTTGGGTCAGGTGCATCTTAGTCCTCAGAGTGACACCTTTGCTTTTTAACACTTCAAAAAAGAGGAAGATCCCCAACAAGATGAACTGACACAGTGGTTGCAACAATGTGCTCAAACATGGCAAAAATTACGAGGATGGTGCAGGACCAGGCAGTGTTTTGTTCTGTTGTACATAGGGTCACTATGAGTCAGAACTGACTCCACAGCAATTAATGACAACATTATTTCTGGGAGATACAAATGCTGGTGGCAATGGCATATTTTGTCACGATTTCTGTTATAGATTGTAGTGTGTCTACCAAAAATTCATATTGAAGTCCCACCCCTTGTATATTTAATTATGACCCTTTTTGGAATTGGGAGTTTTCTTTTTTATGTTAACGAGGCCATATCAGAGTGGAGGGGTCCTAAACCTAATGACTTCTGAATTGTGACTTGTGAAAAGAGCAGACTGGATGAAGAGACGCACACAAAGAGGGGGACAGATGCCAAGGAACCCCAAGGAACTCCTAAAGCAACAATGATGGACCCTCCCCCAGAGTCGAAGCCCTGATTTGGACTTCTAGCCTCAAAACCTGTGAGACAATAAATTCCTGTTCTTTACAGCCACCCACATGTGGTATTTGTGTTACAGAAGCACTAAGTAACTAAAACAACTTCGTGAATCAAATGAACTATGTCATATATGACATGCTGTGGATTACCTCCCTGATTACATCTTCCCAAGTCTTTCTTATCAAGTGAAAAAGGTGCCTAAATGTCAGGGATTTTCAGTAGGAGTCAGGACTATAGGGATTGTATAATACAGAATATACAATAACCAAGGTCAAGAGCCCACTTGACAACTCAGATGTTACTGTGCCCTAATCTAGTAAGCATTTAGCAATAACCCGTTGTCTGAACAAGAGAGGTTCAAAGACAAAGAATGATTTCCATGATCTCCCATTTGCTTCTCATGGACGAACTGTTAGGCAAAAAAATTTCCACATTTTTTATAATATAAGAAATAAATTTTAAACTATAATTTTAATAATGCTAGTGATTTTTAAGATTATTAAAAAATGTAATGGCACATTGCCATTTTGAACAATGGAAGTGGATGTCTAGAGTTATAGTAGAAGTCAATGTAGGGAATGTAGAGACAATAGAAGGTCACTTGTTTGGAAAAAATATAGGCCAAAAATTAAAACTTACATATTCACAGTTCATGGCGGAAACATTTTCATCTCTATTGTTCTTGTTGTTTTTTAAATTTTCTTGTTCCCTTTCTACCAGTGATGAACTTGAAACTCTCTGCAGTGGTAACTTTCTCAAAGGTGTACATAAAAGCAAATATAGCTGGGACTTGATCTGAGGGTTTCTGACTTCGAAGGTGGGGTTGTTTGTACTACATGAAAGCAAGCAACATCTATAGTCACCAAATTATTTCCATACTGGATATTATTTAAATTTTATGGTGAAAAACTTGGAATATGTGCTTGTTATGTGGTTGTCACGTGCTGTCGAGTCAATTCTGACTCATAGCGACCCTGTGTGGGAGCAGATCGCCAGGTCTTTTTTCCCACGGAGCGGCTGATGGGTTCAAACTGCTGACCTCTCAGTTAGCAGCCATGTGCTTAACCATTGGGCCATGAAGGCTCATTTTAATGAGTACTATCTCCTTTCAAAATAATCCAAGGACCTATCTGGCAAACTTCTGCTCTCCCAGGACAGAGGGTGTTCGATACATATTTATTAAACTGAGCTGAACTCACTTCACCCAACGTCAGATCCGGAGCTATTTCCTGACCCAAGCTTCTTTATGACTATATTGGAACACGAATGTTTATCCTTGCAGAAAAAAAGGGTCCAGTGCTTTGCAGTGTACAGAATATAGTATTTGCAGATAATAATAAAGTACTAGCTTAGATTTCAAGTTTTATATGAAATAATTGGGGAACTAAACAACACAATAGCTAACTTTGATAAAGAAGTGAAGTGAAATAAACCCCACAGCATACGGCTAAGTAAAATGCTGAAGAAATACAGAGCAATGAGGGATATGTGCTGACTGGCCAAGGGCTGACTTCATGGCAGAGACTAAAAGATAAGTGTGAACATATTTACCCTGTCGAAGATTTATGACAGGGATTAGCCCATGGGAAAAAGTACAAACTTTTAGACATGTCACGAGGAACACTTCACAAGAGGATGCCAGCTCTTCCTAAGTCAGTCATTCTCTGATTCCACCATGTGACCTTAATTGTTGCTACTTGTCATTCCGTTGGTAAAGCCTATGTTCAGCCCATTTCATCTGCCTGAAATGCTCTTTCCTCCCTTCTCTTCCTTGTAAATGCCCATTTCTTCCTCAATGTGGTATTTAAATATCCCATGCCCTTAGAACCAAACCAAACCCATTGCCATCCAGTTGGTTCCGATGCATAGTGACCGTATAGGACAGAGTAGAACTGCCCCGTAGGGTTTCCAAGGAGTGGCTGGTGGATTCGAACTGCCAACCTTTTGGTTAGCAGACAAGCTCTTAACCACTGTGCCCCAGGGCCCCATTCCCTTAGAAACATCCCTTAAACTCCCAAGCTAAATGGTTAGCTCCTCCCCTGAGCATCTTTGTCCTTCTACATTAATGTTGACTACAGTCACTTTGCATCTTTCAGACAATAAACTTAGGTAGAGAGAGCACAGGCTTTTCAACAGACTGGGATTTGAATGTGAGGTCATCAACTTCCTTACCACCTGAAATTGATGAAATGTTCCTAACTTCTCTGAATTCCAGGTGTCTTATTCATAAACTGGCGATCAAATTACACCTTATCGATTTAATGTATGCGTGCACTAATGTATGCAACGGCATAGCTCAAACACATCTTAGACATTCAATATATGGTTTCTGATACATATTAGTTAGGTCGCTCGTCATCTTAAACTTGTGAAGTACTCAAAGGTAGAATCATGTCTGATTCACGTTTCCACTCCAGCCATGGAGAACAATGTCTATAAAATAGTAGTAGTTGTTTAAAAGTGGAAAATGATGAGGAAAGGAGAAAGAAGAGACAGCCCTTACTTACTACTGAGGGACCAGAAGGAACCAGAGCGCAGGTGCCCGAGGGTCTGTTACTCGCCTGGGGAGGAGTGACTGAGCATGTGTGCATGGAGGGATGTGGATAAAATAAGCATGAAGATAGAAAAATTAGATTACGTTAGTGGTAGACTTTTTTAAGCAATGACTCTGCCACTGATCAGCCTCGTGACATTTGGAAAAGCCACAAATGTCCAAACCTAACTTCCTTTGTCTATACCAAACCAAACTGACAGCTGTCAAGTCAATTCCGACTCATAGCGACCCTACAGGACACAGTAGAATGCCCCCATAGGGTTTCCAAGGCTGTGAGTATTTATAGAAGCGGACTGACACATCCGGTGGATTCAAACTGCCAGACTTTCAGTTAGCAGTGGAGCACCTTAACCACCGCTGCAGCAGGGCTCCTTCCTTTGTTTACGAATGATTTTTATCATTCTATAAAACTCTGTAAGGAAAAACGTAGCAGAGGGGCGGCTGAGGATAAAACACAGCTCTAGGCGCCAGCCTATGGAGACGTTAACAGAAGCTCGTTGAAAACCCTCTATGTTATGCCTGACCGCCATTTTCCTTCATGGTGCCGATGCCACAACTTAACGGATACAAAGCGAACATAAGTAATTAATTGCATTAGCTACTTTTCATTAAAAAAAAAAAAAAATCAGCTGGGTTATTTGTATTGTGAAAAGCAGGTAAGGTTATTATGGGAATACTATAACGTAAACCCATAAGAAATCTGGAGCAATTGCCTCTCCGTATCAACATCACTAATTCTCAATGAAGAAAATGATGATGCCTTATCTAATAGAAGGTACTTAATTTGAAGTAAAATATATCCATAAACATCTTCAGTGTTTTGGTGTCAAACTTTCAGATGGCTTCATTGTTTACACAGACACAATAATAATTTTCTGTGACTATGCTGATGGGACTCAGAAGAATGAAACTACTACATGGAGTTCTTCGTTCTCTTTTAAGCAAGAGTTAAAATAGATACCAAAAAAACTGAACAGAATGCTTTATTGCGTAAATGTAATCATGAAGAACATATTGTAGTCCAAGTGAAGCAGGCGTTGCCTATTCATGTTGTGTTGGAAAATACTTAATCAACTCCTGTACTTCACTCCCACAGCCTATACGTTTTCCTTCACCTGTTTCCCACCAACAACTAAACATGTTTTTATGCCCTAAAACATCAGCTTATATTCAGTTAACACTCTTTCTATCATTTATAAAATTGGGAAGTTGAATGTAAATTGCCCCAAAGTCCACATTGTTTGAAATAACCCTGGAAATGGAGTGTGCCAGATGTGCTCCTGGATGATCTGACCACCGAAGTTATTTACAGAAGTGAGTTGCATAACCAAAATGGACCTTATAATACTGTTAACACTACATTTTGTGAGAAACGCAAATCAGGGTAGTGAGGTTTACAATGTACACAACTTTAAGCCCTTGTATTGTTCCAAAGCAATGCAGCAAGTATCAATAATTTGGAAATGTCTCTAAGAGGTACGTGTGGCAATTTATTTCTCAAAAGTACAGTTAGAAATACATGTGAAATTAAAAAATGCTAAAAATACTGTATTTCATACCAAGATTTTACATTTAAAATTTAATATCAAACTCATCATTAGTGACAGAGTCAGATCTTGATTATTAATTCAAGATTCAATTATATAATAAATGGTAATGCTTAAGAAGAAAATTAAAAGAAAATTTGAAGTTAAAATGTAGCTCAGAGTTGAAAATATTAAACTGAATTGCCAGTGGAAATGTGTAAGCTGATTTTAAAATCTTTTATAGAGTTCTCCATGTAAATTAGTTGAAGATTTCTCTCTTTGCCATACAGGCATTTCGTGCCAACTTTTTTTTTTTTCCTCCCTGTTCCCTACTGGTGGATAGCATTTCTTGAAATAGCACTATTTTTTTTTTTTTCCCACTGAGATATGAAAGAGGGATCCGAGAGCCTAGAGGCACATATGCCGGGTGGCGACTGCTATGTGAAGGGTTTTATAAAGATGACAAGGTCTTCTGGAAGGACGTTGCTATATTGGGAGTCAATTACTAATCAGAAATGGACAAGAGGCATACGTAGGCCCAATTTAGCTTATGTCTCTGAAAACTCCCACGGAACAGAGTGAGGATCATTTCTGGAATGAGCCTAAAAGGAGTTCACCTTAGGGTTACAGCATTGAGAACATAGAATAAAAGGGCAAATTTGGGAATCATGAAAAGGAAAAATTAAACTTTGTGACTCTTGTTATAGAAAATGAAGAAAGGAAAAGATCAAATACAACTCCTTTGTGTCACCTACGTATCCTGATTGGTCAACTCACAGAGATGAGGAATTCTAGATGTGAAGTAGTACTTTAGATGGGAAAAGGTGTTTTGCTTCAATCATATTGAGTTTGATGCGATGGTGGGAAACCATAATCCTGTGATAATGTGAAACTATAAAAGGAAATACTGGCAGGAGATGAAACCTCAATATATACATTTAAAAATAATAATCAGCACAGGATGCACAAAAAATAAATAGAACACAATTAAGTTAGATATTTCTGCATATTACTAAGAATCAGGAACGATTAAAAAATAGTTGCTGATGAAAGTAGCATCAATCTAGTCTATAAATATAGAAAGTGCTAAATAGGATACAACACTGGAAAATATAAGGAAAGAGCTGGAGTAGATGGAACTGTTAGAGCTCTTGGCTGGAGTCAGAGAACTTCCTTCTGGTAACAGTTCTGTTACCAGCACACAGGTGGAGACATTAGCTGATTTCTTTTGGATGTCATTGTACTCATCATTAAAATAAAGTGGTGGCTCAAAAAATCTGTAATTCAAAAAGTATTATCTAATAGAAGATTAATTTATATTAAGAATAAGTGTTCTATACTGCCTAGCAAAAAATTATCTTGAGCTGCAGTTTATCCTAGTGTAAGCTGGGATTGATTTCCTATTGCGATTTTGTAATTCAGGTTGTACTGTCATCCATATGCAAACTTTTTCACTGAAATATAGCTAAAAAGTAACATAGTTCTTTGATTGTTTTCATACATCTTATAACTAAAATTGGGTAGGTGCCATTTAAGAAGACCTTCAGAGTCCAGAAAGATAATGGCAAAGAAGATTGTTGTTGTTAGGTGCCATCAAGTCGGTTCCTACTCACGGTGACCCTACGTAAAACAGAATGAAACACTGTCTGGTCTTGCGCCATCCTCACAATCACTGCTATGTTTGAGCCCATTGTTGCAGCCACCTTGTCAATCACATCTTGTTGAGAATCTTCCTCTTTTTTGCTGACCCTCTGCTTTCCCAGGCATGATGTCCTTCTCTGGGGACTTGCCCCTCCTGATAACACGTCCAAAGTACTTCAGGTACAGTCTTGCCATCTTCGCTGCTAAGGAGATTCTAGTTGTACTTCTTCTAAGACAGATTAGTTCATTCTTCTGGCAGTCCATGGCATAGTCAATACTCTTCACCCACATCGTAATTCAAAGGCATCAATTCTTCTTTGGTCTTCTTTATTGATGGTCCAGCTTTCACATGCATGTGAGGTGATTGAAAATATCATGGCTTGGATTAGGCACACTTTAGTCTTCAAGGTGACGTCTTTGCTTTATTAACATTTTAAAGAGGTATTTTGCAGCAGATTTGCCCAAAGAAGTATGTCGTTTGATTTCTTGACTGCTGCTTCCATGGGCATTGATTGTAGATCCAAGTAAAATGAAATCCTTGACAACTTCAATCTTTTCTCCATTAATCATGGTGTTTCTTATAGGTCCAGTTGTGAGGATTTTTGTTTTCTTTATGTTGAGGTGTAATCCATACTGAAGGCTGTGGTTTTTGATCTTCATCTGTAAATGCTTTAATTCTTCTTCACTTTCAGCAAGCAAGGTTGTGTCATCTGCATATCACAGGTTGTTAATGAGTCTTCCTCTAATCCTGTTGCTGTGGTCTTCTTTATATAGCCCAGCTTCTTGGATTATTTGCTCAGCATTGAGACTGAATAAGTATGGTGAAAGGATACGACCCTGACTCACACCTTTTCTGATTTTAAACCATGCAGTATTACCTTATTCTGTTCCAACAACTGCCTCTTGGTCTATGTACAGGTTCCTCAAGAGCACAATTAAATGTTCTCAGCTATATATAATGTCTCCCGATATAAATAGTTAAAATTAATTTAATCAATTTAAATATTTGTATTAAAAATCATTTCTCTTATGTGAAGAAAGTCTAATATAAAACTTTGTTAACAATATTAAGGTTTCTGGAAAATATTCACTAGTTTAAGAAACTCTTTCCAGTAAACTCTGCTTTATACAATAACTGGTTTCAAATTCCCTGAATTATACCTAACTTGAAAATCTTACCTCACCCAACTTTAGTAGTCAATCAATTTTAAATCTTTCTTGGCTAGACTTCTTTAGTTTTTATAATGAACTCTCCTGCACATTTTACTTCATGTCGGGAAGTGATAATACAGTGAATGCAGTAACTAATGTGGTGATTCACCTAGAACCCTAGGTCCTTAATTTATACTCAGCTTCACAGAAAGGGACTTGATGGAAACACATACAAGGGAAAAGTACTGTATGTACCGTTCATCTGTTATTCTATATCTGGGCTCGTAGGGCCTAATCTCATAAAACTATTTGTGTTTCAAACACAAAGTGAAAAGCTCATGCTGTCTTCTTTCATTAATGTAAAGTAATTTTAGAATAGATTTATTGTATTTTATACCTAGCACTTTATTTATGAAACATAAATGACATTTGTCACTTGTTTTAAAATAAAATGCTGTTACTGTCTTCTTGATTCTGTGAGACTCTATGTTAAATTAATAGTGATGAAGGCCTGTATGTGCTCTGTGTGTGTGTGTGTGTGTGTGTGTGTGTGTGTGTGTGTTGTTTTCTTTCTCAGAGCATAGACAGAGATTGGTGTTGCCTCCTCACTCCTTCCTCCAATTTCTGGTGTTCTGGAATACATCTTCTTCTTCATGCTTCCCTCAGTCAAAATACACTATCATCTATTTTCAGATTGGAAAGAACAGAAATGTCTTTGATTCGATGAGCAAAATTCTCAAAGCGTTGCTAATGGTTACTGATGCAGTACATTTCCTTTCTAGGCATAGTTGCATTTAAAAAAAAAAAAGACAATTAACCACTCATGTAATGAGTCTTCAATGGTAGAATTTCAGGCAGATAAATTTAGGAACGCATCCAATTTTTTGTCTGCCAAGTCAATGGATTAATTAAGGTTTAAATCATTTATTTGACAAATATTATTGAATAAGTTTTATATACAAGGGACCGTGATGTGTTCTATAAAGTTACAGGTAGAAATCAAGCTTCCCTTGTCCTCAGTGAGATTTAGAAATATACACAAATACTGATAAGATTATGTAGAAAGCAAGAAACCATTAGAAAGCCACAGATAAACTGTTACACAGTGGTACGGAGAGAGAAGGAATAGCTCATGCAGTGGAAGCACTGGACAGGGAAGGATGGTAGCTTTGCCGAAGATGGGCAGTTGAACCAGTACTTAACAAGAGGGTAAAAGCTGAAAAAGGCGTTGGTGGTTCGGTGTTAGAATTCCTGCCTTCCATTCGAGAGACTCAGGTTTGAGCCCAGGCCAGTACATCTCATACACAGCCACCACCCATCTGTTAATGGAGGTTTGCGTATTTCTATGATGCTGAGCAGGTTTCAGCAGAGCTTCCTGACTAAGATGGACTAGGAAGAAAGGCCTGGTAATCTACTCCCAAAAATCAGCCAGTGAAAACCCGATGAATCACAAAGTTCTGATCCAACTGATCATGGGGATGTCTTGGGATCAGGCAGTCAGCAGCTAACCACGTCAACAAAAGCTGAGCATGCAGAAGAACAGGGCTAGCATTCTAGACAAAGACAAGTGCTCTAGCAAAGGCTTGAAGCACGAAAAACACATTTATAAATGAGCCAGCTCTTCCTCTACTTTTTCTGTTGCTTTGTTCGGAATCTGTCTTGATCCAACAATGTCTAGGGAGAAGTCACACAGGAAACAATCACACCCACTGAGTGAGCACCATATCATGGAAAAGGAAAAGAGCCTCCTCCCCCTGTTCCATTCTACACCCAATTGAAGGAGAGTAAATGAATTGCCAATTCTGTCTGGTTCTTGTTCATCCAACTGCTATTCTGTTGTTCTCTGGGTACTCTTTTGATGGAAGGCAATGATGGAAGAATGCTGATATATTTAAAAAATATATTCCAAAGATGCCCACTTACGGCTCTGCAATCCGGATATTTTCTAGGATTCCTATCTGCTTTACTTCCCCAGTCCTTTAACATTTGTCTGTTGGATGACAGAGCACATCCTTCTATTCTAAACTAGGAATAGTGTTGATTTCAGAGTAGTGAGTGCATCTGTTTCTGCATCACTTAAACTGGATTATATTAGAGCCTCAATCTTCTAATGTTTCCCTTCCTGTCATAGTTCATTAAATACTCATAGCTGTGCATCAATATTTCTAAGCAATCACAGGATAACAGAAGTCACCACCCCAAAATACAGCGTTCAAAAGCAATGAACTTGAGTTTGTCTGTTTCTGTAAGGATGTTAAGATGCTCGAGAGCCTTACTGTTTCAATTCACATATTCTGCCACAGGGATACAGGTTCCCCTAAACCTTATCCTGTTGAAGTGCTGCCATATAAGAGTCATAACTAAAAGGAATTGCACAGGATTTTTTCCTGTGTTTCATTCATACGTCCTAGTTTATGGAGCATTAAAGCAACAGTGCATCTTTTGGCAGTGGAAAAATACTTGCTACTATCAAGTGACTATAAAGTTAGTTTAATTGCACTTTGAAGCCACGTTATGACTTCTGTATAGATAACACACATTCAGTAAAAGAGAAGCAAAATTCTCCTCTATATTGATTCAATCACTTTCTAACAGTGTTGCCAGATCAAAATTTTTCAATAGTTTAGGGCCATAAACTCTTACTAACTATCCATGACTTTGATGAACCCTAGCTGCATTCTGGTCAAATGTAAAAGCTCCATCAACTATTAAGGAGCATGGAGAAATATTTTCAAACAGGGCCAACAGTTCTTGAAATGTTAACTGCACTCTGGTTATGTGTTCTGGGCTATTGCCTTTCATGTTTTCAATCATTTGTATCATTGAAGTGTTTTATATAAACAGTGTCAGTACAATGCAATTCAAAAAAAAAAATCTGGAAATTTAAACTAGGGAATGGAGTTTTAAAATCTGCACTATTTATATATTTAAAATATGATGATCACCATTTTTCTGATGCATTTAATCATTTCAGGGTTTGTTTGCCATTTGTTTTTTAACTAAGCAATTTATGTGGATTTGATGCAAACTTAGCAAAATTATGTGGGTGCACTGCCTTAAATCTGGAAGCCAGAAATAGAAAAGGGAATAATTGTATGAGGAAACTCACATGCAAACACACCAGTATAATACACATTGCATGGACATAAACACTGAGGGTATCTGAGAGTCAAGTAAGCCAGGTCCTAAGACTGCCCAGAAGGTTTTACATCTGAGGTAGTAGCTGATGTTGGATCCTGAAAGCTGAATAAGAACTTGCTAAGGTGGTGCAGTGGTTGAGAGCTACGACTGCTAACCAAAAGGTCGGCAGTTCGAATCCACCAGCTGCTCCTTGGAAACCCGATGGGGTGGTTCTACTCTGTTCTATAAGGTTGCTATGAGCCGGAATCGACTCAAGGGCAACAGGTTTGGTTTTTCATTGTTTGTTTTTTTTCTGGTTAAGCAGTTAAAGGATTGGAGATAGGGTCATGTTGAGGTTGAGAATATGGAGCATTCCAGGTAAAGGAGACAACACATTCAAAACCACAGGTGCCTGGAATCCTTTGTAATATTCAGAAACAGCAATTGTACAATAGAGGAGATGTAGGAATGGTACTTTAACATGGACGTAGAGATGGTACGAACAGAGCGACAGGAATCAGATTATGAAAGTCTTTGTGAAAATAAGTAAATTTGTATTTTATTCTGCAGGCATACAATTTGTCCCATTGTACTAAAAAAAAAAAGTTATAGACAAGAAAATATTTATGTTAAAAACTATTCTCACAAATGTGTGGCTATTTAAAGGCTATTAGGGCAAGGCAATTTATTTCACCTTTCTTAAATATAACTTATTAAAATTACCCAAAATTGATTCACTGTATACATATATTGAGAGCATATGTGATTTGATATAATATGCAGCATGATTTTAAGTTTTATTAATGTTTTTTCCGTTATATACATATTGATTCTTTCTCAGAAAGGGTCCTGAGGAAATTAGAACTCCCATAATAAATTGCAGTTGTTTTAGAAAATTTCATTAATTATTTGTGCCATAGTGGTTAAGAGCTATGGCTGTTAACCAAAAGGTTGGCAGTTCAAATCCACCAGGTGCTCTTTGAAAACCCTATGGACAGTTCTACCCTCTCCTATCGGGTTGCTATGACTCAGAATAGACTTGATGGCAATGGGGTTTTTTAATATCTCCTGTTAACTGAGCAGAATAAATAATTAAATTTTATTTAAATAAATAAAATACTGCCCCAAAAGGAGCAATTTCTGCTATCCTTTACTGTCTTTTAATATTATTAGAGCTAATTCCTTTATCTAAATATCTGCAAATTAATTTAAATCAGAGACCATTTAAAGCCATAAGAGTTTTAGCCTTTAAAAGTTGATGGTGCTTCATGTGGCCATGAGCCACCCTACATTCAGTTAGATTCACGTAGGCTTAGTTAAAGAGATTACGGTAGGTGGGCTATTTAGGCTGTCTCTCGCATGGACATCTCCGTTAGGATGTTACCACTAGGTCACGTCTGAAGATACATTAAACTCTAGCCCACTGCAACTTTGGTATACCACCGTTTAAAACACCGGACGCTCGTGTTTCATTTTTATTTCCTTACAGAAATAAACACAGTAATTATTTCCCTTTTCTACCCCATCTCCAGGGCAAGTGAGTTTGTCTGTGAGAGAAATGCAATCAGAAGATTTATTTATTGCCTTAATATTTAGATGTAAGATAATCTAGGAAAACTATGTTGTTGTTGTGCTTGCATGCCGTCAATTTGATTCCCACTCATAGTGACCCTGTTTGATAGGGTAGGGTTTTCTTGGCTGTAATCTACAGAACGGGAGTCCCAGTGGTACAGTGGTTAAGTACCCGGCTGCTAACCGAAGGTCGATAGTTCAAACCCAACAGCCACTCTGAGGGAGATAGATGTGGCAGTCTGCTTCCCTAAAGATTACAGCCTTGGAAACCCTGTGAGGAAGGTCTACCCTGTCCTACAGTGTCGCTGTGAGCTGGAATCAGCTTGGCCACAGTGGATAATCTTTACAGAAGCAGATCTCCAGGTATTTCTCCCACAGAGTCGCAGGGTGTGTTCAAACCACCAGTCTTTCAGTTACCAGCTGAGCGCTTAACCGTTGCACCACCAGAGCTCTTTTAGGAAAACCTTAAGCATCCATATAATTTGTCAAATAGACCAAGTGGTAAAAAAGCATCTTGTAAGCATCTTGTGACAGCCCAGGAATATGAACAAGAAGAATGACATCACAGGATGCTAAGACAGACATCAAATATTGGCACCGTAAAATGAACCTCTGGGATACAAACATGAAGCTAATTTATTACTGAAGTTCTCTATTCTTTCTTTAGTTTTTAAATTTTGGTAGTTAAGTAATTGAACTTTATTTTAAATGCAGAAGCAATAACTTCCCAGTACCCAGTACCGTTAGGTTCCAGAAAGCTTCTGAGTATCATCTTTAATACGTTTGATAGTAAACAGCCTGCTTTCAGCTGAAGTCAGTTAAGATATCAGACATTATTTAGGTACCTTTCTTTTTCCTGCTAGCACACTCTGTCTTTTTGTTTAACACTTAATAGTTTTATTAAGTCTGGATCAAAGATGATTTATTACATATACCCGATACATGATTTGGTATTTTCCCTACTTGTAAAATGCAGAAGTGACAGTGTTACATTTTTAGTTCTGATTCTTCTTATGAGATATGAAGATAAAGCATCCCTTGAAAGATTTGTGTTTAAGTGGAATTAAATAAATGAATATTAAAATATTAAATAGAGTTGAAAAATAAAAACCACTGAACATCTGTTGGCACACTGAAAAATTTGCCTATTAATGATGTTTGATATTGTCTCTCTCCATGGCAGGATGTAAGCTGCAGGAGAAGGGTCTGTTTTGTTCACTGATAAAACCCAGGGATTTAAAAAAGCAGGTGGTACATTGTAAGTACCAATAAATATTTGTTAAATGAGTGACTATGTTTCTTAAAGAGTATTTTCTTTGATATTCATATTTATACTCGATAGTATAAACAGTGTTTTGTTTTGTTTTTAATGGATATTCATATTACACATAATATATGCCAGCCATTGCTGTAGGCACATAGCAAATATTAACTTATTTGATTATAACATTTGAATTATGATATACTATAATCTATATTGTTCAGTGTTTTAGTATTATTTAAATTTTTAATCAGCGTTTATTTGCTCCAAATATACCAAACCCATCACCGTTGAATCAATTTTGACACATAGCAACCCATAACTCCTAAATTATTCTAGCTAACACAACTTCTCTTAATATCTGTATTGATTACCTATTTTTATCTATCTGAAAATTCTTCATAGTTCTTATGTTATCAGTTTTCATAATGATCAATAATATTTCAGCATTTTACTCATATATTGCATATACTTATTCACTTCACATGGCTGATAGAATTTCAACACACAAAGCACATGAGGAATTATATATTTACAATGCCTACAGACAATGGAAATGACTATTCAGATGTCATGAGGCATCCAAGTACTGCTTGTTTGTACTGGATGTAATGACCGCCATCAGATATAATTCAATCCATGTTGTTATGCCATCATTGATGATGAGCAAGGAAACTAAAATCCTATGCATTCCTACTAAATTGAAGCCTAAGAAATTCTGTTCCTAGAACCTTAAAATCTGGTCAGGCTTGTATAACTTCAAACTTGTGGAGAATATGTTTCAGAAAATGCCCATGTTCAACAATGTTTATGTCAATAAAGCAGGTGGTTTAAGATAATTTTCCCTTTTAGAATTATTTATTGTTTCTTCATTTTTAGGGTACTTGTTTTCATTGGCATATCTGATTCTTTTTAAGGAAACTTGTAGAATATTTATTGACAACTAGTTAACATTACTGTCTTCTTATTACTTAAGAAAAAAAAAATCAGTTAAAGAATTTTCTGCTGCTCTCACCCTGGAGCAGGCCTTGTTTTTGCCAAATGTGGTTTTATTGTAGTGTTTATTGCAATTACTTGAGTTAACAAGACTTGTGTAACCCATTCCCAAAGCGAGAAAATTCCTCACTGCTGTCACTTGGTGACCCCTTTGCGTTCTTGTGGTCTCAGCTCACACTGTGAGTCTCCCCGACCCTTCAGGCAGTCTCAAGATTTCTTCTGCTCTGTTATTCTCCTGCCACATGCCTCTGTTATAGCCGTGATCATTCTGTATTCTAAATTTTAAGTCCTTGGGTAGTGCAAATGCTTAAATACTTGGCTGCTAACTAAAAGGTTAAATGTTCATATTAATCCAGAAGCACCTCAGAAGAAAGACCTGTTGATCTACTTCAAAAAAAAAAAAAAAAAATCAGACACTGAAAACCATATGGAGCACAAGTCTACTCTGAACACACATGGAATCACCATGAATCAGAGTCTATTTGATGGCAACTGGTTCTTCTAAATACTTACATGCTTTCCTCCCCACAAGCCTCTGAGCCACAAGACAGCATCCTCTGATGATGATAATTAGCGATGAGGAAGATTCTTTTTAGTAATTAATAACTAATTAATCAATGAACTTGACCAGTATACTCAGAAATTCTCAAGTCAGAAAAACTAACCTACTAATATCCATCTTTTTTTGTAAACTACAGTGCCACTAAAAATGAACTTTATTGGCGAACAGAAAACCAACTAAAAAAGCAAATCACTATTTTTCAGGTATTGAACACATAGAGAGGTAAGTTAATCATTAGAATAATGAATTCAGTAGGAAACAAATGGTAAGAAAACTGAAAAAAAAATCTCAAAAGATATTTATACTATCACAAAACAACTTATCCACTACTGGATGCCCTTCTAAGAATCTATTGATAAACACATACTAGTCTCCAAAACCACCACTTGTCTGTCTGTTATACTATAGTGGCTTGGGTCTTGCTGTGATGCTATAAACTATGCCACAGTATTTCAAATACCAGCAAGGTCATCAATGGTGGGCAGATTTCAATGGAGCTTCCAGACTAAGACAGACTAGTAAAAAAGAACTGGCAATTGATGTCTGGAAAAAATCATCCAGTGAAAATCTTATGGATACTAGCAGAACATTGTGTAATATAGTGCTGGAAGATGAGCCCCTGAGGTTGGAAGACACTCAAAATATACCTAGAGAAGAGCTGCCTCTTTAAAGCAGACCTTCATGAGGTGGATGGTGAAAGCTTTCAAGACCTTCATTTGCTGATGTGGCACAACTCAAAAGTAGAAGAAACAGCTACAAATATCCATTAGTAATCGAAACATGGAACGCACTAAGTGTGAATCAAGGAAAATTGGAAGTTGTCAAAAATGAAATGGAACACATAAAGATCGATATCCTAGGCATTAGTGGGCTGAAATGTACTGGTATTGAGCATGTTGAATCAGACAATTATATGGTCTACTATGATGGGAATGACAAATTGAAGAGGAAGGGCATCATATTCATTGTCAAGAAGAACATTTCAAGATTTATTCTAAAGTACGACACTGTCAGTGATAGGATAACATACATATGCCTACAAGAAAGACCAGTAAATACCACTATTATTCAAAGTGTTGTCCTAGTTGGCATGGTCATAGCTACATCACTCCACCAACTCCCACTCCAGCTCAGAAGTAGGGAAAAGAGAAAGTGGAGGGTAAGCAGCTTCTTAAGAGAAATCTGAAAGTTGCACACCTCAGTTTCCCTCATATCGTACTGGTGGCCTCAACTTAATCATGTGCCTGTGCATAGCTGTAGGAGAGACTAGATAAAACAATCACCTCGGGGTGGTCATATGCTCAGCTAAAATTGAGTGGAGAGGGTAGTTTTATTCTAAAGAAATAAGAGGAGAATGACTATTGAGAGACCATTGGCAATTACTGTTATACTGAAATGCCCATAAGCAGAAATAGGACTAGAGTTACGTTCTCCAGTACCCTTGGCATAAACAATGGTATCTGAGGTCAAGGGGATCATCGTTCCAAACTGGAGAGCTGCAGTTCCTCTGGAGAAAGCAACAACCTCTCAAGCCTCTTAAGGTTCTTGAATGCTGTTTGAATGCCGGATAATAAAAACTTAATGAATATGTATTGAATAAATAATATGTATTCTCTTAAAGTTGTCCTCTGTTGTAATCATGGCAATTAATTTCTGTCCTACTCGGTAATTCATCCAAACTATCTGTAAAATTATTATTTTTATAAAAGTTAGGATCTTGAAACATATCAGTTCACCATCTGATATGAACTCCCAAATATTATTGCTTCCAAATGAAATTTCAGAAACTTTCATTTCACCTTATACTACATCTAACAAGTTATTTGAATTTAACTTGTTTTTATATAACATAGTGATTAGCAAAATATTTATTATGTTGGTAGCAAAGACCCTCCTTACTGATTATGGGATGATCCTTTCAGGATCCTCGTCCTGTGGTGATCCCCTCAGTATCTCTTACTGGTTGAAATGCTTAATACGTATATACAAAGAGAGGAGCTCTGGTGGCATAGCGGTTAAGCGTTCGGCTGCTAACCAAAAGGTTGGCAGTTGAAATCCACCAGCCACTCCTTGGAAACCCTATGGGACAGTTCTACTCTGTCCTACAGGGTCGTTATGAGTTGGAGTGAACTTGACGGCAATGGGTTTGGTTTTTTTTTTGGTATACAAGGAGAAAGGCAAGACTTTAGTGTTTTCCAGCCAGCTTCCTCAAATTTCATGTTAGAATTCTAGCATAGTAAATTTGAAGAAGCTGGCTAAGAAGCAGTTGAAAATCTTGTTAATGATTGTGAGAGTCTTGCAGTGAGCAAAATAAATTCATAACTAGATTTTGGAGTGAATAGATCTTTGACAATTAGATTATATAAAAATAGCATGTATGTGGGAAAGTAAACAGCACACTTCCTGTACAAATAGTAATTGCTCAATAAACTTTAGTGTTATTTTCTCATCTCTTTCAAAGTGACATATTGTGCTGTCTCTGGCCCTATTTCCACATCCCCAAGTATTCTCCATAATTTCAGTGGCTTCCAACACACCAGTGACACTTTGATGCACATCATCACCAGCAGCTGTGTCCCTCTGCCTTTCTTTGTCACTGCTTGCCTTCTGTAGGTTTTTTTTTTTTTTGGGGTTTTTTTTTTTTTTAGAAATTGGCTTTTGCCACTACAGAAAAAAAAAAACAAAATCCTGTTCACGATTTTACCAGTTCCTAGATCTGTCTATACGTACACAAAGGCACTTTGCACTTAGTCCTTCAGAGAAAACATAAAGCGCCTGATTGCATTAACAGATCGTTGTAGGAATCTCTTTTCTCTGCTCATTCAAAATTGTACTGTGT
This sequence comes from Trichechus manatus latirostris, assembly GCF_000243295.1. Taxonomy (NCBI): domain Eukaryota; kingdom Metazoa; phylum Chordata; class Mammalia; order Sirenia; family Trichechidae; genus Trichechus; species Trichechus manatus. The sequence continues at coordinate 1,421,126 of NW_004444170.1, read as the reverse complement.
GCTAGGTCACAGAGATGTGGAATAACAGCAGTGGGGCATTCACTTTATATTTGTAGAGTGCTTTTAATTTTGCCAAAGTATTTTCATCATTGCGATCTCATTTAACTAAATTATGTGATGGGATTTGATCAGCTCTCCAACATCGTATCGAAAGTTTAAGAAACTACCTAGTTTGGTCTTACTTTAACATATCCTTTTTTTTTTTGACCCTTCAAAACTTAAATGAGTTTCTGTTCAGGCTTTGTAAAGCTGTGGAAGAAATCCAAGAAGTTCAACACTGTGCCACACAGGCTTTGTCCACAGGAAGGCGGCTGCTCCCAGTACAAATTCACAGCGTGCGTTCTGTTGCCCTTTCTTCTTTTTATTCCTTGTCTTTTTAAAATTTTTTCCTCTAGTTCTCCCTTTCAGTAAGCCTGCTGTAAGTCAGGTACTGCAGTTCAAAACAAAGTATGAGATGACTTCTAACATCACAGGGAGACAAGGTTTGTGGGTGCCTCAGACTTTCAGTTTAGGCTATGTGACTCCTACTGCATCTTACCCTTTCTCTCTCTCCTCTTAGCAATTTTCCTGATGAAAAGATTGAGTCCTTATCATTGATATGAATATAAAGCTCCTTTAATGACATAGATCTACCCCAGGTTTATGTGAAAAGTCATTTTATACACTTATTTATGGAGTAGTAGATATTCTCTTTGAGATCCAGGGCCTTTCCTCAAAAGGTAAGAACTGGCATTGGAGATACGGATTCTAAACTCTACTGCTTGGGAATACAGAAGTTCCCATCCATAGCTAATTTGTCCGTTCACTCATTCATAAACTAATTCATTTATTCAATACGTATTTTTTGGAGACTCCACTATATATTAAGGACCTTTGTTAGTGCTGTGAGCGGAATGGTGAACCAGAGATAAGCTTTCCGCTCTCATCCAGCTTAATTCTAACAGGAGGAGATAGATACAAGCAAGTAAACAAACAAAATGATTTCAAATAGTGGTAGTTCCAGGAAGGAAATAAACAGTAAAATGTTAAAGAGAGGAGTAATTTTAGATGAGCTGAGCTGGGAAGACCTCTGTACAATGCTGACAATCCAGCTGACACATGAACAATAAGGATGATCTTGCAAAGAGCTGGGGGTGGGGGAAGAGTTCCAGGCAGAGATAACAGAGCCTGCAAAGGCCATGAGAAGGGAACAAGCTATGCATCATTTAGGGGAAACATAAAGAAAGCCTATGTGGCTGAAGCCATGAATATATGTGTGTAAAATTCAGAGAAGTAGTTAGGGGCTAGATCATGCTGAACCTTGCAGTTCCTGGTAGGAAGTTTGAGTTTTATTCCAAGGGCTATAGGAAGACACTGGAGGGTTATAAGTAGGAGAATGTCATATCTGATTAGTGTTCTAAAAGTTCCTTCTTGCTATACTAAAAATGGATGGTAAAGCACACAAGAGTATAAACAATGAGAAGAACATTTAAGAGGCTGTCACAACAGATTGGGCAAAATAACAGTGGTATGAAGTTAAGGTTATAGCCAAAGAGATGGAGAGAAGGGTGTGGGGAAAATGTGCTCACCTGTGTTACTCAGGAGATGAGTGGAGTCTCTAAGCCTAAAGGCAAAAAGAGCTGTACATAAGGCTGTTCTCTAGCTGATAAAGTTGTTTACCGTGGGGGTACAGGTTTACAATTCTGAAACCACTATGCATGTATACTGGAACTGACAGTGATGTAAATGGATGGCAGATGGTGGGAGCCAGGTTTCTCACTGTTGGCATGGGAGGAGGTTACAGATAAGTGAGAAGTGTAAAATAGTCAATATGGTACAAATTACAGTTGGGAAACCTCAGTATGAATTCATGTTTAGCTTAATCTAAATACAGAAGTATACTTACAGAAATAATTATAGATAATTTGTATACATACATGTTAGTATACAAACATATTTTTCTTTGCTCTGTCAGCTCAGAGGTCCTAGACAAAATGGCACCCCAGTAGCAATAAGCACACTTAGCACCCAGAGTTCGATTTCTAATACCGTTCTCCAATAAATGTAACCAGAGCTCCTTGGAGAAACGGCTGATTCTAGGAAGGGGCAGAAAATATACAAAAGGAGACTAGTGCATCTTGCAGAGTCAGAAAACAAATAAGTCCTCAAAAAAAAAAAAAAAAAAAGCTAAAAATAAACATAACAATGGGGGTATGCCAAAGAGATACAGAAGCAAGTTGAAAGAGCTTCCAGTGGCCTAAGCTGGAACAAGTTGAGAATAAAATAAGTAAAGTAGTATTAGATTATATCACAGAGTATAAAACAAATATCCAGGAGTCCATACTTATATAAAGAAATGTCTGAATACATATACTTTATATACATTGTATACATTGGGGAGAAGGCACAAATCTCCAATACAGAAGAATTTATGTAGATATTCACCTTCAAGAATGTGGAGGATAAGACCCACTCTTTAAATGCAGGCTCCACACAGTGACTTTCTTGCAAAGAGAACAGAATAGAAGAGGGAGGATGACTTTAAAGGGAGATAATTTTAAAGACACTACTTCAGCCAGGTGGTGAAGATGAACATCAATAGAGATAAGTAAGGCATGTTTCTCTTCTCTCCTCACCATTGTGCCCAGATATCCACGTCAACTGTTCCGGTTGCCTAATGAAGAGTAGAGGCAGATTGAAATATAAATAAGTTACTACAGAGCAGCAGGCAGCATGCGATGAGATGTACGGAGAGGTGTGAATTACGTTTGGGATCTAGTGTCATAGAATCCATTCTTTAAAATCCAGTTATTTCCAGATTAGTTAAAGTTCATATTTAATTCTGTGTTGGCCTGAACCCGTTGTCTAGGACACTCCTAATACTTTCTTCTATTTAACGATCCTGTAGAATCAAGTAATGCCAGTCAAGGGAAGCCTCCTGGAGTAAGGAAAGTGAGAGTTTTGAAGTTAGACAAAGCTGGGGTTAGAACCCAGCTTCCATCTTGGCTTCGACCCTCTAAATCCTCACCTTTAAAATGGGCATATTATTACCTCCTCTACAGGGCTCCTGCAACAATTAAGTAGAATAGTACTTAGAGTGTCAGCCATCCAAGGGTGGCACAAACAATTAAGCTCTTGGCTACTGTCTTAGGCTGGGTTCTCTAGAGAAGCAAAACTAGTGAAGCATATATACATATATAAATATATATGTACATATATATATAGAGAGAGAGAGAGAGAGATTCATCTCAAGGAAATGACTCATGCTGTTGTGGAGGCTGCAAAGTCCCAAAATCTGTGGATCAGGCGTTGGCTGGAGGCTTCTCCTGACTCACGTGGCTGCAGAGGCTGATGAACCCAGAATCAATAGGTCAGACAGGAGGCTACTGTCTCACAGGGCTGTGGAGCTGGTGAATCACAAAGTCAGCAGATCAGGGGATAGGCTTGTGGCTTAAGTCCCCAAAACTGGAGGTCAGAAGATAATGAGCTACAAATAGGATCCAGAGCAAGCAAGGGAGCTTTGCCAGAGTGTTTGTCTGTATATATACCTGGTGCAGCTACACCACCAGGGAAACTCCCTTTACAACTGATTGGCTGATCGCATCAGATCACATCATGAAGGTAATTATATCATATCACAAAATGGAGTTAATAATATCAGATCAGAAAAATGGAAGATAATTACATAATAGTGAGAATCATGGCCTAGCCAACATTAACTATCACAGCTACTACTAAAGGTTGGCTGTTCAAGTCCACCCAGAGGCACCTAGAAAGAAACACCTGGGTATCTATTTCTGAAAAATGATAGCCATTGAAAATCTATGGAGTGCAGTTACACCTTGACACACATAGGGTTACCATGAGTCAGAATTGACTCCACAGCAACTGTTTGGTTAACTTAGAGTTTAACAATTGTTAGTCCACCTCACTCCCCAACCTATGATAATTAAGTAAGAGGGAAAAAAAAAAAATCATATAAAGAGACAAAAAAAAAATTGAAGCCAGATAGAAATAACTTCCAAATTATATGTTAATTTATCCATACACTAGTATCTTATTGTCAAGGAATTATTGAGAATCAACAGTAGGATTTCAGAAATTAGGAAAATTTAAAGTCTACAAACGATATATAGGATAGTACATGACAAAGGAGCTTGCTCTGCCTTTCCGAAAGGCTGGAGCTATTTTCTTAAATAAGCCTGGAGCGATGTATGTTAGACAATAATAGAATGAGCTCTTAGGTTTAAATAGATATGAAGACTGTACATTAGTAATATACCAGCGCCTGGTAAACTGAAAGTGCTGTGTCCGTAACTTTAATTTAAGACTATTTTTAGAAGGTAACTACCAGCACACAGAACAGAAAATTAAATCAGATGAGACTGAGTAATAGCCGGGAACTCATTAATAAGAAATAAAAGATAATGCCACATGGATTTTATAAACTGTTAAACTTCTTTTACTCTTTTCTATACCTATACTTCTTAAAATTATGAAAATTGATTTTAAAGTTTAATTCCTATGCTAGCATAAATTATATATGAAAACATTATTTTTAATTATATACACTTTCCTATACAGGAATCAATATACTTGGTTTGAATTAGTCAGATATATATTTTTCTATATAATTTATAACACACACACACACACACACACACACACACACACACACACACACACAGACACGAGTTTTCAGATATTATTTTTTAAATCAATAAACACAATGCCCAGAATCTTAAAGAAAAGGTGGCATGATGAATGTGATATGAAACCATCTCTTTTAAAGTCTCTGAAAACTACCTCATGTGTCAAAATTAGTGTTTGTATTTTATCAGTTACTTTTATTCATGTTTTATTTTAGTCTTTAGAGTTTATGGTTATTGCTTTGAGTGCTGGATTACTTATTTGAAATTATTTCAGCTGTAATCCTCTCTCTGAAGGTAATTTGCCCTTTTTCTAAATTGCCTCTGACGGCATGAATATTCTTGAGTTTGCCTCATTCTGAAATACCGGTTAGTCTGTGTTTTAGCAGATAACACAGCTGCTTCCTACAGGGCCTCTCGCTGTTTCTCAGGTTCGGCTCTTCACCTGTTCAGCACAGCATTTTGGCTCAAGAATCACCTGCTTGTCAGATTGCTCCAAACCACCTATCTTCTACCTGCTGTTACCACTTTCCCCCGACTAGCACTAACATGGCACTGTTTTATAGTGTCCTTGAAAAATTTAATCTGCTTAAATACTATACAACTAATATTCTTTTTGGCTACCTATCCTTTCCAGGATAATCTTCCTTTAATATACCTAGTAGGCCCTCTGTATCCGAGGATTCTGCATTCGCTGATTCTACCAACCACAGATTGCAAATATTCGAGGGAGGGGAGACCGTTTATTCTTGTCATTATTCCCTGAGTATTGTATAACAAGTATTTACATAACATATACGTTATATTAGATATTATAAGTAATCTAGAGATGATTTAAAGTATACGGAAGGATGTGGGTAGGTTATATGCAAATGCTATGCTATTTTATATAAGCGACTCAAGCATCTTTGGGTTTTGGTATCCTTGGGGGTCCAGGAAAGAATTCCCCCCACAGATGCCAAGGGATAACTGTATTTGGAAAAAAAATAATAGAGTTTGTTTTAGTTCTGCTCCTAAACTCATTAACACTATAGCCGCTTAGGAGCATTCTCTGTACCTCTGAGTCTGGACACCACCACACACCCCATGCCCCATCCCATCTCTCCCTGTCTAGTCTGGTGTTAGTTAAAGGACGTTTTTAGAGAAGACCATACTTCCTCTTTTCCCTAATGCCTTATCTCTTACCTCCACACAAAACGCTCCACATAAAGCTTTTTCGTAACACCTTTTTGGTAAACCTGAAGTTTTAGATATAATTATGTGTAATTACAACATAAGGAGCCCTGGTGGCTCAATGGATAAGTAAGTGCTCAGCTACTAACCGAAAGGTTGGCGATTTGACCCTACCAGCTGCTCCTTGGGAAAAAAGACCTGGACATCTACTCCTGTAAGTTTATAGCCTAGGAAACCCTATGAGGCAGTTCTATTCTGTCACACTGAGTCGCTATTTGTTGGAATCGACTGGATAGCACAAAACAACAACAAAAATTAAACATAGGAAATACAAAACTCCTCCATAAGCTACATGCTAAATACGACTCTTCTTAGACCCTGTGGAGAAAGGGGAAGGGTTTGGAAGTTCATAGGAATTGATCATGGTAGGAAGGAGCTATCTTGTCCAAGGTGACTCCCTATCCAGGCAACAGCCCACAGTCTGTGACTGGGCTATACTCGATTGAAAGGGCTTTGATCTCTCACTTCAATTTGTGACAACTCTGAAGGATCAACCCAAACCCAGACCCCTTGCAGATCTGAGGCCTTTGTTGTGACTGTGTTGCAGTTCACCTTCTTTGCCCAGTCTTGCTTCCTTCCCTTCCCAACAGGTGTTGATCCTAATAGTGCTCCTCAATCAATGCCCTACACATAAATCTCTGTGTCAGAGTGGGCTTCCTGGGAGCCAGGTAGTAGAGGAGAAGGAGGAAAAAGAAGAGGAAGAGGAAGAAGAAGAGGGAGGGGGAGGAAGAAGAAGCGATCAAGACCTAGATAAAGTTATGCTTCAAGTCACTCAGCTAGTCAGGAGTAGAACCACGCATGACTAGAATGATGTCTTCTGATCCTGTACAACTCTCTTTCCTCCTGGAGGGGTCGCTGGCCTCAGAGATGTGACTCTGCAGTTAGATCAGTTAAGACTTCTTTATGGTCAAGAATCTTTGCATTTGGGATGTATGAAAGTAGACTGAGATTTCTTTAGTTTCTATAAGACTGTCCTAAGAAAATGGTAAATGAAAAGTATGTTGTTTAATTTTTAAATTTTGCGTTGTTTTTCAAAGATGCTTTCCCAAATTTTCCTTCATCATTTACAGTTTTCAATTTGGAAAAAAAGTTTGGAGGAAAACATCAGAAGTTATACACATTTGAAGTTGCAGCTGGTATGAAAAATTCTAAACTTTTGGAATAGACGTATCCTTCCTGTCTCTCATTCTGTCTCTCACTGTAAAGCTGAGCGAGGTTAAGTCCACAACATACAATGTCAGACCGAGAGCCAGAAAAGGGCAAGAAAGGATAGGAACCCAGGTTTCCTAATTCTTCAACATTTTTTTTTCTATTAACGTGTCCTAAAATTATTTGTTTCTAACATTAATTTTTGCATTTAAAAACATTTCAATTATATTAACAAAATTATGAAAGTTTGGTGTGGTAGAAATATCCTAGGTTTGTGGAGATAGGAGTTCATTTGTATTACCTTAATTAAGTTACTTAACCTCTCTGGGTCTCCTTCTGTTTATATATAAAATGGGAATAGTGATGCATCATTTGGAGGCTTGTTTTGAGAATAGAGAGCACATATATAGTAAAATATTGGGGTGTCTGACACAGATGCTCAACAAACAGTAGATATTATTTTTAAGAAATTAAATTTATGTTGCTGTTAGCTGCTCTGGAGTAGTCTCTGACTCACGGTGACCCCATGACCATGGGATCAGACCACTGAGGTCCATACAGTTTTCACTGGCTGATTTTTCAGAAGTAGATCATCAGACCTTTCTTCCTAGTCTGTCTCAGTCTGGAAGCTCTGCTGGAATCTTAGCAGCGTGCAAGACTTTACCGACAGACAGGCGATACATGAAGCTAAATGTGTGGTATCACCCACAGCCGGCCACTGATGAAACTATGAAATGCATTTGGCTTTTGTCGCTCCAGGTTTCCCATTCTGCGTTAATTTAATCTTTCAAGATGGCCACCCAGCACCCTTAGGGCAACTTGCACCCTTGTGCTTTCTGCAAAACTCTTCCTTCTAAAGCAATTCGTGTCTCCATGCTTTTGAACGTGCTGTTTTGCCTCCTTGGAAGTCCCTTTTAGTGGTCTGCTTGATAATTTTGTTTTTCCCTTCGAGCCAGGTTAACACTTACACAACTTCTTTTTAATCTCCTGGCTCTTTGCCCAAACCTCTGCAATGTTTCTTAAGATGCTGTGTCGTAATTCGTTGTTTTCCTGTCTGCTGTTGCCTGGACTGTGGATGATCTTCAGGGTAGGATCTGTGGTATCTTCACATTTGCATTCCAAGCGCTAATAACAGCTTGAAATACAGTGACGATTTTTGTGAGGGAGGAGACTTAAAAATATTTTGACATGGTTTTTTTAACAGCTTTATTGAGAATTAATTTCTTCTCTTGTGTTCATTATTTCTTCCTTTGGGTTTATTTTGCTATATTTTTTCTAGTTTCTTATGGTAGAAACTTAGATGATTTGTTTGAGACCTTTCTTCATTTATAATATAAAAATTATATGCTGTAAATTTTCCTCTAAGTACAACATTGATATGTTGTTTTATCGTTTTTATCCCATTAAAAATGTTTTCTAATATTCCTTGTGACTTCTCCTTTAACCATGAATTAATTAGAAGTTGGTTGATAGAGTTATTCAAGTCATTTATATCCTTACGGATTTTCTGTATACTTGCTTTGTTAAGTACTGAGATACTGAGAGTCTATCAATAATTGTAGACATCTCCAAGTATAATTTAGTTTTGTGTATTTCTCCTTGCAGTTCTATCAGCTTTTGCTTCATGTATTTTTAAGCTTGGTTTATTAGGCACATAAGTGTTTAGGATTGTTATGTCCTCTTAATAAACTTACTCCTTTAACATTAAGAAATAACCTTCTTATCACTGGTAATACTCTTTGCACTAAAACTTTGATGTGTGATACGTAATTCTTTTTTCCCCTATTCATTAATTACAATATTCCAGAAGATTCAGACCTGAGCCCATAGTTCCTGTTTGTTTACTTGTCTACCCTTGTTACTCTGTCAGAATAAATATAAGAATTTTTCTTTTCTTACTACCTCTAGGGTTTATCCATTGAGATGTTTCATGGATTTAAAAACAAAGAGCATAACAAGGTTCAGAACTAAATTTAGTATATGGTATAAAGTTCCATCAAGACCATGACATTTATCATCACTGATACTGCCTTGCTTGTAAATCAGCTGCCATATTTACTTGTTTGCTGGGTCGCCAAACTATAAAATGTTTCTAAATCTTTCTGCGTCTTCCTCAGTAGTTAACTATTGATTTGCCATTTAACTTTATCACAGTTTTATAGTAACTTATATCTGGATTAATGCCTGTAGTGTTTGGGATGGAAAAGACCCAGCTACTCTTGGGTCTAGTTTAGGGCAGCTAAGACAACATTTCCCTTTAACTTAGATATATAAGGCCATGCAGTGATCAACTAGAGAAGTCAAAGTGTAAGACAATAGGATTGCCCCGTGAATCACCCTAGTCTATTTACTTTACACTTTCCAAAGGTCATTTTACACAGTGAAAATCACTTTGCACCAGGCACGTGTGTGTTAACCCTTCTCAAAGGTTACAGTGATTTCAAATAATCATTAAAATATTTTTGAAAATCTAATCTATAGATTTCAAATCCATCTGCCAACTAGGCTTTTTGCTCATTTTAACTTTGTTACATAGTCTGTCCAGTAGCCCTTCTGCCATCATGAAAATTGCCTATAGAGCTTGAAACATATTTAAAAATACAATGTAAGAGTTTTACCCTCAGCTCTAGTTGAGGAAACATGATACTCTCTCAATTCCTCATACCTCTGCTATTCAATCATACAGAGTTCTCATAAAAACTTTACAGGTTATTATGCATGTTATCAACATTATTGCTTTGGATGTTGACAGTATTTTTGTAAAAAAGGTGGCTTACTGTAGTGCTTAATAGTATAGATTCTGGATCCACTTGTGTGTAAATTTTATCACTACTACTTGAAGTCCTTGGGTAGCACAGATTCTAAGTACTCTACTACTAACCAAAGGGTTGGTGGTTTGAACGTACCCAGAGATGCCTTGGAAAAAGGCCTAGCGATCAGCTTCTGAAAAATGACAATCTTGCAAACCCTATGGAGCGCAGTTCTACTCTGCAACACATGGGAACTCCATAAGTCAGAACGGACACAACAGCAACGATTTGTTTGTTTGTTGTTGTTGTTTTTTAAATATCAGGATAGTGGCTGTGGATAAGTTACTTAACATCTCAGTACCATAGTTTTCTCCACTCAGAAATGGGAGTAACAATAATACTTACTTCATATAGACTGTTAACCTATATAAGGGACTTAGAATAGTGTCTTTTTGTAATTTTATTTATGCAATTGGGATATGTTAGAATCCCTGTATACTTTTCAGATATTTTGACAACAAATCCATGAGCAAGTATTAATTTTAATTCCCTTTTAAAAGGCACAGAAACCGAGATGCACGTAATTTGCCCAGCATTACAGGAGTCTGTGTCTAGGACAGAAAGTCAAGTCTGTCTGACACCATATAGGATACTGCTTGATATACTTTTTCATAAGTACTTGCCGGAACTACTTCCCTTACATAAAAAGTATCTTTCCGCTCTTAACTTGGCCAAATCTTGCCGTTTTCCACCTTAAAAAATACTGAAAACTCACTTTCTTTGGTTTCTTCTCACCCGGCCCCAGTTACTTTTCAAGGTAACTATATTTTTACAGGGCTTGTCCTTCCAGGTTACCCCTCCAGGTAGAGAATGGGACTGTGAAATGGAAGACATTAAATAATTGCTGCCTACTGAGCAAGCCTTATTGCTTTGGTCGTGTAACTGCCTGCCAGCATCTGCCTGTTTTATCAACTGGTTGTGATTCAGAGACAGAGAAGAGAATAAATGTCAGGTTTCAAGATTTCAAAATCTGATTTTTTAAGTGTTCCCGAAAACTACAGAACGAGATTTTTTCAAATCCCTCCCAAAAGGGAGGGAGGAAGTGGGAGAGGAGAACGTTCAGTGGCAAACAGTCCATAAACACATCGGATATTGTTGGTTAGCATTTCGTGTGTTTCATGTCATGTAGGTATTTGAAGTTCTGTTTCCTTAAGCTGCACTGAGGCTATAGAAAAGGTAAAGTGTAAACACATGGTCTGACATAAACTCTTTAGGATTTGCAAATGAATGAGCGTAATGAAATTTCATCGGTTGTACATACGCAAAAGTGCTACTGCTTCTCCGATGGATTCCACCAAAAAAAAAAAAAAAGGTTGCTAGCCTTTTGTCCCCTTCAGTAATGAATATTAATGCTGTATTTGATTTTAGTATCATATTTTCACTTTTCTTTTGGAAAGATATTTCATATGACATCCATTTAATCATTTAAACAGTTGGGTTAAAGGTTTGATGTGATTGCCTAATTAAAGTCATGGAATTGTGACCAGATGCGCTTGCCAAATCAAAAGTGTTATGGAAGGAATTTCTGTGAGTGTAATTAGAATGACAGCCTGTGTTTCAAGCCCTAAGTGTAAAAACTTGGCTTCATGAGGCCTAATGGAAATCTGCCATGAGAAGAAAGTAGTGTGTCCAAAGTCTCTTTCAAGACATGCTTTCACATTATCAACTGTCTACACTGGGTGGGGAATTCCCATCACTCAATAAGAATTTCTTTTTTGAAGCATCTATGGGAAAGAGTACAAATTACTTCCAGGAAGAAGTGAAGGGAATTATCAGTAAAGCTCAAGTCAATTCAGTAAGTATTTAGTAGATAATTATTGTATGCTCATCACTGTGGAGAGACAAAGAGACATTCACTATCTTCACGGAAACTGGTTAGAAATAGTTAAAATGAAATCAATGAAAGTGGTCATTAGGCTAAATTTATTTGATTGTAAATTAGTTTTACCCAACCACTGGACTTTCAGTGTTCATAATTTTTAAGTATCAGGATCTTAAATCTTTGCATGGACCTAGAATCACACCCATCCTTTTTTTTTTTTTTTTTTACAATTTATGCAGACTTCGATAATTTTTAATAAAATTCCTAATGGTTTATACTATTATATGCTTTTTAGCATTTTTTGATTATTTACAACTGGAAGTAATATTCTAATGTATTTCCAACTATTTTCTATTCGCTTCTTGGCAATGTTCACATTAAAATTTTAGCAAAACATTTTCCAATAGAAAATTAGTTTAAAATAAAAATTCTTATTTCCTAAATCATAAATTTGTAACTTTTTTCTACCACAGTGACTTTAAGCTTAATTTAATCACGTTTTCCCCTTTGTTAAGTTATTTTGCTTCTAAATTATTAAATTCATTTTAAACCTCTGACACCTATTTATATCATCAGCCAAATGTGGAGAGAGAGAGTGACTTAAAGTTTTAATTATTTACTGGTTCATTATTTCCAAAATGATATTTTGTCCAATTAGTTTTTGGAAAAAAATCTCCTTATTTTTCTATTCTCAAGAAGTTTATGAGCTATGAAAATCTTAGTTACTATACAAATAATATATGTGAAAATAAAATATATTTTACATTAATATTTATACTTTTCATTTCAATTGAGCAAATATTTATTTAGCAAGCATCTGCTGAGTGTTAGACATTATTCTAGACACCATGGGGACAGAAATAAATAAGATGCAACCCCCAGTCTTGAGTAACTCAAGGTCCAAAGTAGAGGCAAACCTGCAAACAGCTCGTTGCAATACAATCTGATAACAGAGTTATTAAGAAGCTGTCTTTGGAGACCTATGCTATCTCCTTCAATCTTTACACTTCTCTCTCTCTCTCTGTTCCCCCTCTCTTTCTCTATCTTTGTATAATCAGTACTGATAGAAAACATTTTCAATAAATGAACAGAGCTAATAAATGTAAAATAAGAGATGTAAATCAGTTCTTTTACCTTACAGAGCCTTGCAAAGAATTAGTGTTTATGTATTTTGAATTCTAATATCATTAAGAGTCAACATGTTAAGTAAAGGCAAAATCTGTATACAAAAATAAAAACAAAAACTGAGGTGATCAAAGTGGTCTAAGATACCCGGGAAGGATTTATGGAAGAAGGGGAGCCCGTGATGGACCCAGAAATAGAAAATTGCATTATACTGTATAGTGCTTTTATGGACTTGGGTAGCACCAGTGGTGATTTCTACTACAGGTACAAGTCTTTGATTGCACTGGGAATGGAATTCTTTATGTCCTATACAACAGTCTGAAATATTCTGTTAGTTATAATCACAGATACACTCTCCATTTATTGCTATTTTTCTTTGGACATTCACTGCTTTTAAAACCTGCATTAAGTTTTTCCCATTAAACATAGCTTCCTTAACTTGATGAAGTTGAAGGAGAGAATTTTTTCTCTCTGAATTTTAGCAGTTTGTATTTCCAAATGTTACATCCAACTCCCTGTTGAAAGTGTAAAGAGATGTTTACAGACATTTATTTTTAAAGGTCTACTTTGGGAAACCTTGTTTTCAGGGATGATTTTCATTTCCTCTCAAAAGGCTTGAAGACAGTACGTTTCTACACTCCCCACGTTGCTGTTACACAGCCCGATGCCTCATTTTGTTTCCGCTTTACTTTTGTTTAAATATACATAAATGGTGCCAAGAACATAGTTTGAAGCTTGTCCATCCAGCACCAGTGTCTTGTGGTCTATTTATGTATTTGTGTCCAATATTGTTATGTTGATCTTTCTGTACTACAGTTGATTGTATTATCTGTGCTAAAGGTATTTTTTTTTAAATAATTTATTTCTATTTTCAACAGAAAAAAATGGTAAAAAATTCTCTAGTATGAGTTCAATTTTCGGAATGGCTCATTTGGTTTTTCCAGTTATGGCAGTTATCATATCTTGCAGTTGTCTTTAGGAGATTTTAAAATATTTGATAAATTAACACTGCTCCTCTTTTCTTTGGGAAATTATTTATCAGGACATTCGACTAGTGGATGGTGGATGTGTACCTTCTAATAAGCAGTATTACCAATAGTTAATGAAAATAATGGAAAATCTCTCTAAAAGAAATGAGGAAGTTTTCTAATTATAAAGATTCCTGGGCAAGAATGAAAACACCACAAAACCTTCTTATTTACATATTCTCACTTTCTCCGTGTTTTTTTTTTCCCCCTCTCTCTCCATGATTGATATTCAGCTTGTCTGTCTGACAATAAGATCCCTCAGACTCGTCCTGAGTCTTCAACTCAGGTGCTCCCCGAGAGAATTGAAACTTTTTCTAAATTAGAAAGTCATACGAAGTAAAATGTAATTTCTTAAATATTTTATTGAGTTTTTTGGTGGACGTTTACATAGCAAGTTAGGTTCCCATTTGACAATTTCCGCACAAATTGTTCGGCGACGTTAGTTGCATTTATCACAACGTGTCAACATTCTCTTTGTGTTCTGTTTGTTCCCTTTCCTGTACTCTAGTTTCCCTGCCCTCTTATCTTCTCATCTCTGCTCTGGAGTAATTGTTGACCTTTTGGTCTCATATTGATGGTTTTTAAGTATCGCATCGATCTTACAGGTAATATCCTTTATTTTGTAAGCCATTCTGCTATTTCACTAAAAGGTGATCTCGGGATAGGCTCACTTCTAGGTTTAAAGAGTGTCTCAGGGTGACAGTCTCAGGGAGTCCTCCATTCTCTACCGTTCCAGTGTGTCTGGTTTTTTTTTTTTTTTTTTTTTAATAAGAATTTGAGTTCTGCTCTATGTTTCTCTCCCATCCTATTCAGGACCAAGTATCGTGACCCTGGTCAGAGTGGTCAGTTGTGGTAGCCAGGCGCCATCTAGTTCTTCTGGTCTCAGGATAGACGAGTTTGTGGCTCGTGTAGACTTGTTTCCTCTCTGATCTTTTGGTTGCCTTCCTACTGTTTTGCTCCTGGAGAGGAGAGATCATAGCTGTGTCTTAGATGGTGCTAACAAGTGTTTAAGCCCTCAGACGCTACTCCCTTCACTAGGACGCAGATCGTGATTTTTGTGAACCATGTTATACCAGTCGACTGAGTTGTCCCATGAGACTATGGTTGTGAGCCTTCAAACCCCGAAAACTGCTCGTGGAAGGTGTTTCTTTATGTCTGAGGAGTATTTGTGTCTTCAATGAATACATGCGCCTGCACTACGTGTTTGTATTTACACATCCCTACAATAGATTTTATTTTGAAACCCTGGTGGCGTAGTGGTTAAGTGCTATGGCTGCTAACCAAGAGGTCAGCAGTTGCAATCCACCAAGTGCTCCTTGTAAACTCTATGGGGCAGTTCTACTCTGTCCTGTAGAGTTGCTATGAGTCAGAATCAACTCGACAGCAATGGGTTAGGTCTTGTTTTATAGATAACTTCTATCTGTTCTCACCTATGTACACACCTGTACCCATCCAAATACCAGTATGTCTATGCCCATCCATTTGTGCTCAAATACTCATTTTTACTTTTGTTGTGCTGTGCTTACTACATCCACGTTCAGTGCCACTTTTCCCAAAACCAAAAATAACAAGTAAAATACCTTTTTAATAGACTAGAAAGAAGCATATTTTAAGACTTATTGCCTTAAGGATAGTAAATTTGGAATTAAATACAGAATTTTGTTTTCATACAAGATGGAAAAAATTATAGACTTGTCTTTAATTATTTTCTGTTGTGTTATTAAATGCTTAGGTGTTTGTAGACTGATTTCAGAAATGACTTTTAAAAATTTAAACAGAAAATATTTTGAATATGTAAACAGTGATTTCATAAACATGTCAATAATATGAAACATCTAGTTGCTAATATTTGCAAATAGTTCAGCTTGTCCATATTTGAGTGATGTCATGATAAAAATAATTACAATAATCACGGAAGCTTGCCCTCCCTTCACTGGGAAGGCTCTGCATTTCTCAGGTTATAAATATAACAAAACAGAAAAAAATTGTACTACATTATCCCTGTAAATAAAAATATACCTCAGCACATGCAAAATATGGATTCAAACATAAAATAATTGAAGTTTACTTATTTTGAAATCATTTTTAATTTTAAAATATTGTAATAGTGTCTTGGTTTATCAGAATATTACATAATTTAAGCCAGAAATATGGAGACAAAGCAGTCAATCGTGACCTGTCCGTTCAACTTAAAAAAAAACAAACCCGTTGCCATTGAGTCAATTCCAACTCATAGCAACCCTATAGAGAATGATATCAATGTAAAAAGTGAAAAGGTCAAGAAAGAACAGAATCAAAGCCAAAATATTGAAATAGAGTGAACGCAGTAGTTAAAATGCCAAAAATAATAGTTGAAACTTGGTTGTGACTCAGACCCCGTATAAATGCATGGGGCTTAGCAGAAGGCCTAGAATATAATAGTGACTCACTTTTTAAAAAAAATCCTATTGAATTAATGAATGTAGTGTCTCACTTATTCTTTAATTCAGTTGTTTATCCATTGAACATTGAACATTGATTAGTGATGTGTATCAGCTGCTGTCCTAGTGCTGAAGGAATAAGGGTAAACATGACAGAGAATTACAGTATAATATGGTGTAAGAAATCCATGCTGTGGTTCTTATGTCACTCTTTCAGATCTCTCTATTCTGCTGTTTCATCTGGTATGTAACTCTGTGAGAACGTAGAATCTCATAATGACAGAAAATAGTTTAGTCATCATCTAGGGCATTGAATCCAAGCAGAACTGTATTTTTTTTCCTTAAGAAAATACATTCATTTACACTTTTACATAATCTTTATGAAAGTATTATATTTCATATATTCCTAAAATATTAAGATAATTTCTTGGTTTATTTTTAGGTAAAAATTAAAATATTTTATTATAAAGTTTGGCTAATTTTATAATTCAAAAGTGATGTCTGCTTTGTGATATAAATTGATTTCAATGTAATTTTTTTTTTTTTTTTTTGCTTTTATTCTTTTTTTTTTTTTCCTTTGTTCTTTTCTTCAAATAGTTTTACCTAGCCATACATGTGGAAATCCTGGGGAGATATTAAAAGGAGTTCTCCACGGAACGAGATTCAACATAGGGGACAAAATCCGATACAGCTGTCTCTCTGGTTATATCTTGGAAGGACATGCAATTCTGACCTGCATCGTTAGCCCTGGGAATGGTGCATCATGGGATTTTCCAGCTCCATTTTGCAGAGGTATTGTACGAGTATGTGCTTGAGATCTGACACCTGTACTAAGTAAATGGGTTCAGAGCTGATATTATAAAAGTTACCATTTAAATGAAAAGAGAACATTTCATGCTGGGCTATACCATGTCAGTTCATTCTGTTTCCAAAAGTAATACTGTATGTTATACAAGAAACAAGAGCTGCACTCTATAAAATCAGTAACAAATTTATATATGTCCCTCAAATATTCAAATTTTTCTTCATTGCATGTCTTAAACTCTATGGACTCCTGCATATTTTTATCACTGCTTTTCATAGTATTCTAATACCTGATGTGCATGTTTAAATGTCCTTTTTGATTTGACTTCCCATTCTGGGTTCCTTTTTTATCCTTTTCTCATTAAAAAATGCAAACACCCTTAGATAATTTAATGTAGATATTTTAAGGATTCTTTCAACTCTCATATGCCTTTGAACATAAATGAATGCATTATTCCAAGAACTCATAACCATAATTTTGTGGATAACCTCCTGAAGTCCTGAAATATTTAGCCTTTCTGATAATATTATTTTACTGATCTAATTACTTTAGGAAAGAGCATACTTTGACTCTTAGATTTTGACTTTCCTAAGAAAAACTCATCTTAGGAGTTCAGCAATAAAGACATAGCTAACATTCATTGAGGCCTTAATGTAATGCCAGCAAATGTGTTAAGCACTTTTCTTTGTTCATGTCATTCAGTCCTCACCACAATCCACTGAAATAATCATTACTCACAGTCTCTCAACTGATGAAGACAAAAAGTTTAATTTTCAAAGGGGAACATCTGTCATATACGATGAGTTAAGACTCAAACCCACATATGATGTTTAATCCATGCACTAAACTATGCCAGTTTACAGCCTCAACTGTAAATCATCATATGACGTGGTTTTATTTTGAACGATATGTTTTATTTTAACCTATGGCATTCAGTGAATACTTACCTATATTTTCATTTTTTTCTGTTAAATGTTATAGTCTCATGAGAAATTCCTGATGAAAATAATTTTAGAATGGGCAATTACTATCACTACTGCTATTACTATTATTACTAACTAGCACTTAAAAACAAAACTAAAAAAAAACCATTGCCGTTGAGTCGATTCCAGCTCACGATGGCCTATGTGGTAGCAGTCACTACATTATCATACTTAGTACTCCCAAATAGATTGTTCCATTGAAGATTGATTTCATACATAAGGAATCTGAAGGTTAGAAGGAAAATTGATTTGCCTAAGATATTCCAGCTAATAAATGTTGGAGCTGGGATTTACTATATTCAAATTATTTCTCTGTTTTGGAGAAATTACTATTATAATATTTTCTACACCATACGTCTATTATTCCTCCTGAAATACTCTAATCCTCTGCATGTGGCTGAAGTTTATTGTATACTTCTTTTTATCTTACTTACGACTATTGATTCTTTTTACTCCCTCCATTGACGAAAGGGTGGTATCTTCAAAATCTAGATCTAAGCCCCTTTCTCTTTCCTTTCTACAGATTTGTCTCAACTAACTGATCTCATTTAAGGACATTATAGTTTGAATATCGTAAATATATTATTTATTCTAACTTATTTCTGACTTTAGCTCCATTATTTTCCAATTCACTCTAGATAAAAAAATTTCAGTTCCTTGGAGTTTGTTCTCTCATCCAGACTGCCTTGGGTTGATTAAATGTTCTCCATATCTAGAAACTTGGCCTCCAACCTACGCTCTGCTCTTAAACAATTCTCCCAAAGCAGACATCTTCATCATAGCCATTCTTCTCTTAACCAAACTATTTCAGTGTCTCAATACGAATTAACTACAAGTTCTTCAGCACGGCTTTCAATATGCTCCATAATCTGGACTTACCTACAAAGTGCAGTTTGAACCATCAGTGTACCCAGACCAAAATGTTACGCATTTACCATCTACTTTTTTCTCTACCATGCAGTGTTTTTCTAGGAATGATTTGTACTTGTTTACCTGAGAGTTGGTTATGTTCATCTTTTCCAAGCTCTGAATGCTTTAATGTCATGATGTGAGCTTGAAATTAGCCATGGTAGATGTTAGATCTTAACAATATTTTCTGCACAACTTTATAAGTTCCTAGGAAAAAAAAGCCATTAAAACTTTATAAGAAACTGTATCCTCAGTTCCTTTCTCTCTTAAAATTTAGCCTAATCTATAGCTATTCCCTCTTAGTGTTGTACCCAATCAAAAACTTAGTAGAGGCATAAAAATCTGCTGAGCATCAGATAAAGAGCTACTATAAACTTCAAAAAGATACCTCTACATGTAGCGTTAAGGGGCCATGGTGGCACAGTGGTTTAAGTGCTCAGTTACTAACCAAAATGTCAGTGATTTGAACCCACCAGCTGCTCTGTGGGAGAAAGATGTGGCAGTCTGCTTCTGTAAAGATTTATAACCTTGGACACTATATGGGGAAGTTCTACTCTGTCCCATAGGGTTGCCATGAGTTGGAATAGACTCAGTGGCAGAGGGTATATATAACAATAAGCATTAACAACTATAGCAACCTCTTATTTGCTCATGCTTCCTTCGGGAGTTTTCTTCTTAACTGAAGGGGCTTTACTAATTCTACAATTATAATACCTTATAAAGTCAAAGTTGGTATAATAGTCAACTAATACTCTTTCCTATTCTATCACTAATTTATAAAATTCCAGCTATATCAAGATGTGGTTGTCATGGTAAATAGTTTTTCTTCTATATTACAGATTATGAAATTTACACTTAAATTTTGCTTTGTCTAATACTTGTACAAGTTGTGCTGGCTTCCGCAGTATTCTGCACCGTCTTACCCTTCACCAAAGTTACCACTTAGCTATTGTCTGTTTAGTGTTTTTCCATCCCCAACCCCCGCCCGATCATAACCATGAAAGACTGTTTCTTTTTGTGTGTAAATCTTTTCATGAGTTTTCTCAGTAGTGGTCTCATACAATATTTGTCCTTTTGTGATTGACTTATTTCACTCAGTATAATGCACTCCAGATTCATCCATGTTATGAGATGCTTCGTAGATTCATCATTGTTCTTTATCATTGCATAATACTTCATTGTGTGTATGTACCATAATTTGTTTATCCATTCATCTGTTGATTGGCATCTAGGTTGTTTCCATCTTTTTGCTGTTGTGAAAAATGCTGCAGTGAATATGGGTGTGCATATGTCTATTTGTGTGACAACTCTTATTTCTCTAGGATATATTCCTAGGTGTGGGATTGTTGGATCATATGGTATTTCTATTTCTAGCTTTCTAAAGAAGTGCCATATCATTTTCCAAAATAGTTGTATCATTTTGCATTCCCATAAGCAGTGCATAAGAGTTCCAATCTCCCCACAGCCTCTCTAATATTTGATATTTCCTGGGTGTTTGATTCATGCCAGTAATGCTGGGGTAAGATGGTATCTCACTGTGATTTTGATTTGAATTTCTCTAATGTCTAGTGATTGTGAGCATTTCCTCACATGTCTGTTGGCTGCCTGAAAGTCTTCTTTTGTGAAATGTCTGTTCAATTCCTTCGCCGGTTTTTTAATTGGATTATTTGTCTTTTTGTTGTAGAGGTGTTGGATTTTCTTGTAGATTTTAGAGATAAGACGTTTGTCTGATTTATAATGTCCAAAAACATTTTCCTGGTTTGTAGGTTCTCTTTTTACTCTTTCGATGAAATATTTTGATGGGTGTAAGTATTTAATTTTTAGAAGATCCCAGTTATCTAGCTCATCTTCTGGAGTTTGTGTGTTGTTGGTTATGGTTTGTATCTTGTTAATACCGTGTATTAGGGCCTCTGGCATTGATCCTATTTTTTTTCTTCTATGATCTTTCTAGTTTTTGGCTTTATATTTAGGTCTTTGATCCATTTTCAGTTAGTTTCTGTGTATGGTGTGAGGTATGGGTCCTGTTTCATTTTTTTTGCATATGGACATCCAGTTTTGCCAGTATCGTTTCTTAAAAAGACTGTCTTTTCCCCATTGATGGACTTTGAGCCCTTGTCGAAGATCAGGAGACTGTAGGTGGATGAATTTATGTCTGGGTTCTCAATTCTGTTCCATTGGCCAATGTATCTGTCGTTGTACCAGTACCAGGCTGTTTTGACTACTGTAGCTGTATAGTAGTTTCTGAGGTCAGGTAGTACAAGTCCTCCTACTTTAGTCTTCTTCTTCAATAGTGCTTTACTTATCCTGGGCTTCTTCCCTTTCCATATAAAGTTAATGATTAGTTCTTCCATCTCTTTAAAGAATGTTGTTGGGATTTGAATTGGGATTGCATTGTATTTGTAAATCGCTTTGGGTAGAATTGTAATTTTCACAATGTTGTGTCTACCTATCAATGAGCATGGTCTATTTTTCCATTTATGTAGATCTCTTTTGGTTTCTTGCAGTAGTGTTTTGTAGTTTTCTTTGTATAGGACTTTTACATCCCTGGTTAGATTTATTCTGAAGTATTTTATTCTTTTAGGGGCTATTATAAATGGTATTGTTTTCCTGATTTCCTTTCCATGGTTCTCTTTATTGGTGTATAGGAATCCAACTGATTTTTGTATGTTTATCTTGTATCCTGCTACACTGGTGAATCTTTCTATTAGTTCCAGTAGATTTCTCGTGGAGTCTTTAGGGTTTTCTATGTATAGTATCATATCATCCGCAAATAGGGACAGTTTAACTTCTTCATTACCAGTTTGGATGCCCTTTATTTCTTTTTCTTGCCTTATTGCTCTAGCTAGAAGTTCCAGCACAATGTTAAATAGGAGTGGTGATAAAGGGCATCCTTGTCTTGTTCCTGTTCTCAAGGGGAATGTTTTCAGCCTCTCTCCATTAAGAATGATGTTGGCCATTGGTTTTGCATAGATGCCCTTTATTATGTTGAGAAATTTCCCTTCTATACCTATTTGATTGAGAGTTTTTATCAGGAATGGGCATTGGACTTTATCAAATGCCTTTTCTGCATCAATTGAGATGATCATGTGATTCTTTTCTTTCCTTTTATTTATGTGGTGGATTATGTTGATTAATTTTCTAATTCTGAGCCATCCTTGCATACCTGGTATGAATCCTACTTGGTTGTGGTGTATTATTTTTTTGATATGATGCTGAATTCCATTGGCTGAATTTTGTTGAGAATTTTGCATCTATGTTCATGAGATATATTGGTCTGTAATTTTCTTTTTTTGTGATGTCTTTGGTTTTGGTATCAGGGTTATGCTTGCTTCATAGAATAAATTTGAAAGTATGGCTTCCTTTTCTGTGTTCTGAAATAGTTTGGGTAGTACTGGTGTAAGCTCTTCTCTGAATGTTTGGTAGAATTCTCTAGTGAAGCCATCTGGGCCAGGGCTTTTTTTGTTGGAAGTTTTTTTTTTTTTTCTAAATTACTTCTTCAATCTCTTCTCTTGTTATGGGTCTGTTCAGATTTTCAACATCATTTTCTGTTAATTTCGGTAGGCAGAATGTATCTAGAAGTTTGTCCATTTCCTCTAGGTTTTCAAATTTGTTGGAGTATAGTTTTTCATAATACTCTGTTATAATCCTTTTTGTTACCATTGGGTCTGTTATAATGCCCCTCATTTCATTTCTTTTTTGAGTTATTTGAGTCCTCTCCTGTTTTTCTTTGGTCAGTTTGGCCAGTGATTTGTCGATTTTGTTGATCCTTTCAAACAACCAACTTTTGGTTTTGTTGATTCTTTCTATTTTTTTAATTCTCTATTTCATTTATTTCTGCTTTGATCTTTATTATTTCCTTTCTTCTGGTGGCTGTGGACTTTTTTTGCTGTTCTCTTTCTACTTGTTCGAGTTGTGTTGCTAACGTTTTGATTTTGTCCCTTTCTTCTTTTTTGATGTGTGCATCTATTGCTATAAATCATCCTCTGAGGACTGCCTTTCCTGTGTCGGAATTGTTTTGGTATGATGTGTTTTCATTCTCATTTGACTCTAGGAATTTTTTTATTCCATCTCTGATTTCTTCTATTACCCATTGGTTTTTAAGCAGGGTGTTAATCAGTTTCCATGTAATAGATTTTTTTTTTCCCCCTTGCTCTTCCTGTTGTTAATTTCTACCTTGATGGCATTATGGTCAAAGAAGGTACTTTGTATTATCTCAGTGTTTTGGATTTTGTTGAGGGTTACTCTGTGGCCTAAGATGTGGTCTATTCTGGAGAACGTTCCATGTGTTGGAAAAGAATGTGTATTTTGCAGCTGTTGGGTGGAGTGTTCTATAAATGTCTATGAGGTCAAGTTGGCTGATTGTGCCCTTTAGCCCTTCTGTATCTTTGCTGAGTTTCTTTCTAGATATTCTCTCCTTTACCAAGAGTGGTGTGTTGAAGTCTCCTACTATCATTGTGGAACTGTCAATTTCTCTTTTCAGTGCTGTTAGAGTTTGTTTTATGTATTTTGGAGCCCTGTCTTTTGGTGTGTAGATGTTTATTATGGTTATGTCTTCATGATGGATCATCCCCTTGATCATTATATAGTGTCCTTCTTTGTCTTTAATGGTCCATTTTGTTTTAAAGTATGTTTTATCTGAGAGTAGTATTTCCACTCCTGCTCTTTTTTGGTAGTTGTTTGAGTGATTTATTTTTTTCCAACTTTTGACTTTTAATAAATTTACATCTTTGTTTCTAAGGTGTGTCTCTTGTAGACAGCATATTGATGAACCCTGTTTTTTTATCCATTCTGTCACTCTCTGTCTCTTTATGGGTGCATTTAAGCCATTTACATTCAGTGTAATTATTGATAGGTATGAGTTTATTGCCGTCATTTTGTAGTGCTTTTTTTTTGTGGTGCTGACATTTTCTATGTTCCTCTTACTCTCTCGTGCTGAATTCTTTTTGTTTGTGGATTTTTTTTTTCCATTTCTTTTGTTTTGGCAAATTTTATTTTTACAGAGACTTTATGTTTTTCTTCTTTATTTTGATGAGTAGGTTTGTTAACTTTCTTTGTGGTTACCTTGAAATTTATCCTTATCTTCCTAGGGTTGAACCAGTCTATTATTACTTGGTATCACCTTGCCTTCCTCTCTATTAGAAAGTTGTATACCTACACCATTTATTCCCTCTTTTATTATTCTGATGTTATTGTCAATTACAGATTAACCGCTCTGGTTCCCTGCTGTAATTCTTTTGGTTTTGGATAATTCTTGAAAGTTTATTTCTTAGATTGGTATCTGGCTGGTACAATCTTGCATCCTAGATTCAGGCTGTGGTCTGATGTTGTTTGTTCTCAGATCAAAGGACTCCCATTAATAATTCTTGTAAGTTTGGTTTTTACATATTCCCTTAACTTCTGTTTATCTGGAAATGTCTCAATTTCACCATTGTATTTGCATAAGAGTCTTGCAGGATGTATTATTCTTGATTGGCATTTTTTTTCTTTCAAGGCTTTGTATAGGTCATCCCATTACCTTCTTGCCTGCATGATTTCTACTGAATAACCAGAGCTGAGTCTTATTGTTTCTCCTCTGTATGTGACTTTTCATTTTTCTAGAGTTGCTCTCAGGATTCTCTCTCTTTGTCTTTGGTTATAGTGAGTGTCTTAATCATCTAGTGCTCCCGTAACAGAAATACCACAAGTGGGTGGTTTTAACAAACAGAAATTTTCTGTCTCATAGTCTAGTAGTCTAGAAGTCCAAATTCAGGGCGTCAACTCCAGGGGAACGCTTTCTCTCTCTGTCACCTCTGGAGGAAGGTCCTTGTCTTCAATCTTGGTTGTGGAACTTCTCCGGTGCAGGGACCCCGGGTTCAAAGTATGCACTCTGCTCCCAGTGCTGCTTTCTTGGTGGTATGAGGACCTTAACTCTCTGCTTGCTTCCCTTTCCTTTTATCTCTTGAGAGATAAAAGGTGGTGCAGGCCACACCCCAGGGAAACTCCTGTTACACTGGATCAAGGATGTGACCTGGGTAAGGGTGGTGTTACAATCCACCTTAATCCCCTTTAACGTAAAATTACAATCACAAAATGGAGAACAACCACCCAATACTGGGAATCATGGCCTAGCCAAATTGATACACACGTGTTTTGAGGGACATAACTCAATCCATGACAGCGAGTGTGATCATGATATTCCTTGGTGATTTTCTTCTGGGGTCTATTAGCTGATAGGGGACCTCCACACGTATCTTTCCTGGCTCTCTGTTCTTTATCAGTTTCTTATTCCATTTGGTATTTGACTGAGTTCTTTATCTCTTCATTTGACAGTTAGGGTTCCAGGATTGACATTTGTCTCTGTTTTACTTAGTATTTCAGCTCTTTGCTGTGGAGGGATGGCATAGTGCCTCTGTCGATAGTGCCCTGGTGGCTCTGCCTCTATTTCTTCAATTTTTGCAGCATCTCTTGCTTCTCCAAATTATAGGGTGTGAATATCATTGACTCTACTCTTTCCAGTGTATCTTCTTATTCTTTTCTTCCTCCGTATTCTCTCAGCTTTAATAGAGTTTTTACAGTATCAACGTTGTTAGCATTATAATTAAATCCTTAGTTTGTCAAAAGACTGCTTATAAAAGCTTAAAAACAATGAACAACATTTATATCATTATAACTATAAATATTGTTTATGACAGAATCAAGTAGTGTACCAAGAATTAGACTTCCTCCTCTATGATTCCAATAACACAATCTCCATGACACCCGAAGAAGAGAGTTCAGATGACTTCTTTCTTAGCCTCAAATAATTATTCTTAATGATTCCATAATTACTTCTGTTTCACATTTGGGCCAAGGCCTTCTTGTTCTGCTTGTTTAGTTAGTGTGATATTTGCTGGCTCAAACACAAATATTTTTTTCCTGATAAATCTACAATGAGTATTCCATACTGGCGGTTGGTTCTGATGATAGTGATATTTTGGGGACTGTCATCTTTCACACCTGCCATCTTTCAAGATTATGGCCTTGTTGTCATCCAGTTGGCAGAAAGGGAGAAAAGAGCATAGGGTTTTATAGGCAGGTCCAGTTGGCATACGCCCCACACATATATTCCATTGGCTAGAACTCAGCCATGTAGCCCCACTTCACTGCATGGGATGCCAGGAAATGAAATCAGCTCTAAACACAGAACCGATTAAAAATAGATTTGATAACTAGCTGGCCCATCTATGCCACAATTGCCTTTTACTTGTGCTAAAGTTTTGAATTGTCTTTATGCTTTTCCTTGTTAATTAGTAAAACATATGCTTTTATCGGAGCCCTAGTGGTGCACTGGTTAAATAAAGTGCTTGGCTGCTAACTAAAATGTCAGGGTTCAAACCCACAAGCTACCCTACAGGAGAACGATGTGGCAGTCTGTTTCCATAAAGATTTACAGCCTTGGAAACCCTGTGTGGCAGTTGTACTCTGTCCTATAGGGTTGCATGAGTTGGAACGGACTTGACGGCAGTGGGTTTGTTTGGTTTTGGATGCTTTTATCACAATAATCCAAATAGCTTCTGCTTTTTACTTCTTCAAACTATTGCTATGAAAGAACGCTATTTTTCTTTCTGAATGTCACTGACTTTCTCTTCTAATTTAAATATGATTGCTTAATATGTGGATTACAATTGTTTTCCATTTTTCTCGAAGTTTCTAATTGTCACTGACCCCCTAGCATAGTGCAACTTCATCACTTTTACAATATCTCTCTTGCACTCATTTCTCTCAAACCCACTACCTCCCGCTGTGAGAACTCTCTTCTACATGATTGTGAACTGGATTCTAGGCTTATTACACAGTAGGGATGTGGAGACTTCCCTTCGCTTTCCTACTCTATTTGCTCACTGCTTCCTAAACCCTGTGTCTGCCTTTCTCTTAGTTTCACCCTTGAACGTATCCTCAATAATTACCTAAGAAAGGCTGCTTTAGAGGAAAATCTTTTACATCTTAGCATACTTGAAAATGGCCTTGGTCTGCCTCCACACTTGATAGATAATTTGGATGTATATAGGTGAAAAACATTCCCTCTCAATATTTTTAAAGCATAGCTTCAATATTTTTTGTAGATTATGGTTTCTGCTGAATTTGGGGTGGTCAAAATTACCATCTTTCTTCCTTGTCTGAGAGCTGAAACAAGAGATAAGCAAGAGAATAGTAAGACATGATAAACTAAAATGTCACCTTTATTGCAAATAAAGATGCTATTGGAATTATATGTATATCTATTCATACACAGACACACACACACACACACAGACACACACACACACACACACATACACACACTCACAACTACCCAGTCCCAGGATACACTGGACTGAAGAGAGCTGCCCAAGGAGACTTAGAGCTTTGAGGAACACTGGTATCACCTGATATCAACCAAGAGTGAAGAAACAGAGATCAAAATCTAGTCAGGTTTGTGAATAGCCTGAATGAAAGTTTGGGTGCCTTCAAAGTTATAGAGGTAAATAAAACTACTTTATTGTTGTCTCTGATTTATCTTCAAAACTTGAGATTAAATGAGATAATCCAGGTAAAGTTCTTAGCAAAGAGCTTGATATATAATAAAATTCTGTAAGTTAAATATAAACTTACAAGGAAATTCAGGCAAACTACAGGATCTCCATGCTGATAACCCTAAAACCTTGAGGTTTTTCATTTTTTGATTTAATTTTATTGCTAAGTTATTCTTACAATTGTCCCCCATGACAATTTTGGTGGTGAGGGGTATGGGAATGCGGAAATGCCAATAAAACATGAAGAAGAAAAGTAATAATTAGAGAAAAGTAATAATTAGTAAAAACATGGAGAGGAAAATAATAATTAGATAATTAATAATTACATTTTTCAGGTATATGTTAAAATAGAAAAGAAATTGATACAGAGGCTTTAAAGAAAGCAGCTATAAGTAAAACATTATTTGAGGGAAGATGCCACATGCATAATCTTCTGCGGTAGAAGGAAAACACATGGCATGTGAAAAAATCTTGTATCTGTCAAGTGACCACAGGTGTGCCAGGTTGTAGCCCAGAACACGCTCGTTTCATGCAGCAAAGCAATGACCATTGGCAAGGCAGAGACTCAGGGGTCTGAGCAGCCGCACAGCTGACCAATGGAAGCCAGGTCCTTAACATCTAGATTACTGCTGTCCCGTAGAATTACAACGCAAATTACAAACGTGAGCCTAATATGTAATTCAAAATGTTCTACCTGCCACATTAAAAAAGTAGAAAGCAATAGGTAAAAATAATTTTAATGATTTTTTGTTCCTCTAATATAGCAAAAATATTATAACACATAATCAGCATAAAAATATTAACCACATGTTTGACATTTTTTTAATACTAGCTTTCAAAATCTGGTGTGTATTTTACATTTAAAGCTTATTTTAATTTAAATAGGCATGCTTCCGATGCTCAATAGGCACATGGGCTAATGACTGCTATATTGAACCGTTCAGATTTAGAAGGCAGAAGAATTTTAGGATTTTTTTTTTTATACTGGTTGTTAATGCATGCAGAAATCTGAGTCTGCTCATATTCTCTTTCTCATTCTGTCAGCGGGTTTCATTTTCACTTATGATTCAGGGTTCAAAATCCAGATGTAGTTTTATTATGAGGATTGATTAAAAAATGGTTTTGGAATATACAAATCTATACCATAGTCTTTTTGCATTTCTTCCCTTTAACTTCTCAGTGATTACTAAAACCTATTTGAGTTGAACAGTATTAGAGAGGAGCATCTATTTTAAAATAGTTTAGGCAAAAGAGAAGAGGGAACTAGCTCTTGGTTAATCTGAAACACTTTCTTAAAAGGAATTTCATTTCAGACACTATCTTACTTTTGGAAGAAATGGTTTGTGGGCCTAAGGAAAGAAAATTATAGAAAACTTTGAAGAAGATGCAGATTACCTAGTGGAGTGAGAAAAAAGATGGAACAGCTCCACACATGTGTGCTTGAAGAAGTATGGAAGAATAAAATTAAGAATTCTGGGGCTGACAAAAATTTGGTTGAATTCTGGGACCTAACCATTATATTTGTTACCATGAGCATATTTTTAGACACCATTATCAGCCTTCTTTCCCATCCACAGACTAGTACAGCTAATACAGACCTAAGGTAATAACACAGACAGAAAGGAGTAGAGGTAAGATCTGTATCACCTCGTGGCAGTGACTCCACTGGCCACATACTCAGTCTTCATGCTATATTGTCAATAAAGAAAGGCTTATTTTAAAAAGATCTGATTCTCAATATCAGCATGGATTAAATGAAATAACATATGCTAAGCATCTTGACAGAGGGATAATAAATAAAGCTCTTGGTAATATAAAACCATGTGTAAAGTATGTTGTTTGGTGCTATCCAGTCGATTTTGACCATAGCAACCCAATGTGACAGAGTAGAACTACCCCATGGGGTTTTCTAGGCCGTAATCTTTATGGGAGCAGTTTGCCAGGTCTTTCTTCCATGGAGTGGCTGGGTGAGTTCGAACTGCCAACCTTTTGGTTAGCAGTCAAGTACTTAACCATTGAGCAACCAAGACTCTTGTTAAAATATAAGCTCTGCAAAAATGCCTAGGATGGAATTCTGGCTTCATCAGTTACATGCTCTGTGTCCTTGGTCAACTAAGTTTATTTCTCAATTTTCTTATGTGTGTAATAACACTTATTTCATAGGTCTATTTTACAGATTAAATCAAATAATCCAGTTAAAATGCTTAGCAAAGAGCTTGACACATAATAAAATTCTATAAGTAATATATAAACTTGTGAGGAAATTCAGGCAAACTACAGAATCTCGATGCTGATAACCCTTAAAAAAGAGGAGGAGGGTTATACTTATTGGTAGTCTTTGGGGAAAAAAAAAAAAAAAAAAAAAACACCTACCAGGCTGATTTTAGAAAAGAAATTGAATAATCAGAGCCTCAGGCAAAAGGCAAAGTAAGTGTCAACTGCAGTGTAGGTCTGCACAGGAATAGGTAATTTTATTTTACATGTCACTGTTTGGACTATTTCAGGAGACAAAAATTACATGCGCACATACACGTACACTTATATAATTAGTATGATATAGTACAGGAAATGTAAATGACACTTAGCAATCATACAGGTTTAGATGATTTGTAGATTCTTTTAAGGGAATGATCAATCAAGTTCGGCATATGTTAATAAATAGCAAAGGGAGTAGCTTTTTACCTTTAAGTGATAGAAATTTCAACTTAGTCACTAAAGTTTTAGATTGTAAGAAAAAGTATGATAATAATATTTAAATTTATACAGCAATTACCAAGTATTAACCAAAAAAAAAAAAAAACCCAAACCATCTGCCATCGAGTCGATTCCGACTCATAGAGACCCTACAGGACAGAGTAGAACTGTCCCATAGGGTTTCCAAGGAGTGGCTAGTGGATTTGAACTGCTGACCTTTTGGTTAGCAGCTGAATGCTTAACCGCTGCACTACCAGGGCACTGCTTTATATGTATTCTATTTTATTTTCAAAATAACACTATGAGTTATATTTTATCATTCTTTTTTTTTAAGATGAGGAAACTGAGGCTCAGAGAAACTAATGAGGGGTAAAGAAGTTGTATTAGGTCATGCCATGGTATGTGGTAGAGCGGGAATCTGAATCTGGGTATTTTGGCTGCAAAGTCTGTACCGTTGGCCTCTATAATATGCTATCCATCCCATTCTAATGTATTAGAAAAATTAATATCTTTAAAGGACCCTAATTTGGAACTGGGAGATAAATACTTGAATTTGAATTTTTGAAAACCACTTTTTTTTTTTAAAGAAACCTATGCTGAAATTGCTGAGACGTGCCACAGAGAGCACAGCTGTCCCATCATCGCCTTGCCTGGAGGCGTTCAGCTTTTGTGAATGAAGCTGGTGACTTGGTTTTCTCCTAGCAGGATGAAAGATGCTATGCCTGAGCTTCCCCCACTTAACTCCACATGCTGCTGCATGGAATACGGGTTAAGATGGGTTGACTAGTCTGCAGACCATTTGGAGAACGTGTGCCTAGGAAAGAGAATACTAAGTGCAGTTAGATGCCAGGCAGGAAAAGTGACTACTGCTTCTCAGCATTTTCTGGGGATGCAAATGGTATAAACTGAGCACTGACAAAAATTGCTTTCTGGAGGCTTTGATAGAAGTATCTAAGCCTCATGGATTTCAGATGAAAAACTATATGTATAAACCTAGCTCAAGAGAGCCTTTAGGCTAAAGAGGGGCTTTGGCTATAAGGTTTCCTTTTATTTAAAGTCTAAATATGTTTTGATGAAGCTCTTTCTTAAGGGAGTAAGTCAAACTTGGAGAAAGCCAAGCTAACAAATGGTCCATTTTTCCAGTCTAATAGAATTTCTGCTGCTCTACATAGAGACATTCTTGGGTTTGAGTTAATTCTCAAATGTCTTTACTCTTTCTCCCTCACGGCCCTAGGCCCTTCCCTAAACCCTCTGACCTCCTGCATCCTCCCAAGAAGGTCCCATTCCCCTGCGGAAGAATGAGCTGTGGAAGATGCAGCCAGTGACTGTGCTTGACCCAGCTTCAGGGAGAGAAGGTCCTCTGTCCCGGGCTAAGTCTTTCTGGGGAGCCGGTTTAGGCAAGAAGGACTTGCAAATATCTCAGAGGTGGCTGGCCAGCAGTTAGTTATTCTCCATTTATTCTTTGTTTTCAGCAAACAAGATCTTTTTAGGTAATTACGAATTACTCCGGAAGAAATGCTATAGGGAGAGAGAGAAATCGTGAGTAAACATTTTATTCAGGGTGTGCTTGGTGGAAGTTATTCTGTTATGAGCTTTACAAACACGGTTTTGTCTTACACTATCCAAGAAATGTAAAGGTTAATATTAATACTTACAGTTTGCACGTAAGAGAGGTTGGGTATCGTCCAAAGCTGCAAAGGCAGTACGTGGGGAAGTCGGTTTTGACTTGGCATTTTTCACGTTTACCTCTAACTACCAGTTGTTTTCGATCTGTTGGCACTTTTTCAATTTTGTTAGGTTTATTTTTGGAAGCATGATCTGTAAATCATAGAAAATAGCAGCATATAAATTATTGGAAACTAATGCTGTTTACTTAATAAAGTTCTAGTTTTGTTTCTCTCTGTCCAAACACATGCGTTTAAGGGAAATATTCACCTAAATGTGTTAAAACACATGTCACTACTATATGGCAGTTTTAGGGAATATAGGATGTGGCAGCTGTTCTGATTTTTCTTTTTTTAAGAGTTGACTGATTTTATCCATTTTAGGACTGTTGTATTTTCTTAGAAGAATGAATGATAGTTACCAAGCAAAGATGCCACTAGAACCAGTAGCTGTTTTAGTAATACCTTTAATAAGGCATGCTGAATAATATATACCCATGGCTCATTTAGAGCTGTCTAAAGCTGCAATTATCTTTAATTGATAAGCCTTACATAATGCAACTGGAAATGACAATATGTCACTTGCCAATGCTTTATAAAATATCAGTCAAAGTATTTTAATTGCAGACAATTTGGCTGCTAGTGATGAAGGGGCAGGAAAAGACTTGGAAAGATACAGCTGGAAGGGACGAAAAGGAAGAAAGTAGTCGTGATTTTTATGGATGCCTATAAATTCTGTAATATTTAAAACACAGCTGTTTTTATCAGTTGTATTACAGAATTCATCTTGTAAAATGAATCTCAAATAATCCATCGTGTCAGAAGGAAGCAATGTGAAGTAACACGGTGTGATACAGGTAGTCCCCCGTTTACAACAGACTTGAGTTTCCAATGAACAGCTTGGGTTTTTTTGTACATCTTATTGTTAGTAATATGCTACATACAGTGTTGCACTGTTTAATTTGCTGATTATCATTCTCAGATGTTCACTTGCAGATGTTCAATTTTATGATTTAGTGTTCCAAATACTGTCATATAGCAAGCTATGGCCTGGTCTACAGTGAAGTTGGTGTTGGTGTCACGAGTCTTAACAGATAGAAAGTTGGGCAATGTTCAACTCGAAGGACATACAACAATTGATCTGCAGTTGCACCTGACAGCCATTACCACTCCGGCTTCATTGTTATGACACCGATGCTGAATTCACTGTAGACCGGGCCAAGAGCGTGATCTTATTCAGTGTTTCTTTCCATCAGAAGCATCAGCCGTTAATGTGAAGCTGAGTTGTTCACGTTGGTCTGACTGTAACCCCTGCACTGCTTATACCCCCGACAATATATCTAGCAAAGGAAATCACGCCACTGCAAGTTCTAATCCAATAAAGGCGGCTGGGAAGGCTCCAGACATGAACATGAAGGTCATTAAGGCCTACGATAATGGAAAGAAAGTTCCAGTGCACCATTAAGGATAAAATCCTGGACTCAAACGTGTTCAAGAGAGGATAGGAAGAGAAGAAGCGAAGTTTGCAAATATAGAGACTTTTTTGAATTGCTTTCTATAAAAGGGATAAAAAAAAATTGAGGCTAAAGGCAGATATGGAGTCCAGAGGCAGACATGGAGTCAAGAGAGATGTTTTCTATTTATTTATTTTAGTGGAAAATTGGAGCTCATTTGTATGCTGAGGACAATTTACCATTAAGACGGGAAAATGATTATTTTTAGAGGGGAGAGAGTGAAAAATCATTAGAAGTGTTCTGAAGAATGAAAGCTAGAACATAAATGTAGATGTTGGCCTTAGATAGGAACAGGTAAATTTCATTCAGGAAGGACATTTTCTGGGCAGAAATACATCGAGGTGATGACAAGATGAAAGGTGATGATGGGGTTGAATGGTTGAGTTGGAGAAGGATTGTTGGAGGAGACGGAGTGAGTGAAGTGAGAGGCTAACTTATTCAATGATATTGAAATCAACAAGAATTAAAGCAAAAGGAAGAGTTGCAGAGACTTTCAGTGAGCCAAAAGGTAAACTCTTAATGGAATAATGGAGACATACCGGGGGATGACAGTTGACTACAAGGAGGAAGGGCTGTCAGTGTTAAATTCTGATGACAAGTGACTCAAAGCTGGGACATTTTAGGCAATTAAAAAAGAAAATGATCTGGAAATGTCAATGAGATGCAAAGCCATGAAGTTGACCTCAAGAACCAGTGATATATGGGTTATGGAAGCAGAACACTGAATACGTGAGAGGCCCTCAACGGACACATTATCCTCAGAAGACATCAGGTTTCCATTAGAAAAAGAATGTAAAGGGAGCAGTTGTTGAGATGTGGGAAGTTGGCTCACAATTGAGTTTCTGACATACAGAGGATCTAGTGGAAGAGTTTTAAAAGTTTCTAAGGAGTAGGGTTAGGGGATCAGAGAAGTGAGATGTGTAGATCTTTGAAGGGATGAGACTCTGGGACGATGAGGGGTGACCTAGGAGGCCATGGCTTGTGATGACTGTCATAGGCAAGGACAAAGGATATAAAGAGATGTTCTCCTGGTAGTGTTAGGTGAGACATAATGGTGATGACTCTACAAGAACAGGGGATAAGGATTGGGCAGGGGCGGCATGTCTCTGGGCCCCATTTCACTGCAGCCGCCGGAAGAATTATTTCAAGTGTCATATTTAGTCATTGATATAAAACTATAAATTACATATAGAAAACATACTACATTAAAAGATATAAAGCAACTATGAAAACTATACTAAATAATTTTGGTCAATATTTAGATCATATAATTATATGATTACATAATGTAAATTTCTTTAATCCATATATGTTGATAGAAAATAAAAATGTACTTATGTATATATTTTAACATCATCAGCAATAATGTCAATCTTTTGGTGTATTACATTCCTTTTTTTTGTTTTGTTTTGCTTTTTTCATGATACTTTTGAAATTGAGATGAGACTACACATACAATTATCCAATTATCCAACATTATGGGTTTTTTTAAATAAAAGTATTATTATAATCAAGGAATATTTTGAAGCTTTATTACCAGCTCTTGGTAAACATGATATGGTAGGATTATATAGTATTTTATCTAATAATTTATCTGTTGTTGAACATTTAAGCAGTTTCAATTTTTCACTTTGATGAATATGGCAAAGTATGTCTAAATATTTTATTCTGTGTTTTGAAATATTCCCTTAAGATAGATCCCTAGTAAAATTTATACTCAGGCAAGAGATATAATAATAATTTTACAGTTAAGAGTAAAACTTTGTGAAAGTTTTGAAATTCCTTGGGAAATAGTTCACTCTGATTTCTGCTTACATTTAGAATTATTTCCCCCACTTATAGAAATCAGTAGATTCAAGTACATCTTTTATTAAAAATATCTTATCTTCCTTTTGGATTAACTCAATGCCATTCAAACTTCTTTTAGCTGTCAAATATTCCTTCAGATGAAAGGTTTGTGGAAACTCAATATATGAAATAGATTTAAAAAAAAAAGGAAGTATTGCTGTGATAGAAATTTGGTGTGGGCACCCAAAGTCCACACACTTGTCTCTGGTTTGCCACTTGTAGCCTCTGACTCCACTCTAAGGAAGTCCTAGGTGCACAAATATTAAAATACTGATATTCATTATTTCATTAATCAATTGTGAATTTTGACTCAAAGAAAGAGCAGCATATCTTTAATATAGCTTTTGTTCCTCCTGTTTAAGAGACTTTATATAACGGCACTGAAAAGGACTGGAAAAAGCACTAATTATATTACCCTAAATCAGAGGTTCACCACCAGGAGCTATTTTGCCTCTCCAAGGATATACGGCAATGTCTGGAGACAGTTTGGGTTGTTACAGTTGAGGAATGTTGTTGGCATCTCGTAGGTAGAAGCTAGGATGCTGCCAAACAGGATAGCGCAACATATCAGACAAAGAATTCTCTGACTTAAAATATCAACAGTGCTGAAGTTGAGAAACCCTGATTTAACTGCTTATTCTTAGCGATAATTAAGGAAGGAAACGACTTTGTCTTTCTCTTTAACCTTATTAGGACATACGGTGCAGTAATCAGATATAGGTATCTCTTAGAAAAAAGTGGCTATTTATTGATGTATACTTCCTGAGCAGAACACTGAAAATGGGATTTGAGTGAACGTATTATAATTTTGGATATATCAGAATCTCATATTTTTCCCCCTCAGAAACTGGTGGTAAATTTAAAAATTAGGACAGGGATATACAGGCAGTGTGTCTCTGTATGTTTATTGCAGTTCTACTCTGACCTATAGGTTGCTATGAGTCGGAATCAACTCGACGACAATGGATTTGGTTCGATTTGGTTTGGTTATATTAGCTTGAAGAGGGATAAGATGGGGATATTTATGTTTCAGAAGTTTTCTAAAAAGTAAATAAGCTGGACCCTAAGAATGAGTCCACCACCCATCTGTCAGTTTGTAGTGCTCTGGTGACTTGCCTGTTGCTATGATTCGGGAAGCTATTACACAGGTATCTAAAATACCAGTAGGGTCTTCCATGGTGTACAGTTTCCAGTGGAGCTTCCAGATTAAGACAAACTAGGAAAAAGGCCTGGTTATCTGTTTCCAAAATTAACTAATGAAAACCTTATAGACAACAAAAGACAGTCCAATATAGTGTTGGAATATGAGCCCCACAGGTTAGCAGGCACTCAAAATATGACTTGGGAAGAGCTGCTGCCTAAATTTAGAGTCAATCTTAATGACGTGAGTGGAGTAGAGCCTTCTAGACCTTATTTGTTGACATGGCATGACTCATAATTATAAGCAACAGGTGTAAACATCCATTACTAATCAGAATATGGAACGTAGAAAGTATGAATAAAGGGAAATTGGAAGTTGTCAGAAATGAAATGGAATGCGTGAAGATCATTATCCCAGCCATTAATAAGCTGAAATGGACGGTCTTGATCATTTGGGATCTGGCAACTATATGGTCTACCATACCTGGAACAACAAATTGAGGAGGAATGACATTGCATTCATTGTCAAAAGAACATTTGAAAATCTATCATGAAGTACAATGCTGTCAGTGATAGGTTAATATCCATATGCCTACCAGGAATACTGGATAATAAGACTATTATTCAAATTTGCACATCAACCCGAGTGCCAAAAATGAAGAAACTGAAGATTTTTAAGACCTACTGCAGTCTTAAATTGATCAAATGTGCAATTAAGATGCATTGATAATTACTGGTAA
Organism: Trichechus manatus latirostris; assembly: GCF_000243295.1. NCBI lineage: Eukaryota > Metazoa > Chordata > Mammalia > Sirenia > Trichechidae > Trichechus > Trichechus manatus. The sequence continues at coordinate 1,384,083 of NW_004444170.1, read as the reverse complement.
TTGGAATGTGAAAGTTGGAAACAAAGGAGAAGGATCAGTAGTTGGAAAATATGGCCTTGGGGATAGGAACGATGCTGGGGATCACAAGATAGAATTCTACAAATCCAATGGCTTATTAATAAGAAATACTTTTTTCAACAACACAAGTGATGACTATACATGCCGACCTTGCTGCTTGGTTTACACAGGAATCAAATTGACTACCTCTGTGGAAAGAGACAATGGAGAAGCTTTGTCAGTCAAGACAAAGCCAGGGGCCAACTGCAGAACAGACAATCAATTCCTAATATGCAAGTTCAAACTAAAGCTGAAGAAAATCAAGCCATTACAAAGGAATCAAAGTATGACCTTGAATGCATCTCAACAGAATTTAGAGACCACCTCAAGGATAAATTTGATGCATTGAACGATAATGACCAAAGACCAGGTGAGTTGTGGAATGACATCAAGTACATCATACATGAAGAAAGCAAAATGTCATTAAAAAGACAGGAAAAAAAGGACAAAAATGCATGTCAGAAGAGACTCTGAAACTTGCTCTTGAATGTAAAGTAGCTAAAAGAAACAGAAGAAATGATGAAGTAAAAGAACTGAACAGAAGATTTCAAAAGACAGTTTGAAAGACAAGGTAAAGTATGATAATGAAATGTACAAAGACCTGGAGTTAGAAAATCAAAAGGGAAGAAAACAACTCAACATTTCTCAAGTGGAAAGAACTGAAGAAAAAATTCAAGCCTATTGTTGCAACAGGGTCACTATAAATCAGAATCGACTTGAGAGCAACAGATTTGTTTTTTTTTTTTTTTTTT
>NW_004444170.1:1379386-1383174 GCF_000243295.1 Trichechus manatus latirostris | reverse complement strand
GAAGGAAAATACAGAGTCACTGTATCAAAAAGAATTGGTCAACGTTCAACCATTTCAGGAGGCAGCCTATGATCAAGAACTCGTGGTGTTGAAGGAGGAAGTTCAAGCTGCATTGAAGGCATTGGTGAAAAACACGTCTCCAGGAATTGATGCAATACCAAGTGAGATGCTTCAACAAACAGATGCAACACTGGAAGTGTTTATTCATCTATGTGAAAAAATTTAGAAGACAGCCGCATGACCAACTGACTAGAAGAGATCTGCATTCATGTCCATTACAAAGAAAAGCAATAGAAAAGAATGCAGAAATTATCAAACAATACCATTAATATGTCAAGCTAGCAAAATTTTGCTGAAGATAATTAAAAAATACCTGCAGCCATATATTAACAGGGAACTGACAGAAGATCAAGCAGGATTCAGAAGAGGACGTGGAATGAGTATATCATTGTTAATGTCAAATAGATCTTGGCCAAAAATAGAGAATACCAGAAAGATGTTTACCTGTGTTTTGTTGACTAGACGAAGGTATGTAGACTCTGAATATCATAATAAATTATGAATAATGTTGCAAAAATGACAATTTCAGAACACTTATTGTGCTCATGCAGAACCTGTACATGGATCAAGAGACAGTCATTTGAACAGAACAATGAGATACTGTGTTGTTTAAAGTTGGAAAAGATGTCCTCAGAACTGTATTCTTTCACCTTAGTTATTCATTCTATATTCAGAACAAATAAGCCAAGAAACTGGGTTACATGAAGAAGAATGTGGCATCAGGATTGGAGGAAGACTGCTCCAAAAGATCTTTGTCAAGTGTTAAAAACAGAGATGTCACTTTGAGGACCAAGGTGCTCCTGACCCAAGCCATGGTCTTTCCAATTGCCTAATATGCATGAGAAAGCTGGACAATGGATAAGAAAGACCAAACAAGAATTGATGTATTTGAATTATGATGTTACCAAAAGAATATTTAATATACCATGGACTTCCAGAAGATGGAACAGATCTCTCTTGGAGGAAGTATATTTAAAATGCTCCTTAGAAATGAGGATAGTGAGATTTTGTCTGGATTACTTTGGACATGTTATCAAAAGGGACCAATTGCTGGAGAAAGACATCATGCTTAAAGTATAGTAGAGGATCAGTGAAAAAGAGGAAGACCCTCAATGAGATGGATTGACAAAGTGGCTGTAACAATGGGCTTTAACATAACAATAATTGTGAGGATGGTATGTGATCAGGCAACATTTTGTTCTGTTATACATAAGGTCATTATGATTCAGAGCCAACTTGACAGCACTTAGCAACAACTAAAGATGAGTATGCATTAGATTAAAAAAATGAGTGGAATGACACCAGGAAAAATGGCAATGTAGTCGTTCTAAAGGCCTATCCCTCCACAGAAACATCCCACAATTAAGCAAAGTAGTCATAATTCAGAATGAAAATTAAAGCCAAAGAGAGAATCTTGAAAGCAGCAAAGAGGAATGACTCATATACAAGTGATTCTCAATAAGATTAAATACAAATTTCTCATCAGAAACCATGGAGGCCAGAGAAAGTGGGATAAAATTTTTAAAGTGCTAATAGGAAAAAACTATCAACCAAGAATTCTATATCCAACAAAACTATTCTTCAATAATAAAGAATAAATTATTATATTTTCAGATAAATAGGAAGAGATTGTAGCTACTAGAGCTGTCCTACAAGAAATGCTAAAGGCAAGATTTCAGACTAAAAACTAAAGAGTTACTGGGAAATAAAGAACTCTGGTAAAGTATATATAATTTGTGCTCTGGTGCAATAGTTAAGTACTTGGCTACTAACCAAAAGGTCAATGGTTGGAATCCACCAGCCGCTCCATGAGAGAAAGATGTGGTAGTCAGCTTCTGTAAAGATCACAGCCTTGGAAACTCTGTGGCGCGGTTCTACTCTGTCCTATAGGGTCGCTATGAGTCAGAATCCACTTGACGGTACTCAACAACATGTAAAATTTATTAATATAGTAATATAAATAAATAACATATAAATAATACAATATAATAAAAATAAATTAATAAAATAAATATATATATTTATATAGGACATATTATATTACATCCCTTTGACCCTTTGCCTTTGGGTCTACTCCGACTTATAGTGATCCTATAGGATACAGTAGAAGCGCCCAATAGAGCTTCCAAGGCTGTAATTTTTACGGAAGCAGACTGTCACATCTTTCTCCCATGGAGTGGCTGGTGGGTTTGAACCACCAACCTATTGGTTTTCAGCAGAGTGCTTAACTGCTGCGCCACCAGGGCTCCTATATTTACATAGGTGAATTTAAAAGTCAGTATTATTGTACTTCTGATTTGTAACTCTTCTTTTTTATTTTCTATATTATTTAAAAGACAAATGCAACAATACTTATAAATCTATATTAACGAGCACATAATGTATAAGTATATAATTTGTGTCCATAGCAACATAACAGGTAGAGCAGAGATGTATAGGAGCAGAGATTTTGAAACTATAGAACATAAACTGGCATCAGTTCAAACTAGATCACTATATATTTAGAAAGTTAATTGTAATCTCTATAGCAACCAATAAGAAAATATCTAAAAAACATACATAATAGGAAAAGAGGAGGGAATTAAAATGGTATACTACAAAATATCAATTACACACCAAAGAAGGTTGCAATGGAGAAAATAAGGTACAAAATAATTATAAGTCATATAGAAAACATTGGCAAAATGGCAAATTGCTAACCTGACCGAGAAAAAAAGAACTAACCAACAAATAACCAAAATCAGAAATGAAAATGGGGACACTCCCTACTGGCTCCCAACAAAGAAAAGTCCAGGACTAGATGACATCACTAGTGAATTCTACCAAACATTTAAGAAGAATTAACAACAATCCTTTTCAAACTCTTCCAAAAAAGAGGAAGAAGCACTTCCTAACTAATTCTATGAGTACACTATTTCACAAATATGAAAGTCAGACAAAAATAACACACAAAACATCCTACAAACCAGTATTCCTTATGAATATAGATTCAAAAAATCCTCAATAAAATATTATAAAACTGACGCCAACATCATATTAAAAGGATCATACACCATGACCAAGTAATATTTATCCCAGGAATGCAAGAATGTTCAACATGAGAAAGCCAATCAACATATTGTTGTCGTTCGGTGCTGTGGAGTCAGTTTTGACTCATAGTAACACTTTCTACAACAGAAGGAAACACTGCCTGGCCCTGTGCCATCCTCATAATCATTGTTAGTTTGAACCCATTGTTGTAGCCACTGTGTCAATCCATCTTGTTGAGGGGCTTCCTATTCTTCACTGACCTTCTGCTTTACCAAGCATGATGTCCTTCAGGGACTAGTCCCTTCTGATAATATGCGCAGACTACATGAGATGAAATCTCACCATCCTCACTTCTAAGATTTCTGGCTGTACTTCATCCAGGACAGATTTGTTCATTCTTCCAGCAGTCCATGGTATAATCAATATTCTTTGCCAACACCATAATTCAAACATATCAATTCTTCTTCGGTCTTCCTTATTCATTGCCCAGCGTTTGCATGCATATAAAGCGATAGAAAACACCATGGCTTGGGTTAGGCACCCTTTAGCAGTGAAAGTGACATCTTTGCTTTTTAACATTTTAAAGGGATCTTTTGCAACAGATTTTCTCAATGCAATACGTCATTTGATTCTTTGAGATCTGCTTCCATGGGCATTGATTGTGGATCCAAGTAAAATGAAATCCTTGACAACTTCAA
>NW_004444170.1:1348447-1379286 GCF_000243295.1 Trichechus manatus latirostris | reverse complement strand
TCCTGATGCCACATTCTTCTTCATATAGTCCAGCTTCTTGGATTATTTACTGAGCATACAGATTAAATAGTATGGTGAAAGGAAACAACCCTAATGCAACTTTCTTGATTTTAAACGATGCAGTATCCCCTCGTTCTGTTCAAATGACTGCCTTTTAGTCTATGTACAGATTATACATGAGCACAATTAAGTATTCTGGAATTCTCATTCTTCATAATGTTATCCATAATTGGTTATGATTCACACATTCGAATGCATTTGCTTAGTCAATAAAACCCAGGTAAATTTCTTTCTTGTATTCTCTGCTTTCAGCCAAGATCCCTCTGACATTAACAGTGCTATCCCTTGTTCCATGTCCTCTTGTGAATTCAGCTTGAATTTCTGACAGTTCCCTGTTGATATATTGCTACAACCATTTTTCAGTTATATTCTGCAAAATTTTATTTGTGTGCAATATTAATGATAACCAAAAAAAAAAAAAAAATTTTGCCATTGAGTCGATTCAGACTTATAGCAACCCTACAGGACAGAGTAGAACTGCCCCATAGGTTTTCCAATGCGCGGCTGGTGTATTCTAACTGCCAACCTTTTGGTTAGCAGCCAAAGCTGTCCTTAACTCTTAACCCCTGATAATTTCTGCATTCTGCAGAATCACTGTTCTTTGGAATGGACACAAATATAGACGTCTTCCAGTAGGTTGGCTAGATCGCTGCCTTCCAAATTTCTTGACATATACAAGTGGGAGATTCCAGCGTTGCATCTGTTTGTTGAAACGTTTTAAATGGTATTCCCTCAATTCCTGGAGCCTTGTTTTTCACCAGGTCCTTTAGTGCAGCTTAGACTTCTTCCTTCAGTACCTTCGGTTCTTGATCATATGATACTTCCTGAAATGTTTGAAAGTTGACAAATTCTTTTTGGTACAGTGACTTTGTGTATTTCTTCCATCTTCTTTTGATGTGTCCTGCCTTGTTCAATATTTTGCCCATAAAATCCTTCAGTATTGCAACTTGAGGCTTGAATTTTTTTTTAGTTCTTGAAGCTTGAGAAATGCCTAGTGTGTTCTTCCCTTTTGGTTTTCTATCTCCAGGTCTTTGCACATTTCATTATAATACTTTGTCTTCTTGAACTACCCTTTGTAATCTTCTGTTAAGCTGTTTTACTTCGTCATTTCTTCCATTTGCTTTAGCGATAACCATGTTCAAGAGCAGTTTCAGAGTCTCTTCTGATATCCATTTTGGTCCTTTGTTTTTCTTTTCTTTCTTTCTTCATGTATGATATCCTTGATGTCATCCCACAACTCATCCAATCCTTGGTCATTAGTGTTCAATGCATCCAGTGTACTCTCGAGATGGTCTCTATATTCAGGTGGGATATACTCAAGGTTATATTTTGGTTCTCTTGACCTTGTTTTAATTTTTTTTCACCTTCAACTTGAACTTGTATATGAGCAATTGATGATCTATTTCACAGTCAGCCCCTGACGTTGTTGTGACTGATGTTGTTGAGCTTCTCCATCAACTCTTTCCATAGATGTAGTTGATTTGATTCCTATATATTCACTCCATCCAGTGATTTCTTCATGTATAGTCACCATTTATATGGTTGATAAAAGGTATTTGCAATGAATAAGTTGTTGGTCTTACAAAATTCTATATGTGATCTTCAGCATCATTTCTGTCAGCAAGGCCATATTTTCCAACTACCGATCCTTCTTCTTTGTTTCCAACTTTCATATTCCAATCACCAGCAATTATCAGTGCATCTTGATTAAATGTTTGATAAATTTCAGAATGCAGATGTTGGTAAAAATCTTCAATTTCTTCATCTTTGGCATTAGTGGTTGATGTCTAACTTTGAATAATAGTCATACTAATTGGTCATCCTTGTAGGCATATGCATATTCTCCAATCACTGACAGCGTTATACGTCAGAATAGACCTTGAAATTTTTTTTTGATGATGATGAATGCAATACCATTCCTCTTCAATTTGTCTTTCCAGGCATAGTTTACCATATGATTTTCTGATTGAGAATGGCCAATACCAGTCCATTTCAGCTCACTAATGCCTAGGATATTGATATTTTATGTGTTCCATTTCATTTTTGACAACTCCTAATTTTCCTAGATTCATTTTTTGTATACTCTTCATTCTGAATATTAATGGATTTTACAGCTGTTTCTTCTCATTTTGAGTTGTGCCAAATCAGCAAACGAAGGTCCTGAAAGCTTTGCTCCATCCATGTCATTAAGGTTGACTCTACTTTGAGGAGGCAGCTCTTCCCAAGTCGTATTTTGAGTGCCTTCCAACCTGAGGGTCTCATCTTCTGACATTATGTCAATGTCCCACTCCATGCATGAGGTTTTCATTGGGCAATTTTTTTTTTCAAGTAGATCTAGAGCAGGGCACTTGTGGACTCGGGTTGACCACAAATGTGAGGGTGGGGAAGGGTAGAGGTAGGTCAGGATGGACAGCTGGTCCTGGCCGTAAAGGCAAATTATTTCATCATGATTTTCAAATTAGTTTATATGTATTGTTATTGTATATATGTGTCATATTAAGTCTTAATCTTTTAAACATAAACATTATAAATATAGCAAATTTTCATAACAACTATATTCAATATTTATTAATTATAAGAGTATAATTATAACTTAAATATAATTTAATATGGAAAACATAATTTAAAATATAATTTTTATTTTAAAAATGGAAGTGTTTTGGGACTTTCTTCATAATCTCTGAGGCCCTCTCAATTTACTCAGTATATCACATTTTATAATAAAGTATGATGTAAGTATAGTAACTTATCTGCTTATCACTCCATGGCAAATTTTTCAAGATATATTGTTTTTCAAATCACTATGTATTACAATGTTGACGTATACTTCCAGTGTATTTTTTTACTCTGATGGTCTTTACTTGCTACTTCTCCAAGATGTTCCGTTTTAAGTTTTCACCTATTTTCTACTCAGAACATTTGTATGAATTAATAGGTCTTTATTCCCTGTTGGTGTAGTGGTCAAGTGCTACCGCTGCTAACCAAAAGGTTAGCAGTTCAAATCCACCAGGCTCTCCTTGAAAACTTTATGGGGTAGTTCTACTCTATCCTATAGGGTCACTATGAGTAGGAATCGACTCAACAGCAGCACGTTTGTTTTTTGTTTTTTTTTTTTTCTTTCTGGTTTTATTATACCAGTCAAGAACTTATCTAAAACTCAAAGTCAAATGCAGATTGAAAACTCCATAGAAATTAAATTAGTACAACTAGTTCTTTTCAGAGTACAGTGTACTCACAGGCAGTATCAATGAATTGAGAAAAGATAGCCACACAGTTCTAAGACTCAAAATTTTGCTGACATATTTCCATCTCCCAAGAGTCAGATAAAAATCTTTAAAAATAGTATTAAGCTGTCTGTGAATCTCAGATATGTGGCAACTACACATTTCAGATTTTAGAAAAGCCACAATTTCATTGTTTTCAATAATGTAACCCTGTTAATAGTATGATTTAATTGTTAAACTTTTGTAAACCTTTCACAGAGTACTTTAACAAATTGGAAGCAATCATTTGCCAGATTGAGTGTCTCAATTCTGGGTTTAGAAAATATCTGTTACTGATTAAAAATTATACTTTATATACATACTTGTGTATGAAAACATCGTAAAAATTATTTTTTTCTCCTTTGGCTTCCATTCCTACCAGCTGAGGGGGCTTGTGGAGGAACCTTACGTGGAACAAGCAGCACCATTTCCAGCCCTCACTTCCCTTCAGAATACGAAAACAACGCTGACTGTACATGGACCATTCTTGCCGAGCCAGGGGACACCATTGCTTTAGTCTTCACTGACTTTCAACTAGAAGAAGGATATGACTTCCTAGAGATCAGTGGAACAGAAGCACCATCTATATGGTAAGTCCTGGAGAAGAAATGTGATCACGTGATGTTATTCTGTTTGCCCCATTCCTCCCAAAATTCTTCACAAAATTTCCTTCACTGGACATTGTTGGCCAACATTAATGATCCTTTGTTGCCTTGTTACTTCGGCTGCTAAAAAGGTATGAGATTGTGACTTACTTCAAAGTTGCTAAGATGTCTTTGTGCTGGTATTTGGAGTTGGAGAAGTTATCTGTACCCTAGTACTTAGTGTAGCCTCTTTTTGGAGCCCTTGAAAGCAACACAGAGGATGGCAGCTAAGTTAGTTTTGGATTTGGTCTGGAGCTGAGCATTGTGAGCAGGTGTCTTTGGACTGATGATTTTCTTTTATGTTACGAAGTGTTCACAGACTCTGGTGCAGACACGTGTATGTATTTCTTCTCCTCCTTGAACATGGTGCACCCAATCGGGTAACCTCTTTGAGGTCATGGCTGTGGCTAGGAGAATGTTAAAGGCAAATTAAGATAACATAAATGCTTGTCCAACATGTCTATAAAGTAGATCAACAGATAGATGATAAGGTTGCTGGTTTGTATGTTAGTGGAGATGGAACACAAGATCTAATTAATTGCAGTCTATTTATGTTTGATTGTGTTGATTTTAAGAACAGCTTTAGCTGTGTTTGTAAGTGCAACTTAAAAGGGAGAATTAAAAGAATAGATATCTAAATGCTTAAATTATACCTCTAATTAATTCATTTGTAGTGGGATGAACTGTTTTTTTTATTATTATTATTTAATTTCTTAGTCTTTTAGAAACTGCATCAATTATCTATTCAGATCTTGAACTTTGAGAAAACTTGAATATGTATGTATATATAGAGAATCTTTTTAAGTTGAACTACTGTGGAACACAGACGGAATGGTCATTTATACATAGGGAGAGGAGAATATGAAATGAATGATTGTGTATATTTCTATATTAAGTTTGCATAAAATTTCTAAACATGTTCTTAATATAACCATTTGTTTTAAATCAATTATTTAATTTAATTTATTTTCCAAAACTCCAGGCTCAAAGCAGAAGGGTCTATATCCATGGATAAATTATTTTCTTCCTTTAGTTTTATTGTCCTTATATTAAATGTTGCTTCAGTTAGGGGAAATTAATTTAATTATTATAATTTAATTCAGCTAAGGGAAAGAAATTGCCCCTATGATGTTTGCTTTAAATTTTATTCATCTTGGACCATAATTTCATTTTGAGCAAGTTTGTCCATTTTCTTATTAAATATTACACAACTGTAACTTTAAACACTTAAGAAAAATGTTGAAATTATTCAATTATTACCCATCTCATTTCATGTAACATCAGAGGTACAGAAAACAAATATTGATCTGAGAGTTGGATGATCCACATTTCAATACAAGTTCTGCCAGACATTCCTTGTGACCTTGAAGAAGCCACTCAACTATTTCTAAATGAGAGAGCTCTACTAAAAGTCTCTCTCATTTTTCTCTAATTCAATAAACATTTATCATATGCCTACTCTCTGTCAATCACAAAAGATGTAGGTGATCCAAAACCCTCTTAGCTTTAAAATATTATTGTGGTTTTCAGAAAATAATTGTAAAACAAAATGTATGATGATAGATTCTCAGAAATTATATGATTACTGTTAAAAGTGTTACTTATAAGAAATTCAAAAGATAAGGGACATTGGCTGATGATCTTGCTGGTAAGATATCAGATTGGGAGAGAGAGAAACAAAAAGTGAAGCATATTTGTTAATGATTCTGGAATCCATGATCAGGGAAGGCTTTTGCCAATAACTTATGTAAGAAAGGAAGCTTTAAGATGAAGATGTCAATAACAAAGTCTGAACTGACATTAGAGGATGGTGGATGAGAGAAACACAAACCCGCGAAAGAACAAGAATGACCTGTACACACACATCATGATCTACTACTCAGTAGCTCCTTCGTTTAATTGATTTTCATTAAAGATAGGGATCAAGAATTAGGGGATATTTGACTTAGTTTTGCCCATTTCTTCTTTTCTCATTACTATTTATTCTTCTGATATCTTCTCCTCCTCCTCTTTGTTTAATCTCTATCTGGGTCTTCCCCCTAGCACATGTACCCCAACTATTTCATGTCAGATTTGGAAAAGTGTGTGTGAATGGAGTCATGAGTGTGCTGAAAAGTTGTTTGGTTTTGGTTTGTTCTGTTTTGGTTTTGGCTAAGATGTCAAGAGGGACTACTGCAATCTGTAGGGCCCGATAGGGCCAATTCATAACCATTGTTATATAGTGAATATTGGTATGGCCAGCTAGAGAAATCATTCCCTAATTTTTTGGTGCCTGGATTCAGAATGGCAGATTATTTTTTTCAGATCTCTGAAAACTCCCAAAGCACCAAGATTGAAGATCTGAGAGCAAAGTAGGATTAACGATAGGAAGGTTGACTCTGTGTGACTTTTGAGCTGATGTATGCTGATTGTTGGATCTATGTGTTCTCTTGTTTTCTTTTAATAGCCATTATTACAGACATAGAGTTGTATTAGTTATTATATTCTCATGATGATTTATATTGTCCAACTTTCTTGGCATAAAAGTGTTTTTGGGTAGTTAACACTATTAACTACCCTTCATTGATGAAGAAGCTGGGATGCCCAAAGGGTAAGCAATGACTAACTTACATAGTACTCGGCAGAGCTAGGGCTCAAGATCAAGCCCTCTGATTCCAAACTACATTTGTTTTCACTATACCACAGACCTCCTTAAAGATACAGTCCAAGTTTGAGGTTTAATGCTGTGTCAGGAGATTACCTTTGACTGTGGTAGGACAGCAGGTTTCATCCTGAAGCCTTGAACAGATGACTAACATAGAGGAGAAGGGTCACTTCAGAAGCAGTTTAGCATCGATAGAGTATCACCGAAGACAGAGGTTTTTGGGGGTGGTATTCAGGGGTTATCATAAACTAAATATTTTGGCATGGCTGTGGGACTACTTTTAAATCAAGGACTCATCTTTCAGTTACTTTTAAATGAAGCCTGAAAAGGAAAATGTGACTTTCCTAAATAACTGTTGAAACACACACTAGCGCATTCCAGATACAGAACAGAATAACTTGAAGTGCCCTTTTAAGATTTATACAAATGCATAATATGGCTTATCTTTTAAAGGCTATTATTTTACAGTAATTTTAGAGTGACAGTTTCTGAATTGTTTCATGGTCCAAATTGGTATGTTTGAAAGATTTACCCACGTCTGAATTGCAAGAAAAATACTAAGTAGCATTGTGGGTGGATGTGACCCATCTGAAGCACAAGGTTATGGCTCAGAGGCAGGAGTACAGTGTTAATGGCTGTGAGTAGAGTGAGTGAACAAACACATATACTTTTCCAATAATCTATTTTTAAAAGAACATCCAAGCAAGGGCACTCTAAGAAGAAGCTGTTTGGAAAATTGTGAAGCACAAGAACAGGATTAGCCTTATTTTCATTTAATTCTCAGTAAAATCACCAACTCAGCTCTGTTTTATGTAACAGTTGCCAGGGCGACATTGGAGGCAGTCTAAATGTAGCGAACGATGTAATGTGCCAGAATTATCATATGTTCAATGTGGAATAAGTTCGTAATTTAAACCTAATCAAATATATGTATATCAGGTGAGTTTTTCTTTTTTTTTTTTTTTGACTAGCCAGATTTGTATTTTACATAGATTGGCTTTCTACGAGGGCTGCATTTACTAGTTCATTTTGCACCATGGTCAAGTAATTACAATTTTTCTTACAGTTAAATAAATGTTTAGCAGTGAAGCTAGCCAAGTGTTTTTTTGTTTTTTAATATATGGAGTGATTTGAGTGTGTGGCATATAACCTATACCTCTAGAAATATCAAAAAGAAAGAAACAATGCATTTAAAATGCATCCTTAAACCACATTTAAACACTTCAGTTCCTTAAAAATCTTCAATGACTGGGCCGGGGGCCATCAGTATGACATCCAAACGCCTTCCATAGCATGGCCCCGCCCCGTCCGCCCATCCTGGCCTGTTCCCTTTCTGTGGCAGCTGAACACATGCCTGTCTTCACTCCAGCACGTGTTTGCTTCCCCTTGCGTATTTATTCAGGCACATGCCTCCGTGCAGAAACCCTTCACCTCCCAATACAATGAATACTGATCAAATTAAGATACGGATGAGCGTGACATAGACGGAAGATACTTAAAGGAAGTAACACAAGCGGAACAAGCAGGTTGTGTAGTCGCCCTCTCTGGAAATCTTCAGTGATAATAAAAGCAAATATGTTTCTAGCTTGATTTGGATTAAACCAGAAAACCCATTGCCGTCGAGTCGATTCTGATCATAGCGACCCTATAGGACAGAGTTGAACTGCCCCACAGGGTTTCCAAGGAGCAGCTCCTGGATTTGAGCTACTAACCTTTTGGTTAGCAACTGACCTCTTAACCACTGCGCCACCAGGGCTCCTGATTTGGATTAAGCCTGCCTTATTATATTAAGTAAAAATCTGTTACATTAGGCTTTTTCTAAGACTTGAATTCTATTTTTCACTAGCCAGGGTAACCCTACCCCTCTTGCATACCTGGCTTACGCAGAGTACAATTCAGAAGGGGCGGGGGGAGTTTTGCAATGGCCCCTGTTTTGTCCCCATTAACCTAGCACAGTTTCAGAATTTAGTCAATGTGAGCCATGACTTGCTGAAGCCAAAACAAAACTTCAAAGAACCTGGAGAAGCTAAGTGAACTTCAAAGAAACCTTGAGGGGTCAATTAGCACCTACAGTGTTTATCCTACTTGTCACTTAATTGATAATTGACTCGGCGTATATTTAATTTCTAATGAGGAAAGATTACAGAGTCAAACAGTGAGTAATAGACTCCCTAAAACCAGTCCTTCCACTACTCACCTGCCATAAGGTAAAGGATTTTTAGCTGTGAAGTACCATTCCCTCCTTCCTAATTTTATTTCTTAACTGTTTGTTTTGAAATAATTTTAGATTTACAGAAAAGTTGCAAAAGTAGTACGAAGAGCTGCCATAAACCCTTCATCTAGCTTCTCCTAGATTACCATCTTATATAACGTAGTATAGTTATTGAAACTAAGAAATTAACATTGACACAACGCTGTTAACTGGTTTACAGGCTTTTCTTTTAATTTCTCCAGCTGTCTCACTGATGTCTTTATTTCTGCATTGGGTATCGATGCAGGAAGCCACATTGCATTTAGTTTCATGACAATTTAGCCTCTGCCAATCTGTGGCTCTTTTCAATCCTTCCTTGTCATTCATGACCTTGAACTCCCTCATATTAAACTATTAAATCTTGTATTAAATCAGGTAGCGATGGCTCAGTTGTTGTTACATGCCATCAAGCTGATTTTGACTCATAGCAACCCGGTATGACGGAGCAGAACGGCTCCATAGGGTTTTCCAGGCTGTAATCTTCATGGGAGCAGATCACCAGGTCTTTTCTCCTGCTGAACCGCTAGTGGGTTAGAACTGCCAACTTTTTGCTTAGCAGCCAATTGCTTCCTTTCTAGCTTTCCGTTTTCCACTTGAATTTCATTCATCTTATTCCATAAACCTATTGTAATGTATGCACTCCAACCTTTTTTTATGGAAGCAAGCATAACACAAATAAGAAACAAATATGTTTATCTTTTTCTTGAGTCTTTGTACAGTGGCTACAGATATGAGGACATAATTAGCATAATGTTATTTTAGCCCTTTAACTAAACTCCTCTTTTAATCCAAATATCTTTTTCTAAAAATGTTTTCGAATAATGTATTTTTTCCTTAAACTTGTTATCACTGAATGCTTGCCATATACCTGGCATTATGTAAAGCAATAATTGTTACTTAAGAGGTATTATTGCCCCTATCTTATAGATGAGAACAGGGGGCCTCAGAGAGGTTAAGCATCTTTTCACATAACTAGCCAGAGGCAGAGCAGAGATTTGAACAGAAGTAGTCCCAAATTATACTTACTTCTGTATTTAAATATGTCAATATCTTATTTATTTACACATTATAAATCAGGAAAATGAGAGTACTATGCTTGTACTACATTAAAGTGCTAGAAATACTTCAACATCTAACCTCAGTATATACCAAGGGAGCATCAGGTTACTTCAAACCTAGATTTAGTCCCATTACTCTCTGATTTTGTCTTTTAACTTCTCCTTTTTAGCATTGTTAACTATAAAGTGAGGTGATAATTCTTGATGCATTTTCTATATATTTTGGAGTATAAATACAACAGTGGGTACAAAAGGCCTCTGAATTTAGGAATAAGTAACAAGTGTGAAGTTATCATAAAAATATTATTTAACAATGTGAATAGCAAGGCTTGGTGTATATTAAGCAGCTCTGACCCTTTAAATTGTAGGTAGTTGAGGAAAACGATGACCGACCCAAGATGATCTCAGATCCTTGTTATGTCCACCTCAAAATTCAACAGAATACTGAAGAGAAATTTCTCTAATAACAACCCATTCTATGGAATGGAGAATTGCTAACTGATCTACGACATTATCTCACATGTATCATCCAAATTCCATTTCTTTTCACATAGGTAGTTTACGTGACCACCTCCCCAATCCCTATAAAAAATTTAAAAAAAACCAAACCCGTTGCCAATGAGTCAATTCTGACTCACAGTGACCCTCTAGGAGAGAGTAGAACTGCCCCATAGTGTTTCCAAGGAGTGGCTGGTTGATGCGAACTGCCGACATTTTGGTTTAGAAGCCATAGCGCTTCGCCGCTGCACCCCCAGGGCTCCCCAGTGCCGACAGAGAGGGCACTTTCCAGTCTACCTGTCAGCGCTGCGCCGCCTTCCACGGCAGCTGGCCTGCGGATATTTTGTGCCAAGAGGCAGCAAAGTGATTATTGGAAAGGAGGCTGTCATCCTACAAGCTAAAGGAAACAGGCAGGCTGTATTTTGCAAAGGCTTCAATCAATATAATTTTGCAAGCTACCTATTTCTGTTTCAAGACCCCTGCCCCTTTTCCTCCTATATGCACCACCTAGAGTAGGTGCAGAAAGAAGAGTCTTTTATGCTAGAAATTATCTTGAAGAGAAAAGAAGGAGGGCTGTCTGTGAAGGGTCCAGCAGAAAGCCTCAATCCTGCTTTTCACATTGTCTATCTCTGATTTCCTGCCAGGTGAAGGACCCAGGTAAAGGTGTTTGTGCAATCCAGTCTTCTCTCTATTGAAAGGGAGGGGTTATCAGTGAGTGGCAGGGGGGTCTGCTAATCCATTTTACCATGTTATTGCCCAGAAGTAAACTTAACTTTCATATTTATTCAGCAATATCAAAAATGCTGTTATAATAGTTCATCTTAGGTTAATTTCATTTTGAGTGACATCTATATTCAGAATTTCAAATCTATAAAACTGATGAAATTAAAAAAAACTATTTTAAATATTAATAATAAATATTTCAAGTATAGGAAATATATACAATTTATTCAATGGTGGTAGCTATGGATTAAATGTAATATTTTACCCTAGGACTCCATGAAAAATGTCCTGACACAGGAGTAACAAAGCAGAGAAAAATAAAATCAAGTGCCTGATACAGTGTACTGAGCATTCCTGGCCCCTAATGTTGGGAATGATGGGAAGGGTGATTAGCCCGGGGAGAAAATCCCACATTCTCCGTTCTATAACCTCTTAGGCAGATACCACATTTCAGAAAATACAGCTTTATTCTAATACTTCTCTAGTTATGTAATACTTCAGCACTTAAATTCATTTTATTGGGAAATACATTTCCTGTACATTATTTAAGTTGCAAGCAACAGGAAAAAGTTTCCCCTTTAAGGACTGAAATCCATTTCACAAAATAAAGAAAAAAAAAAATACCTGTTTTGTGAGTCACATCTATCTCTTTATGTATGTGATCCTTCATCCATGAAAGAGAATACAATTGAATTAACACTGTTAAATGAAATTTCCCTTAAAACCCACCACCTTTTAAAGGGGGGCATTGTGCTGACTCTTATTTCAGTGATTCTCAAATAATGGTTGCTAACTTTCATTTATTCTTGAAATCAGCCAATTTGTATTTGGTGTTCCAATTGTACATTTTGATATCTTCTTTTAAAGTTTCTCTCAGAGCTTTGAATATCTAATTTTTCTCTTTCTTCTTAAAGTTTGCACAATTTCATGGAGAACTGGTTAGGAGCATAAGGTAATTTTGTGCAATCCAGTACTTCTCCAACAAATGTGTTATTTTATTGCTTGGGCTCCTTCTGATTGATACATGTCATGCAAACTTGATATGTCCTTTAAGGGAGCAGTGGCCTAGAACATGAACATTTCCCATCTTTTGACTTTAATGAATAAAATAACTTAACACATTCTGACTTGGAGCTCTTTGAAGAATCATGGTATCATTTCTTAATAAACCTGTATATCTTGGAGGCTTCGATTTACATGAATTACAAATTTTAAAATAAATGGAATCGAGAAATCTAATGCAATCCTTTCATTGTTTGGATGAGAAAACTGTATCCTAAAAATATAAGGGACTTGCCCTAAGTTACAAAATTAGTTTACTGAGAGAGAAGCCAGGTCTTCTGGCTCTCTTGTCAAAGTTGGTTCTGTTATCTTAGGAAGTCTTGCTTTTCTAACAGGGGCAGTGATGGGCGATGTCTTCTTTTGTTTTAACCCTTTCTTTCCATAACCAAGGAGTATAGAATGGTGCTGAGCTAAGTCTACTGATTTAGACCTTGGTGTAAACCAGACTTGGGCTCTAGTCTTGGTTTTGCAACTTGTAAGCTTGATGACCTTGGTCAGGTCGCTCTCCTTAAGTCCCAAATACCTGTCTGTCAAATGGAAATGATGACAATACCCGGAAGGTTGTTAAACGGAGACATAAGGAAGTGCTTACAAAGCCCATCATACGATGATTTCTCTAACTAGTCACGTGTTTATTACTGTTAGAAGTAGTGCCATAGAGAGTTGGATTTCTACCTTAGAAGCCAAAAGCAATCTTTTGAAGTATTTTTTTTTTAAACACAGTTTTGTTTTAAATTATACTAAGCTGTAAAGGAGCAGTGGTGGTGAAGTGGTTAAGAGCTACAGCTGTTAACCAAAGGGTTGTCAACTCTAATCCACCAGCGCCTCCTTGGAACCCTATGAGGCAGTTCTACTCTGTCCTGTAGGGTTGCTATGGTTTGAAATCTACTCGTGGGCAATGGGTTTGTTTGTTTTGTTGTTGTTTGCTTTTAGCGTTAAAAGGCTATTTTCAGCAAATAACCGTCAAAATTTCTGGATTGTAAAAGCATTGTATCTTCTATGCTAAATATTTCAAACATTTATCCTATCTTTGCTATGAAATTCTGTGAAATTAAAAAAACAATGCTGATTATGTTGCTTAAAAGGAAAAGTTAGACCCAAACTGCTGACTTCTATTATTTTCTTGACAATATACTGGATAATGTAAGTCATTTTTCATATTCAGGGATATTGCCTTACAATCTAGTTAATTTATTGAATGAAATCCAAATGCTATATATGTCTGGATCATTATATTAATCAAAAATATATAATTTAGTAAAAAGACAATATGAGAACAATAGAGTTAATCTGAAATGCATATTTGTCCATTTAACAAACATTTTTGAGTGTATTCTAGGTGCCAGAAGCTGTGCCGAGTGCTAGCCCAGTAGCTATCGAATTTTAATATGTGTAGGAATCACCTGAAAATCTTGTTAAGTGGCACATTCTGATTCAATAGTTCTGGGAAGAGCTTGAGACTCGGAGTTTCTAACCAGCTCCCAGGGGATGCCTGTGCTGCTGGCTGGTAGACCCGACTTTGAGTACTGAGGGGCTAGAGTGTTTATGGGTGGTGTAGATATTTGGATCTACTAGCTTTAAAATCATCAATAATAACTATTATTGATTACAAATTTTCTTGAAAAGTGAACTACTTTTCAGTAGTTATGATATTTCAGAAATGTCATAAGCTCTGTAGTCTTTGATGAAAAATTTATTAAACATTTTTGGTGGGCTCTGGGGCAAAGGAAATGAGCTGATGCAGCAAGATAGAGTTCATCCTTGAGTCCCCAATCTAGGTTCCATGTCAGAATCACTTGGTCGTCACTACTTAGAGATTATGATTGAATTAGGTGAACCAGCTCAGCTGTAGAGCCAACTCCTAGGAAGCAGAAGTGGAAGCAAAAGGGAAAATGAGAGGAGTGGAGACAACTGGGAAAGAAAAAATAATATTATTTTAAAGTCTTTCCTGGGTATATTAGCTTTTTATTTAGTCTATTAAGAGCTCTGCGTTGAAAATAAACATTGTGAGCTCTTTCGGAGAAAATTAGGTCGAAAAGTTAAATAGGATCCTTTAGTGAGGGACTTCTTAGCACCTTTAGTATCTTACTGAGCAATGTAACCCTCAAATATTAGGCAGAGGATTGCTGCAATTTGTCCAACATATTTGATCATAAGACATTTGTGTGTGTGTCTGGAGGGAGGCAGAGTATAGATTAACATCTGGAACTATGGCTTTAAATAGTCTATGCTTCTTTGGAGCCCAGGGCCTCGTCAATATTTACATTCCATTTTGAAATTTATGTAACAGTGACTGGATCCCAACTTGCTGATTCTTCTTGCCATGCCTTCAATCCAGTTTCTCTGTCTGAAAAGTCCCTTCCTCTGCTTTCTCAGCAAAGTCTTAGTCGTCCTTTACAATTCAACTCAGGTTGTCTAAAGAGAATCTGCTTTGGAGCGAAACAGATGAGTTCGTTTAAAAATTGTGTTCTCCCCTTTGTGCCAGGGTAATTTGAGTTAGTTTTTCAACTCTCAGGAGTTTAGTTTCCTGACTATAAAATGAGATTAATGATACTTATAGTGTTAAGTAAAGATTAAAATATAGCTCAGAAACCTACTATGCTATCTGGTCCAGAGATAGGCAAAAAAGGTATTCATTAGTGATTATCATGTTACATACAAAAAATGACAAATCAGTGATATAGCTGATAAATGCCATCAAAGTTGAAAGGACAGAGATATAATTTCCCAGTGAGGTCATTACAGAAATTTTCATAGTAATCTTGGGATTTGTCTAGGCAATGAAAATGGAAGGGTCTAGATAAGAAAAATATATGTGGGTATTTTAGGCATGCAATATGTAAAAAAAAAGTGCAGATGTGGGAAAAAGCTAAAACTGTTTCAGTAATACCAGAGAAGACAATTCATTGTCTTCACAGAATAGCGAATTCCTTTTTTAAAAAATTTGAAGGGAGACGCTTGAATGAAACGCAACCACAATAAATTTTTGTCTTGATAAAATGCTCTTTCTGTTCCTAATATTTATTAGTATAAGGAAAGGAGTGCTTCAGAAAAAGTAAGACAATTTTGATATATTAGATAGATTGGGAAAAGAAGAAATGAGAAATAATAAACAATTATACATTTTTTGAGTAGAACATATGTTATTTATAAGGACTTCGTATGGTCACAGAAGTAGAAAGAGAAAGTAAAAGCATGGCACTATTGAAAGCCCCAAAAATCAGTCGCTGGCCTTTGCAACTGGCTAAGGAGTGATATTTCAGCTTTCATCCTAAGCTGTGAGGTGGTTAAAAACTCAAACGTCCAGGAACCATGGCTGTAAAGTTTGATTCGAGATGTTTGGAGTAGGTTCAGGAATCTACATTTTAACCAACACCCGAAGGTAGTTTTAATGGAAACTTTGAAAACATTGAGAATTACAGGGACAATATTAATGCTTTTAGATAGAACAAAAGAATTACAAAACCTTTTGTTGCCATTTTTCAAAGTAGCCCCTCTTCCTCTCACTATCACAGAAAACATAGTTTAACATAGGAAGACCCTCTGGAGAGCTTGTAAGCCAGTGGATCTCAACTGAGCTGAGGGATTCTGCTCCCAACCATGTGGGTCTTGATTTGGGGGTGGGGTTTTGGTGGAAAGAAATATGAAAACAGTCATAGCTTTTGGAGCAGTAAAGAATCAGGGGTCTGGCTTAATCTGAAATCAGAATATAACAAGGGGAATGCATTTAGGACAGAGTTACTACCAAAAAAAATATATATAATTTATGCAAAATGGCTTGAAAGGTTCAAAGCAAGTTAGCATGATACATAGGAAAATAATCGTTATTTGATATCGGACAGACCCAAGATAAAAATCTCAGCATTGAGAAAGTTGTTTAATAATTTTAATGTCCACTTAGTCGAGCTCTGTGAGTACTACGGATTGTCGTTGTTAGGCACCATCGAGTCAGTTCCGACTCACAGCGACCTTGTGGACAACAGAAGGAAACACTGCCCAGTCCCGCGCCATCCTCACAGTCACTGTTATGCTTAAGCCCATTGTTGCAGCCACTGTGTCAATCCATCTGGTCAGAGGTCTTCCTGTTTTTTGCTAACCCTATAATTTACTAAGCATGATGTCCTTCTCCAGGGACTGAGCTCTCCTGATAACATGTCCAAAGTATGTGAGAGTTAGTCTTGCCATCCTTGCTTGTAAGGAGCATTCTGGCCGTACTTCTTCCAGGACAGAATTGTTCATTCTTTTGGTAGTCCATGGTATATTTCATATTCTTCTCCAACACCACAATTCAAAGGCGTCAGTTCTTCTTCGGTCCTCCTTATTCATCATCCAGGTTTCACATGCATATGAGGTGATTGAAAACTACATATTAGTTATGTTAAAAGCTTCCAATACTAGATGGTGACCCCCCACTCAATAAAGGGAAACAGTTACTATTGAAAAGGAGAACAATCAAGCAAGTGACATTATGTGCACATTTTATTCAACTGTTTAAATATTTGTAGCGGGTTTTTAAGCAGCGATTCTGTTCAAAAGTGTATGTAGGTGTTTGTGTATGCGTGTGTGTGTGTTGGAGTAGACAAAAGGCTTTGCAAATATTTATCAGGCTACTTTTTTATTAAATGAACAAAATCCTCATTAATGTAATCCTAATTAATGGAAACAGATATACCTGCTTAAAAAAAATCATTTTTTCTCAGCAAATGTGCTTTGTATGTGGTGAAGGAATATCCTAAAGCATAAAATGAGACCTTAATTTATAACACATTAGTGCATCTTTGGTACCTTCTGATTTACCGCAAACTGTGAGAAGGGACAAGGGAGGCTCCATTTACATCTATAACTGCATATCCTGAAGTTTGGAAGAGTGAACCCAAGTGAGCACAGGATCTATGGTGTGATTTTTCTTGACAAGTCACACCTAAGTAACATAAAAGCTGCAAAGATTTGCAAGCCAAGAATGTGAACAGTAATAAAAAACTGGTCAGTTCCACACTGTGGAATTAGTTTTCATTTTTCCTGTATCTGAATAGTTCTCCTCTTCCTTACCTTCACCAAATTCTAGTTCCCATAAGTTATTTTAAAAGGCTTAACATGGACTGTCATAAGCCACACACTGAAATTTGAAAAAAATAATTACTTTCCTAAACATGGATTCAAGCTTTCTATTCCTTTCCGGCTTTCTCCCTGCTCTTCTTTTTCTTTATTTCCTCTTATTTTTCCTTTTGTGTGCTCTCGTCTTCACACACACACACACACCGTATATATAAATATGTATAATACAGAACCTGAACCCTGAATCAAGACAGGATTTTGATTTTTTGAAAAAAATCTTGGAAGTTTGTTCAAATCAAATGTTTAGCTATATTTTTTCGTAACTTACCTAACTAAAGAATCAAAATATTGTACATCTTAGTGATGGGATTCAAGCTGGCCTAGTTAT
This sequence comes from Trichechus manatus latirostris, assembly GCF_000243295.1. Taxonomy (NCBI): domain Eukaryota; kingdom Metazoa; phylum Chordata; class Mammalia; order Sirenia; family Trichechidae; genus Trichechus; species Trichechus manatus. Next base: position 1,361,640 of record NW_004444170.1, on the reverse strand, counting down.
TATTTATTATACAATATGCCTATATTATATAATCACTGCTCATCTGTCATTTGTCCTACTGTAGTGGCTTGCATGTTGCTGTGATGCTGGAAGCTTTGTCACCATTTTTTTCAAATACCAGCAGGGTCACCCATGGTGGACAGGTTTCAGCTGAACTTCCAGAATAAGACAGACTAGGAAGAAGGACCTGGAGATTTACTTCTGAAAGAACTGGCCAGTGACAACCTTATGAATTACAGCAGAACATTGGTATAGTGCTGGAAGAGAAGCCCCTTGGGTTGGAAGGCACTCAAAATACGACTAGAGAAGAGGTGGCTGCTCAAATTAGAGCCAACCTTAATGAGGTAGATGGAGTAAAGCTTTTGGGACCTTCATTTGCTGATGTGGCATGACTCAAAATGAGAACAAACAGGTGTCAAACATCCAATAGTAATCAAAACATGAAATGTATGAAGCATGAATCTAGGAAAATCGGAAGTCATCAAAAATGAAATGGAATGCTTGAAGATTGATATCCTAGGAATTAGAGAGCCAAAATGGACTGGTGTGGGCCATTTTGAATTGGACAATCATAGGACCTACTATGCCAGGAATGGCAAATTAAAGACGAACTATGTCACAATCATTGTCAGAAAGAATGTTTCAAGATCTATTCTGAAGTATGACGCTGTCAGTAATAGGATAATATCCATATGCATACAAGGAAGACCAGTTAATACGACTATTACTCAAGTTTACGCATCAACCACTAATGACAAAGATGAAGAAATTAAAGATTTTTACCAACTTCTGTAGCCTAAATTTGATCAAACGTGCAATAAAGATGCATTTATAATTACAGGTGATTGGAATGCAAAAGTTGGAAATGAAGAAAAAGGATCAGCAGCTGGAAAATATGGCCATGGTGATAGAAAAAATGTGGAGATCACATGAAAGAATTTTGCAAGATCACTACCTATTCACTGGAAATATCTTTTTTCAGCAGCATAAATGGTGACTTTATAAGTGGACGTCGCCAGATGGAATACACAGATGTTCTACTACATTTGTGGAAAGAGACGATGGAGAAGCTCAATATCATCAGTTAGAACAAGGCCAAGGGCTGACTGTGAGACAGACCATCAATTACTCATGTGCAAGCTCAAGTTGAAGCTGAAGAAAATTAGAACAAGTCCATGAGAGCCACAGCCCAACCCTGAGTATATCACACTTCACTTTAGAGGTGATCTCAAGAATACATTTCACACATTAAACACTAATGACCTAAGACCAGAGGAGTTGTGGGATGGTATCAAGGACATCACACATAAAAAAAGCAAAAGATCTTTAAAAAGAGAGAAAAGAAAAAAGATCAAAATGGATGTCAGAAGAGACTCTGAAATTTGTTCTTGAACATAGAGTAGCTAAAAAAAACAAATGATGAAGTAAGAGAGCTTAACAGAAGATTACAAAGGGCAGCGTGAGAAGACAAAGTAAAGTATTACAATAAAATGTGCAAAGACCTGGAGTTAGAAAACCAAAAGGGAAGACCATACTTGGCATTTCTCAAGCTGAAAGAACTGACCTAAAAATTCAAGCCTCAAGTTCCAATACTGAAAGATTCTATGGGCAAAATATTGAACGACGTAGGAAGCATCAAAAGAAGATGGAAGGAATACACAGGGTCACTGTACTAAAAAGAATTTGTTGAGGTTCAAACATTGCAGGAGGTAAAATATGATCAAGAACCGGTGGTACTGAAGGAAGAAGTCCAAGCAGCACTGAAGGCATTGGCAAAAACAGTACTCCAGGAAATGACTGAATGGTGGAATACCAATTGAGTTTTTTCACCAAATGGTTGCAGCACTTAGAGGTGTTCACTTGTCTATGCCAAGAAATTTGGAAGACAGCTACCTGGCCAACTGACTGCAAAAGTTCCATATTTTACCTATTACAAAGAAAGGTGATCCAACAGAATACAGAAATTATCAAACGATATCATTAATATAACGTGCAAGTAAAATTTTCCTGAAGATAATTCAAAAATTGACAGGAAACTGCCAGAAATTCAGAAGAGGACATGGAACAAGGGATATCATTGCTGATGTCAGATAGATCATGAGTACCAGAAAGATGTTTACCAATGTTTCATTGACTATGCAAAGGCATTCAACTGTGTGGATCATAACAAACTATGGATAACATTATGAAGAATTGGAATTCCAGAACACTTAATTGTGCTCATTTGGAACCTGTACATAGAGCAAGAGACAGTCGTTTGAACAGAACAAGGGGACACTTCGTGGTTCAAAGTCAGGAAAGGTGTGCGTCAGGGTTGTATCCTTTTACCGTATTTATTAAGTTTTTATGCTGAGCAAATAATCCAAGAAGCTGGACTATATGACGAAGAATGGGGCATCAGGGTTGGAGGAAGACTCATTAATAACCTGAGATATGCAGATGACACCACCTTGCTTGCTGAAAGTGAAGAGGACTTGAAGCATTCAAGTGAGAAAAGATTGAAGTTGTAAAAGATTTCATTTTACTTGGATCCACAATCAACACCCAGGGAAACAGCAGTCAGAAGATCAAAAGACTCAATGCACTGGACAAATCTGCTGCAAAAGACCTCTTTAAAGCATTGAAAAGAAAAAGATGCCACCTTGAAGACTAAGGTGCGCCTGACCCAAGCCGTGGTATTTTCAATACGCAGGGGAATTCATACATGGCTACCACCAGAAAGGCATCAGGATAATGTTCAGTTTTTGAAGGAAGAATGACAAGATGTTGGACAGGATTCGAATGTTGGGACTGTTAGATAGTTTTCTCAGAAACAGGGTTGTTGTTAATTAGTTTTGTGGGTTGGTGAGTTTCGCCTGCCTTCTGCCTACTACACCTCAAAAAAACTTTTTATAGTATATTTTATACAGTACTTTATATGTGTATTATATGTAAGTATATAAGTATATATTAAAAATGTCATTTAATACTTATAAAAATTCTATGAGATAGACAATACACTAATAAAAAATGCTAAATAAAATGCTACATTGTCAAATTTGTAGATGGCCACTGTCTCCAAGCCCACGGTTCTTGCCACTATGCCAAAAAACTTTATAAACAAATTCAAAATATGCATTCTATTTATTAGAATTGGAAAATTCTCTCTTTGAAAACAAACAGAAAAAAGTATTTAATAAATCAATTATTCCCTGATATTTTGTTATTCAAGGATTTCATTTTCTTGGATCCACAATCAATGCCCATGGAAGCAGCAGTCAGGAAATCAAAAGATACATTGCATTGCACAAATCTGCTGCAAAAGGCCTCTTTAAAGTGTTGAAAAGCAAAGATGTCACCTTGAAGACTAAGGTGCGCCTGACCCAATCCATGGTATTTTCAATCGCGTCATATGCATGAGAAAGCTGAACAATGAATAAGGAAGACCGAAGAAGAATCGAAGCCTTTGAATTGTGGTGTTGGCAAAGAATATTGACTATACCATGGACTGCCAAAAGAATGAAATCTGTCTTGGAAGAAGTACACCCACAATGCTCCTTAGAAGGAAGGATGGTGAGACTATGTCTTACATACTTTGGACATTTTGTCAGGAGGGATCAGTCCCTGGAGAAGGACATCATGCTTGGTAAAGCACAGGGTCAGCGAAAAAGAGGAAGACCCTCAAAGAGATGCATTAATGCAGTGGCTGCAACAATGGGCTCAAGCATAGCAACGATGGTGAGCATGGTGCAGGACCAGGCAGTGTTTCATTCTGTGGTGCATGGGGTCACTATGAGTTGGAACCGACTTGACGGCACCTAACCACCACAACAAGGACTCTTGTGTAAGTGCTTTAAATATATTAACTCATTTAATTTTACCAACAACACTTGAGTTATGTACAATTGTTATTCTCATTTTACAGATGAGGAAACTAGGGCACAGAGAGATTATGTAGATTGTTCAACATCACACAGCTCATAAGCACAGAGCCAGATTTTAAATTCAGGCACTCTAATTTTAGTATTGATTGTGGTTACTTCTAGCCAGCTTTATATTAAAGGGAGCCTCACAGGTAAAACTGAGGTATCTTTGCAATGAGTGCAAATCATTTTGCTGACCTGTAAGGACAAAGCTTTAATGACTCCCTCTAGTCTTGACTTCGCAAAGTGCACCTCAGAACTTCTCCATAGTATGCTTATCGAATGTATGACTGAGCAAACTACCAAATTGTCTTTCTTTGAGTACTATTAGAATCAAAGAAAGAAAATATGATGAGGAAGATAATTAAGCAATTTGAGGAGGACAAATGGAGCTAACCTATAAAATTTAAAATTTTCAACCTTAGTCTTGTTTTTGGAATGTAGTTTTGAAAGAGGTAAACACAGAAAACTTTCTGGATTCTATACTTTTGCAGAACATTGTATATTCATGTAACTACCACAGCAATTTTCTATCTGATGGTCACTTGACATTTCAGAATGTGTTATATGTGTAACAAGTAATTAGAATAAACTGGCAGTTTGGTAATTTTTGACTGTAGAAAAGTCATAGTTCAAACATGATCGTTTATGATTAAAGGGACTCTTGATTGTGGGTAGCGTTGTGGACCAAGATGAGTGGAAGGATCCAATCTTTTATGGAAACCCACTGGGAATTACAGGGATACTCTGGAGTAGTTGTGGATGTTTCAGCCTGAAAAAGAAGTCTCCCCAAAGCTTGAAAGGATTTTCAGAGAAGTTAGCTATTGGTCAACTCAACATGGGGCAAGTCAGCTATGAAACAGCATAGTCAAAGAGGATGTCTCCTTAGCCTGAAAAGCTTGCCTGCAGAGTAAAACAGGAGGCAGAAACTCACCCAAGCCCTTTATTCCACTATCCGTTTGGGGAAAAATCTAGAGATAATGGAAGATATTGAATTCTCCAAATTTCGAAAGGATGAGTAGAAACGTCAATGGAATTTATTTGAAAAAGACGGCATAGGATTGGTAAATCAAGCAGAGGTAAGGCATTGTTGGGGAGCAGCTAACAAAAGAAGTTAACTAAAAGAGAAGAATATTTCGATCTCAGAGTTGAATGACAAAGCAAAAACAGAAGCCACAAGTTCAAATGGCAAAGCCATTTCTTATAAACTTGGACCAAATATACTGCAGCAAAGGCATAAGATGTGGAGATTTTCTTGACCAGAGGACAGGATAAACTATCTTAGAAATACATCAATACATAAAATTTCACATCAAATCTGAAATTCCGGAATATCCTGTGACCTCTTCCTGAGGTATGTTAATTTCGACGTGACCAAGGCAGTATTTACATGTGTTCAGGTGCAATGCCCTCCCTAATGATTAAGTTCCTGCATATGCCGAAGTTTGATAGTAGTGTGCTTAGATCATATGACTGTTAGAAGTTTGCCATTAAATCATATGTTAAAAAAACGCTTTGTAAATCCTAAAGTGCTACATGACAATGAAATTAATTTTCTGTTAAAAGATGAAGAAAGGAAAAAAAGACAGAGAGAAAAGATGACCCACTGGGTATACCTGTTACCCGTTACCCATTGCCATTAAGTTGATTCCAACTCATAGCGACCCTGTAGAACAGAGTAGAACTGCCCCATAGGGTTTCCAAGGAGCAGCTGGCGGACTCTAACTGCCAACCTTTTGGTTAGCAGCCAAGCTCTTAGGAGATGTTATTCTGTTGAGCCTGTTTTTTTAAAATGTTGTTGCTAGGTGCTGTTATGTTGGTTTCCACTTGTAACAACCCTATATGACAGAGTTTTTTAGGCTGTGATTTTTTCTGGAGTAGATAACCAGCTGTTTCTCCCTCGGAGCCGCTGGGTGAGTTGAATCACCAACCTATTGTTTGGCAGCCGAGGGCTTCACTGTAGAGCTGAGCCATTTCCTTTGTAATACACGGTTTAAAATATCAGTGAGATTATTTTTTTTGTTTTTGTTTTCCTCCCACAGTTTCGAATATTTTAACTCCGATAGTGTAGATTAGACTGTAGTTCATATTATTAGATGCAAATGGTCTTTTCCGACTCTGCCTGTATATTTACTAGGTTTATCTGTGGTTGCCTGCAACATGAACGGCCCCTAAAATTTAGAGACTATTCTGTACCACATCCTGTGAGTTAAATGTAAGTTTACTAACCACTTCCCATGTTCTCTCTCCAGTTCGCCTCCTCAGCCATTCTGATTCCTTCTCAATTTTTCATCAAGCATCCTATCACACCTAGTAATGGTAATCCAAATAAAATAATACTTGCCTGGCACCTCTGATACAACATAAAGAATAAACTAGGACACATTTCAACCTGCTCTCATTACAGAATATGTCCTAAATTGCCTGACTTAGACATAAGGAAGGTTCTTGAGGTTTTGCTGTACATGTGTCTTTGTGTGCTTAAATCTGACTGGCATAAACTTTGATAAGGGACCAAGACATCTCATTGCACTGTGTAAAGTAAAGTTATCTAATATCACTGGCTGCTTCTCAAACACGGCTGTGTGCATCTGGAGGGAACTTCTTGCCGCCCAGGTATTACAATTTTTTTCCTTTTTCCTTCATCATCTTCTGATTGTTGTACACTGCCAGCTTGTAAGAGGTGGTTTTAAAACAGTGAAACCTGTGGCTAGCAATCAAATGCATATTATGACATTAATTCCCTCTCCACTCGCTGTTCCTATTGTGGCTTCCTTTTGTTAAAGCTAATGGGAAAGCTGGGAAGGTGTCAAGAGGAGAACAGACCTCAGTACATAATGGAGGCCTCCAAAAAGAAAAGATGCTTGGCCTTAAAAGCATCAGCACCGCAATGCACTCATGTAATACCCTTGGAATACTTCTTTTATACCAATAGCAGAGTGTTCAGTTAGTGAATAATTAGAGCCCAGCTGGGCAGGAGTAATTTCAATACAACTGTGAAGAGGCTGTGTGATGCAGATGACACTTTTCATTCAAATTGCTCTGCACAAATACGTCTGAATCTGTTCATTAGACCCCAGGAGGATCTATATGCTTCACATCCTTTGCCAAATTCAAGTGTGTGTGTTCCATGCTACAGTTTAGGGGGCACTGAAATATTTAAAATTACCTACACATTCATGGGCTTCTTGTAATAATGTCTTTATTGGTTGGTATTTTCCAACACTACAGATAGAAAGAATATGAGTTGGATTAATCTATGAATTATGAATATTTTATAAATGGGATGTAAAAATTATATGTGCACAGACCAAAAAGGCTGGAAATAAACAGAGCAATGTGTAAACAGTTGTCATTGACAGGGATGCGGTTCATGGAGGATGTGAGATTAGGGTGAGTGGGCGCGATGCAGTTTTCCATATTCACTGATTACCTATCCCTGTCATAGTGTAGGTCCCTCTACTTCCCAAAGAACAGCAGTTATCCCGCTGATAATCTCATTTATACTTTAAGCGGGCTGTTTCCTCACCACAGAGGATGCTACTATTACAGGCAGAGCATGCAGCTCATTTTGTTATCCCCACAGATGGTTCTCAGTAGACAACCAGTTATTTGATGATAATAGAGCTGGGGTTAGAGAAGAAGCTGGAGTTACAATTCACATTTATAGCGACCAAGTTTAGTGCTTGTTCCAGTACCACATATTTTGTGGGCTAGCTATATTACAAGATGAACAAGTAAGAGATTGGAGTCCTCACAAGCTTTCTATGTTGTTATGTGGATGGAATAAAACCTGATACCAGTTAACATTCTCTCATTTATTAGATGTATTCATAACCTGTCCTTACAAATTATTTGGAGTGACTCGTTTAACAAAAATATACAGAATAATATAATAAAATAGAAAATGAAAACCTGGAGGAGAAAATTAACTATAAATGTAGATTAACAGAATTGTAGAGACTAAGATTAATAGTTTTTAATTCCAGATATCTATGGCAAAAAGAGAAAGCTGATAATTTTCCACACTCTCGTTAGCAAAGAAGAGTTGTATTCAAATTTCTCAAGAGTAATCAAGCTTTGAAAATAAAATTTAAACTGAGATTTATATCAGGGTCACAGGATAATAAAAAAGTTTGATGTTCTGAAAAGCAAAATGTGAAAATGTGAAAGCAAATTACCTGTGAGTTTTCCTCAAGGTGAATTTTTCTTTAATTCAAGCTTGTGCCATCTAAAACAATTCAGAGAAGATGTATTTTCTTTTCCTAACATTTTTTTCTTCAACAAGATTTATTAAGTATTTGCTCTTGCAGATTGCTGTGCCAGTACTGCAGGGCATGCAAAGAAATGAGATACGATCTGTCTTCAGGAAACCCGTCCTCTAGTTGGAAGTCTTGTGGGAAGTAACTATAATAGTAGGTAGAATGTGATAAACATCATTCATAAGAAATGTAATGAATATTGACTGACTGTAATCTCAGGAGAATTAAGAGATCACTTCAGTTTGAGGAATCAGGAAAATAACTTTAATCACGAAATTTTCATTTGATGATTTTGAAATGCAGAAATTAGTATGAAAGAAAAAAAATCCAAGTGAGGGGGAAAAAAAGGAAGAAAATATCATTGTCACCCTTTATAATCCCTCTGCCTTACACACACACACCCAGTCACACTCTCACACTTAATCTGATTCCAAAACTGAAGTTTATTCTGCACAATATGTAAAACATCTGAGTAATTAACATTGCTAAAATGAGGACAATTTTCATACTAATATTGAAGAATGTTAATCCATATTAATGAGCTCTTTTTAAATCCAGTTGTGGCAGAAATTGCCCATATAGAACATCAGGAGGTATTCATAATATATGAGGTCATGGTTTTGGTAATTACTATTTGCTGTTCCCCTTCCCTTTAAGAACGAACTCTCTTGATTAAGGTGAGCATCTATTTAAACAGTTTAGAAGCTGAATGTGCTCTTGTGCCTCTGTTTGCTACAAGGATAGGGGTTTAAAGTATTTTGCATTGATCTTTTGTGAGGCCACATTCAATTTCTCATTAATTCTCATTTTTTGGTATAAAGTTGGTATAGAGTGTATAAAATGGATAATGAAAGTACAATCCATTAATATAAGTTTAATGTTGATTACATAAGTATAACTGAAAACATAATTCATATACTTGGAAATTGTTCTTTCCTAATAATATCTGGTTTTAACATAAATCTAGACTCTAAAATTAAAAGTTTTTACACAATGGTGTACATATAAAAAGGCTGCATGACATGGTGAAAATAATCATGGTTATGGAGTCAGACAAACTCAGGACTAATTCCCAGCTCAACTACTTACTCAAGATATGTTAAAAGTCTGAAATTAATTCCATTTTCTTCTCTGCCTGAGGAATTCATTAGACCAAATTCATTTAATAATCCATGTGATTTCTAATGCTTCCTGTTTTTGTCTAGGCTATGTGCTATGTCATGGCCTTCACTGAAATTGCAGTCTCTTGGAGAGAGAGGCAATAAAAATATAAACAAGCAAGAAACTACAAATTTGGTAAAAAGCCATGGATGAAATAGGATGACACAAAAGATAATGGAAGGACCATAGGACTGTGTCCCAGGTAGTAGGAAAAGATTATGGTTTGTGCAGACACAAAGGAAGCAGTGAGGGAGAAAAAGAGACCCAGTGAAATCAGTTACATCAGCCCTGGAAAGCGAAAGACGATATACTGTTAGATTTTTAGGATCAGAGTATTTAAATCTTTCAATAGTTGGTCTAGAATATTGGTTCTGAGCATGAGTGTTGACATCAGATTTAGGTTCACGTGCTCACTCTGCCAGTTACTCACTGTGTAACCTGCTCCATTTATCGAACATCTCTCATCTACACTTTTTTTGAGGTGTAACGTGGAAAAAATACTAGTACTCACCTATACTGGACACTTATAGGCAGTAAACCCCATCCACACTACCACCCTTCTCTGGGATCTGAATTCTCCCCACAAATGAGGGTTTATGATGATGGGACTCCCAACATTGAATATACGGTCTAATCATGGTTGAAAAGTCCAAAGCTATGCATTTGACCTAAAATGCACTCCTATAAAATAAAGAGAAAAAAAATTAACGGTATTATTAAATAAAGGGTCCAAAGATTGAAACAAACAAGCCACACAAGATTGAGCAGCAATGCGTAGACAAACATTAACCTCACTAGGCAATCAGCGCATTCACTGAAAGCAAAAGTGAGGTACGATCCATATCTAACGAGATTTTTTTTTTTTTTTTAATGAGACTATGGAAGGCTCAAAAAGATATGGTGAAATAGACAATTAGCTTTTCTACTGGGAGTTAAGCTGTTCTATTTAGAGATTAATTTGTCAAGAACCTTACATATATTTACACTCTCTTACCATTACTTTTAATCCTAGAAATTGTCCAAAGGAATTAATCCAAAACACTGAAAAAAATGCCTGTAGACAAAAATATTAATTGTAATGTTATAATAATTGCAAAAATTATAAAATACAAACTTGTGAGGAATAGAAAAAATATATTTTATAGGAGTTGCAAACAGGATACCTTGGAAACAGTATCTTAGTTACATACATGCAGGTATGATGCCTTGATAGCCTTCTTCTGCCAGAGAGATGTATCCTGAAACTTTAAACAGAGACACCTCCAGCACCTACTTATGCAATCCATTTGATTCCTATAGGACCTTTGAAAAGGAAATTTAGTACAGTGAGTAAAATCACAGATGCCACTCAGTAGGTATGTGACTTTCAGCAAGATTCCTAAACATTTGTTTGGCTCATTTTCTTCACCTATAAATTAATGCTAATAACAGGGACTACCTCACAGGCTTCCTGTGGAGAAATGAGTTGATGGAAAGTTATGAAACAGTAGATTCTCAAAAAATTGTTCAGTCATGTTTAATTAGGGTAAGCAATATGGTAGTAGTAATAGATTATAACATAATTATTGTTTGTTTGAATCCTGCCTTGCTTTATTTGGTCTTGATAGATAAGATTACATTCTATTTAACAGGAGCTTGTAATATTATATTTTGACTTTACTCAACAAATTTTTATTAACATTCATGGGTTAAGCATTCTTCCAGACACTGGAGATAGATGTATTAATAAGCAAGCGAGAAAAAAAAAATCTTACCCAGATGTACTTCGTGCTAGTGGAATAATATGCAAAATAACTTAAGCATCCTCAACAGCTTTGTAATCCTTACTTTTCTGGTTCAGTAATTAAAGAATCATCGACCTTAAGAGAAAAATTGATATGTTACCCTGACAGGTAAAAGTAATTTAAGAAGACATTTTAAAATAATTTTTAAAAATCATATTTAAAGAATTCATTAAACCAGTACATGAGCAAAAAAGAAACACATCTCATTTCTTGTTTAAAATCTTAGAGTACACTTCATTTTACATAGAGTTTCTACTCTGTACTTAATGAGTTCTCTCTGTTAGGTTCTGACTAGTTTCATCAAAAGGAGTCCCTGGGTGGTGTAAACGGTTAAGCACTCAACTACTAGCCAAAAGGTTGGTGGTGCGAATTCATCCAGAGGTGCCTTGGAGGACAAGCCTGGAGATCTGCTTCCAAAAGGTCACAACCTTGAAAACACTATGGAGCAGTTCTACTCTGAACACACGGGGTCGCCATGAGTCGGAATCAATCCAACAGCAACTAACAACAACAAGTTTCATAAAAATAGTAATTAAACAAAACCCCTAGTGTATCAAATCTAAATTTCTATCCGTACGTATAAATTTCCTCCTTTCATTCTCATTTTATACATATATATATACACACACATTTATTTATTTATTGTCGTGATCAGTAAAACATGCTGAAAAATAACTTTCAAGAAGCTCTTGTATTCACTCACATTACAACTAATTAAAGCATAATATTGTTCTATTATTGAAATAGAAAAGGACAATGGTAACTAGAAATTATATACTAACAACATATTTTTTAATACAAATAAAAAATATACAAGTATTTTAAAAAAGAAATTATCAGAGAATACTTTCAACTACTTGGCCACGTTTCCCTTCTTTTTCTGTAAATTTGCATTTCAGGAAATTGGTGCCAACTATAGCCTTTAAATCAATCATCTCATGGGCATTTCCTGAATAAGTACTATTAAATACCGCTGTGAAACCACAGGCTTTTTATTCATAGGAACCTTTTTATGAGTCACCTGAGATATTCAGACTCTCGCTGATCAACAGCATTGCCCATCATCCCAACTGGTGGGAGAAGCTATCACAGCAGCGACTTGTGGACTAGGCGTCTGTACGCCACTTGACGGAGTGAGAACTGTTCTACTGTGGTTTATTAGTATGTTTTGGTAATTAAATCTTTATGCGGGAGTGAATGGCTTCCATCTAATGGTTAAAAATAAATGCCTGATCTGACTTATACCACAAAAAATACAGAATATTCTAATTTTAGAACTGATGTCCACATATATCTAAACAGTAAAAAGTTGTATTGTATAACATACAAAGGGAAAAAGAAACAAAATAAAATGACAGCAACCTTGTCTCTCATAAAGCTATTTCTATATGACAATGTTAACGTATATAGAAATGGATGGCGAAGACCAAGTATTCAGTTAGGTATACCCCAAATTTTAACTAGAAACTGAGTAATTACCGTAGATGTAGGAGTTAAGTAGTGTGACTGTACTAGACGCACTGGCTAATATGCACGGGAATTCATACATGGCTACCACCAGAAAGGCATCTGGATAATGTTCAGTTTTTGAAGGAAGAATAACAACGAGTTGGACAGGATTTGAATGTTGGGACCATTAGATAGTTTTCTCAGAAATAGGGTTGTTGTTAATTAGTTTTGTCGGTTGGTAAGTTTCACCTGCCTTCTGCCTACTACACCTCAAAAAAAGCTTTTTATAGTATATTTTATACAGTACTTTATATGTGTATTATATGTATGTATATAAGTATATATTAAATATGTTATTTAATACTTATAAAAACTCTATGAGATAGACAATACACTAATAAAAAATGCTAAATAAAGTGCTACATTGTCAAATTTGTAGATGGCCACTGTCTCCAAGCCCACGGTTCTTGCCACTATGCCGAAAAACTTTATAAACAAATTCAAAATATGCAGTCTATTTATTAGAATTGGAAAATACTGTCTTTGAAAACAAACAGAAAAAAGTATTTAATAAATCAATTATTCCCTGATATTTTGTTATTCAAGGATTTCATTTTCTTGGATCCACAATCAAT
>NW_004444170.1:1346880-1348347 GCF_000243295.1 Trichechus manatus latirostris | reverse complement strand
TATTGACTATACCATGGACTGCCAAAAGAAGGAACAAATCTGTCTTGGAAGAAGTACACCCACAATGCTCCTTAGAAGGAAGGATGGTGAGACTACGTCTTACATACTTTGGACATGTTGTCAGGAGGGATCAGTCCCTGGAGAACAATATCATGCTGGGTAAAGGACATCTTTGTCAATGAAAAAGAGAAAGACCCTCAACAAGATAGATTGACACAGTGGCTGCAACAATGGGCTCAAGCATAACAAGGATTGTGAGCGTGGTGCAGGACTGGGCAGTGTTTAGTTCCGTGGTGCAGAGGGTCACTATGAGTCAGAACCAACTTGATGGCACCTAACAACAAAAACATTTTCTTATTCTGATTTTGGTTATCTCCTATTAAGAAAATTTGCTTGTATTAATCAGAGTGTTACTCCAAGTGTAACTCACATGATTGGCAAGTTTTTAAGTAAATTTAAGTTTGTAATCATGAAATATTTTGGTAGCATGTCTATCATCTTTATTGCATGTAAATACACAGAGTAATTTTAAAATAATTAAAACCAGTTGTTTCAAGGATATGAGATAAACTTAAGTAAAAATCTATCTAGTTTTAAACATTGCAAATAAATTTGGCATAAACATTTTACATATAGGAAATCCTAGTTCCTTGACAGATGTGGGTGGGGATTTGTGCTATCTAATCAGAATAATGTCACTATAATAGCTAATAAATCTGATATTTTAAAATAATTTAATATTGAATTTGGCTGATTTTTTACATTATAATTTGGAAATAGGTTAATTATCTCATTGAAGATAATGCTCAATATATACTTATTAATAAATGCCTGAATAGTCAACACATTTAAATATATATCTTATAATGTAAGCAGGTTAAACAGCTCTTTCACCAAATAGTTATTGAATCCTTATATATGCAAGGGTCTGTGAGTTATGGAAAAAGAATGACATTGTGACTAGTTGTGAAGGTAATATTTAAACATTTAGAGTGAACTAACATTAATAATCATTATAAAAAGTTCTCTATCTTTTTATTGCCTAATTAAAACAAGTCCACAAGAGCCAATGTATGACCTTGAGCATACCCCACGTGAATTTAAAGACCATCTCAAGGATAGGTTCGACATATTAAACACTAATGACTGAAGACCAGACAAGTTGTGGGATGACATCAAGGGCATCATACATAAAGAAAGCAGAAGGTCATTAAAAAAAGATGGGAAATAAATAAAAGACCAAAACGCATGTCAGAAGAGACTCTGAAAGATGCTGTTGTGTAAAGTAGCTACTTCGAAAGGAATAAATGATGAAGTGAAAGAGCTGAATAGAAGATTTTAAAGGGTGTCTCAAGAAGACAAAGTAAAGTACTGTAATGAAATGTGCAGAGACCTGGAGTCAGAAAACCAAAAAGGAAGAACACACTCAGCATTGCTAAAGTGGAAAGAACTGAAGAAAAAATTCAA